>NC_142161.1:27602280-27923114 GCF_024610735.1 Ursus americanus
GAGAGGATAACATCCTACTTCTTCATTTCCCCTTGAAGTACAACTACTGAGATCTGGAGAAGACTTCTCAGCCATTAATGTTCTATTAGCCAAGACAAATAGGAATGGGGTTTATCTTCCTCCCTCCACCAAAATACATGATATGAAAGCTATGTTTCAGGTCATAGCTAATATCCAGGATCAATATTAATTTTTAACAATAGATGGCTAGAGAAAGACAGGTAGCACCTTAAAAGATTCTAAACATCTTGTCATGTTTCATGACATGCGGTGATCCTGTCTGCTGAACAGTTTTGCTGAGAAAAAGCAGCTTATCAAGGAAGACCAATGGAAAGAGTGGTAGGATGCCAGCTGAATGCTGGCATGGTGATTCTAGGCACAGTTGTAACTCTGGGGTGGGGACTGTGCTCATAATGGGAATGTGTCAAGACACACTCTCCATCAACTTTGTCAATGACCACCATTTTCCTTTTGCCCTGGCCTAGACCGCTTTTCCTTCCCACCTGGGACTGGCTGGATTCTGGAGTTGAGGCCTATGCTTAAAAGAAGCCATCAAGAATTATCAAAGCAGGGACGCCTGGGTGGCATAGTTGTTAAGCGTCTGCCTTCAGCTCAGGGCGTGATCCCAGCGTTCTGGGATCGAGCCCCTCATCAGGCTCCTCTGTTGGGAGCCTGCTTCTTCCTCTCCCACTCTCCCTGTTTGTATTCCCTCTCTCGCTGGCTGTCTCTCTCTCTGTCAAATAAATAAATAAAATCTTAAAAAAAAAAGAATTATCAAAGCAAAGATCAGCTGGGGAACACACTTATTATTTACTGACTTTTGGGTTCAAGGTGAAAAATACTGTTTAGGCGGTGTACTCCTGCTTGGCTTACGGTCCCTACTTCTTTCACTTGCTCATTAGTTAACATTTATTGAACACCTACCATATGCCAGACATTGTATTAGAACCGAGCAGCTGGGAAACACGAACTTGGAGGGAGTGCTGACCATAAGAAAAAGAATAATTCAGAGAAAATCTTCTAGGGGGAGAATTTCTCGGCTGACTCCAACATGTACCGAGTACAAAAGATTTCTGTAGTGTGGTAGAATATTTTGGAAATATCCCTCACCAGTCTGTGAAGTGCTATTTTTGGAATTCAAAGAGGAAAAGCAAGCCCGCAGGACTTCCTTCTGACAGTGCACACTAAGGCAGCGCTCTTTGTGACTGGGAGAATTCTTGGTTAACTTTTTGTGTGGTCACGAACAGCTTCCTGACTCAGGCAGGCCTTGGGTGCTGGTCCAGTTGTATTTCAAAGCCCAGTAAGACAAGATATGTCAGTAAGAACTGCACAAGCAGCATTAAAGATGAGTTTCAGTTCAATTATAAACCAGCTGTAAAATAATCTGCTTTTGTTGGGAAGATTTTAAAGAGACAAACGAACGAAGGAGGCCGAGTCTCCTGAAATGATCTAACAAGCATCCAAGGACGCAGTTATGTCCGACTGGCACCTAAGTTACAGTGAGAGGGGGTTTGAAGCTCTCTTACGTGTGGCATTCACAGCAGTTGAGAAGCGAGAAACAAATCTGTTTTGAAAAAAATCCCTTTTAAGAGAAGAAAGAGTCTCTTAAACACCCCTGGGACGGCTGCATACTCTGTCACCAAACCCTCCACTCCAACTTAGAATACCACGGCATTATTTATAAGTAATTACCATCAGAAGAACTAAAAATTCCTGCATTTCAAATAGTTACACAGATTCCAAAGGACTCATCTGCTCCCCAGAGTATCAGCTGCAAAGCATATTCCCCAGAACCAAAGATAGGGTCAGGATCCAGTTCAGTTCTATGGAAAAATTCAGGAAATTCCCTGGGATGACATGCATGTTGTCATAATTAAAATCTCTCTTTACTGGGCTCTGAAAACTACAATGCCTCTCACTTTGGATTTTGTAAAATCTACCCAAATTTGTTCAGGTATGACTTACCTATCTTGAGGATGTTGTCTTGGAAATGCACAATCTTCTAACTAAATAATGTTTTGGGAGCTCTGATGCTCTGAATCAGGAAAAATAAAGCAGAGGCATAGGAAAAAATAATCTCTGGTGGACAATATACCCTTACTTATATTATCCTTTATCAACTATTTTCTATTAGTGCTGAATTCTCCGTATCATCGGCAGATCTTTAAGACCTATTAAGACCCTTCAGGAGGCAGGAGGCATCTATGCCTGTTCATAGCATTTTCTGAAATAGTTAACAGATTTCAGCAGTAATTTTGAAGAGAGAAACCATATAAGAAAGCCAGGGGAACAAAGTGAAAAGAACTTGGACATTATCTGCTCTAAGTCCATAGTTTTAGAGACCAAAACAAAACAAACCCCCCCTCCAAACAAAGAAACCCCTCTCTACACTCCCCCCAAACACAACAACAAAACAAAAACTCCTGAAATCCGGAGAGGTTGAGGGACACACCCCAAGTCACACTGCCTCTCTGGTAGGACAGGATAATGACCCAGGCAGGATCGATTCCAGGGGGATAAAATTTTGGGAGGGACAGGCCATTACTTCTCTTTTGTGCCTTGGAAATGTATAAAAGGTAAAGTTTATGCCACGGGCCATGGGGACTTTCCAGTGGTCTCAAGGGTGACCAAAGTTTGTGCAGATAAACCTAGTATCATTCTTTGCATCCTGCACGATATTGAGTGAGAGTGAATATTTCTTCTCTCAATGGATCAGTTCTATGGACTGGAGTGGTTAGGGATTGAAAGGCAGCCCATCAACCTCCACTTTGGAATCCTGGTCATGTGGAGTGGTGAGCAGAGGAGTTCCCTGTTCTTCTTCTTCTTCTTCTTCTTCTTCTTCTTCTTCTTCTTCTTCTTCTTCTTCTTCTTCTTCTTCTTCTTCTTCTTCTTCTTCTTCTTTTAAAGATTTTTTATTTTATTTATTTGACAGAGACAGCCAGCGAGAGAGGGAACACAGCAGGGGAGTGGGAGAGGAAGAAGCAGGCTCCCAGTGGAGGAGCCTGATGTGGGGCTCGATCCCAGAACTCCGGGATCACGCCCTGAGCTGAAGGCAGATGCTTAACGACTACGCCACCCAGGCGCCCCTGTTCTTCTGAGATGAGGTTCTTCCCCCCACTCCCCCCAGAAGGTTACAACTTCTCTGGTAGCAGGGGGTGTTAGTACCGAAGGGTTTAAGAGTGCAGTACTTATGTTTTTCCAAAATCACTACAAAATATCTGCAAAGAGATTTTTGACAGATGCATCTGGGGCTATTCTGGGGCCATATTCTGCTTATACCATGGAATATTCTTTGGGTTATTTCTTTCAATGTCTGGGAGAAGGAGCTTTCACATTGGAAGGGGTAGTGTGACCCTAATAGTCTAATAGGAGAAAATAGGCATTTTAATTTTATGAATAACATCTTCTATGCCCCCTTTTAGAAAGCATTTTCTAAGAGGTAGTTTCAAGATTCCTAACCCTTTTATTGTCGTTAGAGAAGACAACCCTGGAAAGTGTTGGGGAGATGATTCCTGTGGACATTCAACTAAGAAGATGCTTGAGAGCATCTTGTCTAAAGGCCGATTCTCCATTTATCACTGTTTACCTTCTCTCCAGTCTCCTCACAGTTGAGATATGGAGGGCTGAGGGCGTTTGCCAATAAATGGCTCTGTGGCTTCAACCAGAGCAAAGCTCCAAGTCCCAGACCTCATTTGGTAGGGTCTTCTAAGGACCTTGCAGATCTGGCTCTGATATTCCTTTTCTTTCCCAAGCAGCCACCTGTCCCTGCCAGCAAGGAGAATGTTCTGATCCCAGCAGGGGAGAAGGGCCTCTCTATGTGAACGCTTACGCTGGGGAGGGAGGGTGGGTGGGTGAGAAAGTGGAGATGCAGAGGCAGAAGAAAAGGACGGGACCTGAGTAGGAGCTTGGATCTGATGCTGGAAAGGACAGCCTCTTCACACCTCCTTCTTAAAGGAAGAATGTTATTTTTTTCACCAGAATTCTAACGTGACTCTTTGAAAGTGTTAGAGTCCACTTCTTGCTGGGGTTTCTGGATGAACACATGAGGCAGCTACACAGTGCTGCTTCATTCTGACAAGATGTTTTCACACACTAAACACACAGACTTAGGATGGATTTCCCTATTTCTTCCTTTTAGTTGAGTGCAAACAGCACTGTTCTAATGTCAGCACCGAAGTGCACCGTCTGGGTAGCACAGGCTGGTAGGCCGGGGTCTGACAGGTCACTTAACCTCTCAAAGGCTCAATTATCCCATATGGAGGATGAGATAATAATTACAATACTTTCTTCTAGAGTGTGGTAGGTGGAATAATGGCTTGCCCAAAAATGTCCATGGCATATAACCCTTGGAATCTGCTACCTTACTTGGCAAAAGGAACTTTGCAGATGTAATACGGTAAGGATTTTGAGATGGAGAGATTATCCAGACGGGCTCAAGGTAATCACGAGGGTCCTTCTAAAAAGGAAACAGGAGGTGCAGAGTCAGAAAGAGATTGGAAGACACTACACTGCTAGCTTTGCAGATGGAGGAAGGGGCCATGAGCCAAGGAATACAGGTGGCTTCTAGAAGCTGGAAAAAGAAAGAGAACAGATTCTCCTCTAGAACTATCTGAAGGCATGCAGCCCTGCTGACACCTCACTGTTGGCCTCGTGAAATCCATTTAGGGTTCTGACCTCCAGAACTGTAAGGTAATAAATTTTTTTAAGCTACTGAGTTTGTAGTAATCTGTTACAATGGCAATAGAAAATTAATGCACGGGGTAAATCTGCAATATTGCAGCAACAGCACAAGAGAGGGGTTTGCATTAGCAGTGGGCATGGGGGTATAAAGTCTTTATAGCTGTTTTAGGGTGAACAGAAAAATTCCTAGTTTTTCCTTAGGACCTTATAGTGAAACATAGAATGGATGGTTTTTATACAGTTCTACTACTGGATTTCAGTATCTTTAAAAATACTTGCTGGCCGTCATTTTTCATGGAATCTTTTAGTGGATAATGCAGAAAGTTCTTAGAAACCTGACACAAAATGAGATAGAGTTTATTGCAATAGTTTTCTCACTGTATTTTGTATTGGGATTCCATAAAGACTTCTGAGATATACCTAATACCCATTACCAAGGGTCCCAGATAATATACTGACTTTTAAATGTTAGATGGAAATATTTTTACAATTCATTATATACTTTCTAACTTTCTTAATCAGAACACAAGCCACAGAATGCTGTCTTTTGACATTTTTTTGGAGGGGGGGCAGTCTGTTCTCAGTTTTTCCAATTCCCTTCCCTGCTCACCAATCCCTCTTTTCTCTTCTAATGTGATGTTCCTAGTCTACTGTGGTCTTCCCAAGTGGGTCACGAGCTCAGTGAACTCGTGCGAAGTCAGAGTAAGTGAGAACTGAAGGGGACGAAGGGCCCTGCTGTAAGGACAACACAGGAGTGTCTACACTTGAACTTTTTGTTTTTGCCCATCAGAGGTCATTGTCACTTCTTGACTGTAAGATGACGGTCTAGATTGCAGGGTGGGCGTCTTAGTTCTAGAGAGGTGAGAGACCATAGCTCTTAGTCCTCCGGGTCAGGTGCCATGGAGTTCGGGAAGGAGGAGAAGCGGAGCCCATAAGCTCTAGGGCAGGTGCCATGCCTCGTGCATCTTTGAGATCCGGGGCCCAGCACAGTGCCTGACACAACTGAGGTGCTCGATTAATGTTTCTGAATGAACGAGGTTTCGTTATCATAGTCAGGTCAAGGCAGGTTTTGAAGTTTTTGCCTTGCATACAGTTATTGCTTGTGTTTGGATTTCTGTCTGTCTGTCTCTCTATACTCTGGGAAGTCTTCCATCCTTTTTGGATTATATTCATTTTCCCTGCAATATGTTGTAACTTATTTCATGTAGCTACTAGATGTAAAACAATCAGAATATTATTTCTATGAAAATATAAATTTAAAAAGCCCTGTTTTAGGTACCCTTTTACTTTTAGGGGGCTGCTTGTTAGTCAAAATTAAACTCTAAATAGCAGAATTAAGGTAATTTAAAAAATGGAATGGTTCATACATTTCTGGTGTAAAATCTACCTGGAAAACAACTGAGAAACACATATCAAGGGCCTTAAAAGTGTTCATGCTCCTTGGTCTGATAATTCCAACTCTAAGAATTTGTTCAAGGAAGATAACAAAGATTTGTGTGGGAGAGTATTGATAGACTCAAGCGTGCCACCCTTCATGTTCTCACTCCTTTGAAGGACTCCCACCTCTGTGAAGACTGTGTGAAGCCATTCCCTGGCAATTCTCTCTCCTGAGAGGGAAGTCAGAGACAGACCGTCTCTTTTCAGCCAGCTAATGGTCTCAGTGAGTTATCTGAGCCCCAGGAATGTTACCTTTGTTCTATTTCATTTCTCTCCCAATTAAAGAAAAAGAAAAAGAAAAAGGTAAGTCTGTTTAGATAGGTAGAGGGGAAATAGGGAAAAATAAACAGGAAAGTTTCCTATTCTGTTCTCAGCCTCCTCTAAAAAGAAAAAAAATATATATCTTTCAGGACTAGAGTCTCCCAGACAGAATTAGCCCCAGAACTACGTGGGAAGAAGGCCTTGTTACATAACAGAGACTCTTTTGCAGATGGTTTCGAAGACTGTGACAGAGCCATGACGGCTATTAGACGGATTACTTTAAAAATATACACAACTGGGGTTGTGGGCCTCATTTTAAAATTTCATGAAGGCTCTTAAATTGCTTACAGTTATATTTCTTCTTAAGTCTGGGTAATTTGGTTGAGATTTGCAACTGGCTTTACGTTCATGGCTGTCTTAGGTACATTCCCAAGAACTCTGCTTTTGTGGAACTAATCACACTCGAACTCATCTAATAATGCATTTTCTTTTCCTTTTCCCTTTTAAAAACACATTCTTCATAATTTCCACTGAATTAAATTATTTTTCATTGTTTTCCTGACTGATCCTGGATACAAACTATGTCTTCCTGCTAGTCCCCTTTGCTTCCTTCCCAGTGGTAATAATAACTTGAAAGTATGTAACTAGTTGTGTATCTTTTAAGGCTTGTCTCTCTTCCTAGACTGTGAGCTCATAAAAGCAGGAGTGACATCTGCTCACCCCTCTATACCCACAGGGCAGCACACAGTGAGCCTTTACCAAGCACTGCTCAATAAATAGATAAACAGAAAGAACTGCTTCTGGAAAAAACGCTCAGCATTTATAACAACATGGACATCTGATCTCCCCTGCATAATGTTACCTGTAAATCAGCAGATGGTTTTATAATCATTCGAAGAGTGTGACAAGTGGCTCAAACCTCGGACTAAATGCATGTACATACAAGTGAGACTTGCTATCACATATGAATTGGACCCTTCTATAATACAGACTTCTGTTTTGAACTTCGGGAAAGGGTTAGTTGTTGCTAAGAAGACCGCAAAACATCTTGTTACAGCAGAAAGCCGAAACAAACCGCCACGCCATCCCCAAGAGCAGCAAAGAAAGCAAACTTCCAAAGCAAACCTTTCCAGGAACTGTAGGAAGGAAGATTAATAGAGTATAATATAAGTTAATGTATTGAACCCTGTCAATGGCATTTTTTCTCACTGATTTCTAAAAAAACCCAATATATATATATATATATATATATATATAATTCTTTAATTCTACAGGCTTTCTGTATTGTTACCAGGTTGATCAAATCTTTTTTCTTAAAATTAGCTATTCATTATATATTTTTTCTTGCTTTCTAAACCTTGTCTCACCATTTGAATGAGTTAGAAGGAGGGAGAAACAAATAGAACAAACCAAAGTTATGGAGAAAGTATGTGTGTGAACTTTATTTCATCATGAGAAAATCACTTCTGTGCAGTAACAGAGAATACTGATATATCTACACGATGATAAGGTTTTCTTTGTATTTAGATACATACCTTATATTTGTACACAATATATAAAATTCATGGAGGAAATTAATTTCTACAGTACAGTTTCTTTGTTGGAAGAGGACTTGTTCCATTAGTTTCGTTTAGAAAATGACCCCCAGTTCTGTGACTGTGGTACCAGGGATCGCAGTTCCAATCCTGTAATTTATTAGACACCATAATCTTATGAACAATAAGAGAAACTGAGAAACTACATCCTCCTGCAGGATGAAAAGAGAAACATGAATGCTCAAGCTGCTATGCTAGTAACTGATTTTAGCGGAAGAATATGATTTCCATGATGTATTATGAATAGCAATAGGTCTCAAGATACATATAGCAACATGGCTGCAAACTGTCTCCCTGCTCTGACGGCATGCACTTCACTCTTCAAGCAAACCGCCTTGGACATGGGAAACGAGGCCATCATCACGAAGGGCCTTCTGCGTTGCATGTAGGCAACCCTCGGAGTGCTTTAGCATTTAGCATGGTACTTGGGAAAAGAGGCAACTGCTCCCAGGCAGAGGGGTCATCCCAGGGAGCAGTTGCTACACCGGTCATTCGGGAGGGCCGTAGCTACCACATCCCTATAACCCGATGGGAATAGGTCGGGTGGGCGTGTTTCCTTCAGCGAATCCTTCTCTTTGACTAGCATCCCTCACAGACTTACCGCTGCTCCCCAAGCACGGTTTTTACGGCTAGGGGCTTGTCAACCTTGCTGTGGGATTTGAAGTTGTGCTTGTTTTTAACCATGTGAACCATTTTAAGGGTGATTGGCGCATGCCAAGGTTTGTGGGAAGTGGGAAAAAAAACACCACCACAATTCTTTGAGCTAACATCTTAAATTTGAACAAAATCAACACAATTAATTCTGCAGAGGGAAGTTATGGGGAATGCCAGGGGGGTGACTTCTATGATTAAGATGACACCCAGAAAGTCTGAAAATGCTTTGGCACCAACCACAAATACCTCTTCATAGGGTTAATTTCATGTGCTGTGATTGCTTTTAAAATGAAAATGCTCAAAGCCTCAGAGGTTATACCTGGTCATCAAATGCAAGCCCCTCTTCCAAGAGGAATGGCTTGACTCTGATGACCAAAATATTTACAGTATGGCCAAGAAGCGCAAATTCTCTGGGGCTTGACCTTGTACGGTGGCCCTTGGTGGCCTAACCCAGCCTAGAGGGACGGGCAAAGGTGAAAAGGACGAGGTAATGCGGAGTTGCTGGTCATTTCCTGTTTGGTGCCCACAGGAAGCCTCAGTCCTGGTGCCGCCGGCCTCGGCTTTGGGTGTGAGATGGAAGCGGTCCGCGCTGGGTAAGCCAGGAGTGGCCGACAGGCCCTCTCTGAACAGCTCTAGCACCCCAAACCCACTGGAGACATGTTCAGTCACACAAATCCACAGCTGGAAAGAACCTCGGCCCCACCCTCAGAAACAGGCAAGCACTACAAAGCAATTTAGAATCATCTGGGTAAAACTGGCAAGTGATGTGTATCGTGGAGAATGGGAGCCTGCCCTAGAGCCTAGATACATCTGTTTCACACACCGGGGGACATTCAGGCCTTCATTTGTTCAGCTTCTTCAACTGCAGCTTATTTAGAGTGTTATCAAAGGAAGCCGACGCCCCGGGCCATTTGAACTGCCGCTGTGGACTCTTTGGTTTGATCACATCCACATACCATGGGCTCTCTAACGGCAGGAGAGGAACAGCGGCTTTGTGCCAGAATGCAGAGCAAGTCATGGAAACACTTCAGAATGTGGGCAGTGGTGGGGTTACCTCCGGGCTTGCCAGCCACTTTAGATGCCTTGCAGTTCTCGCTCTGAGGGATACTGCTGAAGGGCCTTACCCTCAGACGTTTGGAGGACCAGGGTCTTGCTGTACTGGCTGACTCCCGTTTTGTTGAAGGCCTTGATGCGAGCGTTGTATGTGCTGTTGAAGTGAAGACCGTCCACGGTGCACATCGTCTCCTTTCCAACATACACCTCCTGAGGGTCAACAAATAACAGGCCACCATTTAACGCCAACCCCCATGAGGGGTGAGGGAGGCAGTGTTCCTCAGTGGTCAGGAGCAAGCATTCTGGTGGCAGCCTGATCTGTATTCAAATTCTATGAGATACTAAGCCATTTAATTGACCTTTTTTATTTTTATTTTTTTTAAAGATTTATTTACTTATTATTTGAGAGAGAGAGAGAGAGAGCACGCAAGCAAGCATGGGGAGGGGAGGTGCAGAAGCAGAAGGAGAGAAGGAGAGAGAATCTCAAGAAAACTCCCCGCTGAGCATGGGGCCTGATGTGGGGCTCAATCTCACGACCCGTGCGATCATGACCTGAGCCAAAACCAGGAGTTGGACACTCAACCAACGGAGCCACCCAGGTGACCCTAATTGACCTTTTTAAGTCTCAGTTTCCTCATCTGTAAAATGGGGACAATACCCAGTTTATGAGGTTGTTAGGGTGATCACATAAGGAGGTCATGTGTGCAAACTGACGAACATAGTGCCTTATATTTAACATGGGCCTGCACCTTAATGAATGGTTAGGGCTTAAAAAATTAAATTAAAATTGGGTGCTTATAGTTGCATTATGCTTATTATTAACTTGACGTTTACATATATATTATACCTACCGAGCTCTTTATCCATCAGTGTGATTTGTAAAAACTGGTTTGGAAACATGAGGGTGGTCTCTATGCTGTGTCTATAACTCCGCTAGTAGCTTCAGGAACTGTCACAAAGATTACACTCAAAGTCACAGGAGTATAGGTTTTATCGCAGTGCAGCGGGAAGGGGGAGGAAACAGGGGCGGGAGGAAGAATGACATTTCAAAGGCTTAAAATAAATTGTAGCATAATGCATCTTTAGCATAGGTTAGGCATGTGCCTCCCTCTCTAGCTGTAGGCTTCTGCAACATTATGCTGATGTAATGAGTAAAAATAATTTGTATTCAAAGTGCAGCCTTAAAATGATAACTCTGGTGGGATACTAAACAGATTGGGGTCTGGGATCCTGGCATGCTAAGAATTTTATATGGATTATCTGACTCTTAACAACAAGGCGTGACGGACGTGTTAATATTATCACTCTATTTTACAAATGAGGTCCTGAAGGCTCAAAGAAGTGAGAAATGGGCACAGACAGCTAAGTGGTGGAGTCCAGATCTGAGTGCAAGCAGTTGGACTTCAGAGCTTGTGGCCTGCATGGGCTTTCTCTTCCTAAGGGGAGGTCAGTTTCCATTCAGAGACTCCTTTGTCCATCTTCGACGGTTCAAGGAGAATGCAGGCCTTAGTTGAAGGGCAGGCAGACCCTGCCAGGATGGTCTGGCCTCAGAAGAGGTGGGGAAGCTTGGCCTGAGACCTCACAACGGGGCTTCTGAGGCGGTCCCTGGCTTTGGTTAACAAGCAGCAGATTCTCTCCTTACCCGGAACTGACCACCATTGCCGTCGTCCAGCTCCAGAATGTAGCCTTCAGCAGGCACCGTGGACAGAGGTGGCTGTTTCCAGGACAACGTGGCGCTGTTGTTGTGGGTACAACATTCCTCCAGCTGCAGGATGGGGGTTGCTGGGACTGGAGAGGAAGCTAAACAGAAATTAGTGTAACCCTGGCTTCTGTTGAGTTGCAAACACTTCAGGATCTTGGAACGAGAAACATCCCCCTGATCAACATGTGGCTCGACTAGGTAGCCAGTCCAGGGGGACCCAAACTGGATCCCTTCCAGAGTCTCTAGGAATGGGACTGGGTCCTGAGCCGCTATGCTGCCTTTTCCCAAGCTCGTGGTGTCACTTCTTACCTTAACTGTTGGGGAGACAATTGCTCTGTTCTCACCCCCTTGAGCACTGAAGACATCATCTGTAAGGGAACTGTTTTAATTGGGGGAGGGTTTTCAGCCCAGCGCACTAAAGCCCATGTAACCATAACATGGTTGAAAAAATGTATCATAAAATTGGTTCTGAGTCTTGATGCCCTGTGTATAAACTTGGAACCACCTATTCTGAGCAGTTTGTTTGTTTTACCAGTGATTCTACTCAAGGTCTTGTGCACATAAGTAGCTGCAACAGTGGATTTTTGAAAATTTAGTACTAAGTAACATAAAAACAGTGATTTCTCCATTTTGAAACTTCTGAGGAACTTGACCTCATTCTTTCAAGGTAGCTCTGCTAGCTCAGGTCCATTCTCCGCAGGTGCAGAACAGCCAACTGTGAGCCCGGAGAGTAGTATGGGAGCAGAAGGGGCCGGCAGGGGAGGGTCAAGGTGTCCTTGTGACTTTGTGAGAATCTGTCACAGTACTACTAGTCACAACATGCCCCTGGCCCCATTTTGTGCTGGGAGCCTTTTCTATTACTTTAAACTGCAGAGCAGCTGAGCCTCCAGACACACACACATAGAACTGTTAGGTAACAAACGATCCCAGTTCCTAACATATGAACTCAATGTATGTATTTGGGAGCAATGTTTTTACCAACTGCTTAAAAATTTTTTTTAGCACCAAACCATTAATTTATTTTTGTAGCCCTTTAACAATAGGAGAGAACAGTTTGGACCGCATCCAGGGACATTTAAATGAACAAATGCTAATTACAGAACACCTGGTATGCTGTACCAAAATTGGACTCTGTGTCATGCATCAAATTATCTGCTCCCTGCCATCACCTCAACCACAAAGATGGTTTATTTAGCAGCAGTTTAGGAAATAGGTTCTATGGTGAGTAATCTAGAAAACAATAGCAGTGATCACAACACAAGAGATGCGAAGGTGAGGCAGGTCAACTAGACTTAAGAAAAGACTTTGATGCAAGAAAACCATGCCTGAGTTACTAGATCAAACACAACGACATCAAAATTATGAGCAGGTAATTGGAGGGGTGAGTTTAGGAGGGAAATCATGTTTCAGTGGCATAGAGTCCAGCTGGTCTTATGAGAGAAGAGTGGCTTCTATAGCCTCAGAGGTCCCCGAACATCTGGAACTGGAGGGAAGGAGATAGATTCATTGCCTTGTTCAAGAAAGAGGCTAAAGGACCGGATGGGAAGGTGGGGAGAGAGAAGACATAACTCCTAATAATTATCTACCCATGAGCAGGCATCACCTAAGAGTTGTAATTGGAGGGTTAACATTAGGTCATCATGTATTAGGAGACTACTTGGTCATTAAAAATTTTCCCTTACAAAAATAATAAATTTTAACATATTAACCGTGGAGTAAATGATGATAAGTTTAAGCAAACTGTTCTTCAAAGGGCTTCTAGAGACCTGGAATGATTTTCCCCAGGGGGATATTTGCTCTGAGCTGTCCTTATGAATCAGAGCGTACCATAAAACAACCTACCCCTTGGACCGTCTTTATTTCATTAGCTCTTATCAATCTTCATTTTCCTTTGTTCGTGTTTCAGGCAAGTCTACATTTCATCAATTTTAAAATTAAAGAATAAGATCACAAGATGGTTTCAACTTGAATCCTGCAAATGCTTGCAATGTCTCCAATAAGAAACTCAAATTTCCTCGTATAGACATAGGTATAATTAACAGATTAATTGAAATACATGGTGTCATGTGTAATTAAAACATGGAAACTTCATTTGTAAGTCCTCAGTGGATACAATTTAAAAGACCAAAAAGATAATGAAAAGTCTAATCACTCATTAATCTTCAGGTTTTAATACTGTCCAGAATTTAAACAAATTAAGCAAACAAAAAAGTGAAATGAGGGAGGGGGGAGAGAGAGAGAGGGAGGGAAAAAGAGAGAGAGAGAAAAAACAAAAATGAAGAAACAGAGACATTTGCGTCTCTAAATCTATTTCTTGATGTGCTCAGAATTATTTTTTCTGTTTCCTTATTTACCCCAAAGTGATGTTCCATATAAAAGGCAAATGTAACAAAATTACAGCCTCATTAACAAAGACTAAGGCTGACATTTTAGAAAAACGGATTTTACAGCGGGTGTTAACATTACCCTATTTCACTTTATTAGGTATAAAATAAATGGTCTATAAGAATCCAAAGTGTTTTCAAATTAGCTTATTATTTGTGGTTTGGAAATGGATAGCATCACAGTTCCTGGACTGAACTCTAAGAAATTTTTATTTTATTAAAACTTCTGTCATTGGGCTGCTGTAGCTGTCTTAATTGTAATACTTTCACCATCATTCTTGGATGTCTTTGTTTTTCCTAAAGAACCAGTTTCTCCTGACCTTATCAGAAGTCTATTGCTTAGCATTCTTTTAGCCCATAAAATCAAACTTCAGGCTAAAAATTCTCTTCTTAGTTGCAAAGGGCAACTGTTCTTATTGACTTCCTTGAAGGGGACTAGTGGAACCTCGGCTTAAAATTAAATTCTGCAACAGTGTCTTCTTAACGTTTTCAAATGTCTTAACTTTTTAAGGCCATTCTTGTTCTAAGTATAGCTTACATTTTTCATATTCATTTAATATTTTTTTTCAAATCCTGCCGATTGTGAACACTCACCACGATGCAGGATTCCTCTGTGAAAAGTCACAGGAGCGTGGTGAGGACATGTAAGGACGCACAGCCTCCGCGCCCCGGGACGTGGAAACTAATGGTGGGTGATGGTTTTTGAGCACTTCCTGAATGCCTGGCAGTGTGGTGAGAGGTTTTACATGTAGTCACTCATGTGATTTTCACAGCAACCCCACAAGAACAGGTGCTGTTATTATCTCTTGTTGGTAGATGAGGAAACTGAAACAATTTTCATGGCTGCTAAGTGGCAGAGCCGGGCTCTGATGCACAGCAGGCTGGCCCCAAGGGGTTGTGTGCTTAATTGCACTACGCTGCCTCTCCAGTCTGGTGTGTAGTAATAGTGTCCTAGAGAGAAGTCCCTGCGCCTGATTCCAAGAGGAAGGTTTCCTTTTGCTTCCTGTAATGTGAGTAATAAATTTCCCTGAGACTTGTTGGTACAGATTAACGAAATATTTCACCATACATAGCATAATGTATCAATTTATCGAATCACTGTGTTGTCCACCTGTGGTTGGGTGGCAACCATACTTAAAAAATTGCAAAATAAAAGAAAGAAATATTTCACCATAAGAGCCACGGTGGTTGGAAATGCAGTGCTACTGAGTCATCTAGTCTGAACGTTCCTTGGTGGACTGCTGCTCCTTTTTATGGTGGCTGGACAACACAAGTGCGTCTCAGGAAAGTTTATACTTTAGAGGAGCAATCAGCTGTTTCTGCAAAGCTCTCATTTGTACACTGTTACTGAGAAATGTGAACGTGGGCATTGCAGGCCTGCAAATCACGAACGGATCACATGCGTGAACAGACAATATGCGAGTCAGCACGTGTGCTCGTCCCTACCCCTGCCAAACCTCTGCATACTCTTTCTCCATGATTTATAAGAGGGTCTGTTCACATCATGCCGACCTTGCCCACGACCTTGGTGCATACTCAGGGCTCTTACATTTGACGTGAGTTCATAAAGATAAATATGTTCTTAGGTGAGGAGAGGCACTTACGGGATTAACAGCCATTGGTCTACGTGCTAAAAAGGCTTGGGGGAGCATTAGGTCGCTCTTTCGTATGCTGGCATTTCTTTTCAGCACTGACTCACGAATCTCGGGGCACTTTCTATACTTAAAACAATTCTGGGACAATATTTTTCTGGGGCTGTTTGAACAAAGAAGCTACTGGCCTTCTCCACTTAGATTTCAGTTGCTTGAGGGTGATACAGAATCAGAAAGAGCAGATCAGTTAAATCCTTAGCTCATAAGAGAACAATTTTCTGGCTGAATAGTAGCTGGCCCAACTGGAAACGTTTAAAAAACAGCAACAGACCTATCTTCTTTGATAACAAGAAAAAAAAAGCATCTGAGATGAAATTCCAAAACCAGAGAGATGCTAGAATTTCCAGTCAAGAAATGAACAGATATTTTTGTTGTTAGTTTGAGTCAGAACTTTAAATGCAAATTTTAAGTAGTTTTGAAAATATTTTAACTTCCCACTGTAATCTGCTTAGCATAATTAGAAGGCATATACTGAAGTACACGTATTGTATTACTGGTCAGATTACTTTAGCTCTGTTCCCAATGCTATTTAAATTTTGGCCATTCTTACATGGATTTGGGGGGCACAGTTTCTTGAGATATTTTTACTGACAAGCTGTGAAAGTGCAGTGTATTGAACTGACCAAGCATAGCCTAAGGAAAAACATCGTCTAACACCACACCCCGCACAGTTGTGTATGCTAGCAGCTATCAAAGAGGCCAGCAGGAGTCTTAAGTACAGCCAGTCAAGTTCTATTGCGTCATGACCTTTTGGCTTTTGCTTTCCATTGAAAACACATAAAAATTATTTAGAGCCTGAAGAGGACCTGGCTCTCACTGAATTAATTAAACTTAACGAGCACAAAGCAAAGCATATAAATTAACTCTGCAGAAGGATACTAATCAGCAGTAAATTAAATTAATATGAAGTGTAAAAAAGAAAAGGAAGAAAATGGAATAATCCAGACTCCTCCCAAATGGCCTGTTAGATGAACTTCGTAAATAACTGTTGGATCATTTTGTGTTCGGGTAAATTTTTGCTCTGTGTTCTGCGTTTTGTCTGTGAGAGTGCGTGGCCTCCTCGGCCGCGTGTACAGACTTTGGTGGAGTGGACACACAGCCACGTTCACACATACGTCTGCGGGAGCCTTAGACGGCCAAGGGACACTGCTTTAGGGACGGGGTCTGTGAGGCACAGCACTTGAGGCTGCAGTTCCCACACCAGATGAAGGGCCTGTTCATTCCAACACAATTGTCCTCTCCCGCCAGTTGGCCTGGGCTCCACTGTGGGCAGATGGACATGATTCAGAAGGACAGCAAATGGGGGAGGAGAGGGATCCCTCAGCCGCTGAAAGCAGTTCAAAGCCCTGAGGCTTTTCCCCTCTACCTGCTCCATCACTAAGGCTAACTGGGTTGGCTTGTTTTTTTTCCCTTCCACCAAAAGCCCTTCCATTGCCCTTTTGCGACATATTTTCTCCTCTGAGCTATTTGTGACATAACCTTTCAATGATTTTACCTCACTGGGAGAACTGGATCAGAGAGAGGCTGATTTAGGGGAATTTACCTGGGGTTCCATATATTACTCGGACGGCTGTATTTCACAGACCACCATGGGGTATTAAGGAAAACATTTTAAGCAGCCAAAAAGACGTGCTGCAACAGAAAGTTAAATGTCTTAAGTTTAAGAGAGGGGTTCAGTTATTCCGTGAAGATCCAGTTCATAAGGCACTAACGTTATAGCACAAACTGGAAGCTGCAGGTGCAGGGTCTGGAACGTTGCTCCCTGGCTTTGAACCCCTGCCCTGACATTCACTAGCTGTGTGAATTCAGGCAAGGTGTCCAGACTTCCTGTGCCTCAGTTTCCTCAGACGCCGACTAGGGCTGTGAGAATAAATTGCATTAATCCACGTGAAGCACTTAGGAGAGTATCTGGTTGGGTGAACAGTCAGGAAATGCTAAATATTTTTGTTAGGGCAACAAAATACCTTTATTAACAATCTATATACTCTTTACTCTAAAAATCAATTAAGGCATCATCCCAAAGCAATACATAATAAACGGAAAATGGGAAAACTGAAAATGAAAGAGCAAAATCCATGAAAGGGATGAGAGAGATACCTGCACAAGGTACACGGAGGAGTTTAGCTGTGATGTGAGTCGTAAGTGCAGAGCCCTAAAACTTGCTGGCTTAGGTGCTTTTCTCTGTCTGATAAAAGGAAGTACGTAGATTTTACTTAAAAACAAAAATTTTAAAGCACTAAATTCTAAGTCCTTTATTAGGTGCCTGCTTAAATTGGGAGAAGCAAAGAGCAAATCAATTTCTTCAGTTTTAAAAAAGATTATGGGGCGCCGGGGTGGCACAGCGGTTGAGCATCTGCCTTCAGCTCAGGGCGTGATCCCGGCATTCCGGGATCAAGTCCCACATCAGGCTCCTCCGCTATGAGCCTGCTTCTTCCTCTCCCACTCCCCCTGCTTGTGTTCCCTCTCTCGCTGGCTGTCTCTATCTCTGTCAAATAAATAAATAAAATCTTTAAAAAAAAAAAAAAAGAAAGAAAGTGACAAAATTACAGAGATGAAGAAGAGATAGGTAGTTGCCAGGGATTGGCAATGGCGGAGGGAAGGGGTGTAGGTATGACTATATGACCGTAATGGGGTAGCATGAGGGAGGTCTCTATGGTGGTATCTTGATTGCAGCAATGGTTAGATGACTCTACACACCTGACAAAATGGCACAGAGTGATACATATACACTGTACCAATGCTAATTCCTGTTTTGTTTTTTTTTAAGTGGGTTCCATGGTGGGTGTAGAGCCCAATGTGGGGCTTGAACTCACAACCCTGAGATCAAGACCTGAGCTGAGATCAAGAGTCAGATGCTTAACCAACTGAACCACCCAGGCGCCCCTCGTTTCCTGGTTTTGATATATGATGATAGTTATGCAAGATGGAACCATTGATGGAAACTGGGCTACAGGTACACAGGACCTCTCCTTACTATTTTTGCAACTTCCTGTGAATGTATAAATATTTCAACATGAAAGTTAAAAAAAGAATATTCTTCCAATGGATATTACTTACACTGCCATAAAAATATCATTGCATGGTTGGCTTTTTATTTTTCTTTGAAAGAGTTATTTTCCTTAAGATAATTTTAGGTACTTGCACTTCCCCCAGCCACCCAAAAAATCTCGGAGACCTTGCATATCCCTTAATCACATAAATCACATTTACCTTTAAAAAGTTAAAATTTATTTCAAACCTTCATTACCCTTCGGTAACCAGGCTTGCATTTTCCTGACCAGTGTTGGCAGGTCAACACTGACCCTCTCAAATTCCCACTAATTCGGGCTCAACCATTCGCTCACCACCTATCCATGATAGTAGTCATTTCAATTCTGGACTGGTTTGATTTATATCAATATTTCTGGGTTATTTTCTGTAACGAGATTTTATTTATGTACACTGATGTGGTCTCTATCTCCATATCTTTTTTTTTTTTATGTCAGCTATTCCCTGATGCTGGGCTTCTGACATGTCTTAAGATTCTTAAAGAGGCAAGCATTGAGTTTACCTGAATTTATCTGGCTTTCTGAGAGGTAGGTCACCTGGCTACATGATAAGCTAGGAGCCACTCCAGACTTTTGTACTATTGTGTGTGTTTACTTCCCTACCTCTTAGGTGATTTAGAAACCTGCCAGCTGCCTTTTGTTTGCTGCAGTCTGGCACAAAGCCTCGATCCCGCTTCAGGCACCAGCATCCGCTCGGGATGTTGCTCTATTTGGGGGGACGCAGACACGCACCTTTCATCTGCACGAAATCGAGCTGGTGAATGGATTGCAGCAGAGGACTGTTGTCCAGACTCAGGTCAAAGTCCGTGGTCATCCTGGGAGTGAGCGTGCCTTTCCCCCACTGGTCCTCAGTCAGGTGCACTCTCCTTATGAGGGCGTCGGAGATCTAATCACATCAAAGGCCACAGCCTAAGAAATATACCACCACCCTGGACGCAGAGCACCGCCCCTCCACTCTCTGGGGGCATCACCAAGCCACTTGGGACTCATACCTCTCCTGTCTCCATGTGGGCAGTGAGAAGCCTATTAAGACAAGGGTCACCCATGCAAACCTGGGTGGTTTCGTGAGTCAGAGGGAGCCACTATAAATAGTTAGCAGCTGTAAACTGCTCTAATGGAAACCTGGATATATGCTAATGCTCTTTATGACTAATCAGCTAAAAGCCAACAACATTAAATAATATGTTGGTGGTCAGTTAATTTTAGTAGAACTAAAAGCCCTAAGTTTCTAAGAGGAGGTGTGGGTATTCTGTCAATGCTTGGAATGAGTTTTATAAAATAGTTTAGAGAGGCTGCATATGGTAATCTGTAAAGTGGAATTTCTTACACTTTAAGCCCATCATCTTCTGTATCACTTTATTCTTTGATAGAGAACTCTTTCATTTCTTATATTTAATCTCCTTTGTCACTCTTGGCCAGTTTGATAAAATGCAAATTGGAAGGAATCTATGTATTCTTTAATAAAAGCTCCCTTAATCACTGAGATCAAAACTTAAGTAAAATTCAGCTGACATCATCACATCTCATTAAAACAACACTGAAAAAATCATGAGAAATCCAAGGAATGAAAAAATTTCACTTTATTTGGGAAATCACTGATTAATTGGCTGGTAGAAACTGTCAAGAAGGTGAAAGCCTTGCATATTTAGACATTTCTAGCTGACAACGCTGTCCAAGATATTAGTGGAAAGGGACCCAGTTCTTAGGCAAGGCAGTAACTCTGCTTTGGAGGAACTTACAGGGAATTACATTTTCATGATTAAACATGAACAAAAACAAATTTTCAGAAGCCCATATGCTTCTCAATCTTGTAGCACATGGTGGCAGAGACTTTCAGGAAGTCAGTGGAGTTTTGCTGGTGCCCACATGTGCATGGCAGTGTGAAGGTGGGTTCCATTGTGGAGGGATCCATGCTCAGCAAGGGCTGCGGGGAGTCTGGCTGTGGCGCTGTAGACTGAGTTTCATGGGACACTGAGAATCTGAAGTAGAAACTAGTTGGCACTTACCTGCAAAAAGCCACTAGGATCATTTTCCTTAATGACCTCCAGGCAGTACTCCATGAGACCTGTGGTCTGGCGCAATTTTACTGTGCAGTGAGAGATCTGATCTCGAACCACCTAGGATTGATGAGAGAACAGAATGGTCCAAAGTGGCACAGGATGAAAAAGCAGCAAACTGTGGTGCCTGAAGGGACGTCTTCCTCAGGCTTCCCTTGCTCCCCATCTTCCCGGAAGCTGGTACTGTGAGCTGTTCTAAGTGGGAGGTCCTGGAGAGTCTACGAGGAGCTGAGTAACCCGAGGTGTGGCTGCAGCTTCTGTTCTGTGAACAATCACCCACCCGCTCCCACCCTGTGCCTCTCTTCTAAAGAGCAAACGTCCCCATCTGACCCCAATTCTTTCTCATTCTGATTCTTCTCCCTGAGTGGATGGTAGGATGGGGAAAGACAATGAGCTAATGACAGCAAGGAAGCCAAAGATGGACGCAGAGTTAAGTTTTGAGTATAACTCACTTAGAAGCAGTCACTGCCTCATTTGGGAGAGCAGTTTTTTGTTTTGTTTTTTTTTTAAAGATTTTTATTTATTTATTTAGACAATGAGAGAGCGAGAGAGAATGAGCAGGGGGAGCAGCAGAGGGAGAGGGAGAAGTAGACTCCCTGCTGATCAGCGAGCGATGCGGGGCTGGATCCCAGGACCCTGGGATCATGACCTGAGCTGAAGGCAGACGCTTAACTGACTGAGCCGCCTAGGCGCCCGTGGGAGAGCAGTTTGAAAGGCTCTCTACCGTGCTGCGAGTCTGCTTTACCCTAGAAAGGCATCTCTCTGAATGTGTAGTTTCTGCCTCTGGGAAGCTGTCTTTGCCCAGTGTCAAACACGACAGTCCTTGGAAAGTTTCTTTCTTCGAATATGCTCATTTTCCATGTCCTCTGCTCAGTAACGCAAATCCTGAAGTGGTTTCTTTTTTTTTTTTTTTTTTTTTAAGATTTTATTTATTTATTCGACAGAGATAGAGACAGCCAGCGAGAGAGGGAACACAAGCAGGGGGAGCGGGAGAGGAAGAAGCAGGCTCATAGCAGAAGAGCCTGATGTGGGGCTCGATCCCATAACGCCGGGATCACGCCCTGAGCCGAAGGCAGACGCTTAACCGCTGTGCCACCCAGGCGCCCCCCTGAAGTGGTTTCTGAGGCTAGAGTGGAACAAGTTTTCTAGGAACGTCAATTACTTACATCCTTGATATTTATACTACTTTGCAAAAGCCTCAAAAGTATCCAGCCTTCTGGATTTTATAAATAATAACTAAAAGGAGTTTTAATAATAATTATTGAAAAAAAGCTTTTTCTTTGTTCCTTTTCAGTTTTGATTTTACATTTTCCATTAAAGATTATTACATCTACTTTCAAAAAACAGTTGGAAAATAGACAAAAAAAGCAGTCATCTCACCATTCTAATGCAAATTTTTAAAGCATTTTGATATTTCCTTTTAGGTTTCATCCTTGAGCTAGATATATTTATAGTTGCAATCATAATATGTGACAATTTTACCTCCTTCCCACTTAACACTATACCATAGGCATTTTACATGTTGCCACCATCAATAGATGTTACTGGCTCCATAAATATCCCACTGAGTGGGTTATCATAACTAATTAATCATTCCTGTTCCTCTATTTTTGTACATTTAAATTCCTCCTAATTTTTTTTGACAATTCATCCATTTATTATGCTGGTGTGTGTTTCTCATTTTTTTTTATTGTGATAAAATATACATAACATAAAATTTACAATTTTAGCTCTTTTTAAAAAAATATTTTATTTATTTATTTGAGAGAGAGATAGTGACAGTGAGAGAGAGAGAGAGAACGAGCAGGGAGGAGAGGGAGAAGCAGGCTCCCCACTTAGCAGGGAGGCTGACATGGGACTCAATCCAGGACCCCGGGACCACGACCTGAGCCAAAGGCAGATGCTTAACTGACTGAGCCACTCACGTGTCCCAACCTTAGCTATTTTTAATTAGATAATTCTGTGGCATTAAATACATTCATATTGTTGTGCAACTGTCATCACCATCCATTTCCAGAATTGTTTTTATCTTTCCAAACTAAAACTTTGTACCCATTAAACAATAACTCTCTATTCTTCCCTCCCTACTGGCCCCTGGCAACAACACCATTCTACTTTCTGTCTCTATGGATTTGACTACTCCAGGACTCCATGTAAGTGGAATCATACAGTATTTGTTCTTTTGTGACTAGCGAATTTCATTTAGCATGATGTCTTCAAAGTTTATACATGTTGTAGCTGATGTCAAAATTTCCTTCCTTTTTTTTAAAGATTTATTTGTTTTAGGGAGAGAGAGACCATGAGCAAGAGGGGCAAAGGGAGAGGGAGAGAGAAACGCAAGCAGTCTTCATGCTCAGCACAGAGCCCAATGCAGGGCCTGTGATCGCAACCTGAGCAGAAACCAAGAGTCAGAAGCTTAACTGACTGTGCCACCCAGGCACTCGTGAATTTCCTTCCTTTTAAGACCGAATAATATTCCATTGTAAGTACATACCACATATTGTTTATCCATTCATCCATTGATGGACACTTGGGTTGCTTCTACCTTTGGCTATTGTGGATAAAGCTGTTATGAATGTGGGTATACAGGTATCTGTGAAAGTGTTTCACTTCTTTTGGGTATATACCCTGAAGTGGAATTGCTGGATTATATGGTAATTCTACTTTAGTTTTTTGAGAAATCATCATACTGTTTTCTGTAGCAGCTGCACCATTTTATATTCTCATTAGCAATGCACAAGGGTTCCAATTTCTCCACATCCTCACCAACACTTATTACTATCTTTTTTTAAAAAAATAATAATAGCCATTCTAATGGGTGTGAAGTGGCATCTCATTGTGGTTTTGATTTGCATTTCCCTAATGACTAGTGATGCTGAGTGTCTTTTCATATGCTTATTGGCCATTTGTATATCTCCTGTGGATAAATGTCTATTCAAGTCCATTGCCTGTTTTTTAATTGGGTTGTTTGTTTTTTTGCTTTTGATGCACAAAATTTATAAATTTTCATGAAGTCCAATTTGTCTACCTTTTCCTTTGTCCCTTGTGCCTTTGGTGCAATATCCAAGAAATTACTGCCAAATCCAGTGTCGTGAAGCATTTGCCCTGTGTTTTCATCTAAGAGTTCTATACTTTCAGTTCTTAAGTTTAGGTCTTTGGTCCATTTTGAGTTAATTTTTGTATATGGTGTTAGGTAATGGTCCAACTTCATTCTTTGGCATGTGGATAGCCAGTTTTTCTGGTGTCATTTGTTGTAAAACTGCCCTTTCCCCACTGAATGGTCTTGGCACCCTTGTCAAAAATCATACTGTTTTCATTATTGTAGCGTGGCTGTTAAGTTATGTAATCGGGAAGCGTGAGAACTCCAGTTCTGTCCTTTTACACGATTGTTTTGGCTCTATGGAGTCTCCTAATTTTTTGACAGATGATTTATTACCACTTTTTCACTTTTAATAAAATTAAAAATTTTAAAAAAGTGTAGGATTTAAAATCTCCATATCAGAATTGGTGAAAGAAACCAACTTTAATGTGAAGATTGTTTTGTGATTTTTGGAGGGGAGAGGGGAGATCAAATTTAAAATTCAGTGATTGACTTATTTTCTTCTGACATCTAGTATTCTGTCAAACCACCACCCCTATCTGTTGGTCTGGGCTTGTGGAATGCAAATTATTTTATTTTTTTTTAATAAAAAGTAAACAGGAAGGTTAAGTTTCTGCTTCTTAGGGGGGAAAACCACCAAACACCCAAAATATATAAAAAACCCAGGACAGGTGACCTACAGCTAATATGCTACTCTCTGCTATCTTAGGTATAACTAACTTGTTCCCAGAAAATGTTCTGATATTTTGGTAGCCAGTGCATCAATGCTTCTAGATAGCAGAAGCCTCAGCAGTCGGCAATCACTATCCAAATGGCATCTGTCCTAGGACTGAGCATGCATAACTGACTGGTGTTCAAGTGTGAATAACAAGCACAGACTAGATCTGGGCATTGTAACCCAAAGTGAGTCTGCTGCTGAGGCAAAATAGACTTGAACTGTCGTGTTTATTTCCCAGAGCATTCAGATCAATGATAATTTTATGACCTAAATGTACTGAAATAAATACGTAATTAAGCCTCATAAAATTCCATGTCTGCTTCTATAAACTTCCTTCTTAAGCAAGATTCATTTGATGCCAAAGGAGTGTCTGAGTGTTGGGGCTCTCCAACGACTTGTAAGAAGCTTCACTGTAGTAAAGAGTTGGTGACTTTCAGAGGGGCTTTGCCATTGGCTCCTGTATTCTATCGTTCAAGCTTCTTGGAAGGACTCAATATCCCTAAGTTCCTGGCTCTCAACTCTCACTGTTGCAACAATGGATTTTGGCCCATCTTTTTACATTTTAATCAACCATTTCACAATGACCCCAAAAGCCTGTGATAAAAATCACTGCTAAAAATTAAACTACAGGGTTCCCAGAAGCAGCACTTTTGGGTGTGTTGTAATTGACATCTAGTTTCTGAATTAATTTGGCAAGATTTTCCATCCTATGGAAATCAGCCAAATAATTAGATCTTCTAAGAGTATAAATATTTTTTCTCTAGTTGAGTGTTTTTATCAGCTCTCTTGTTACCTTCTTCACTCTGTGTTATTTCTACTACTATTATTATTCATCTCTTGTTTTATTTTTTGGGAAAACAATTCCTGGGAAGCCAGGCCACGTCACTTTTTCTTTGAGTTCCACATTTCTGCGCAGTTGCTCTGAGGCTCCAGAGAAACCATTCGCACCATGTTTGCAGCTGGCTGGAGTTAACAGTTCCTTTTCTTAGGAAGGAAATGCGCAAGTTGCAAGAATGACACAAACAGGGACTGGGAAACAATCTTCCCGCTTTCATCTGCATTATGGCCTAAACCAGCTCTCTGGGGACAATGAATTAATCTTTAGTTCATAGTTTCAGGGAAGGCTTTCACAATTTTATTAGCGGTCCCCATCTGTTCAGGATGGCAAGTCCTATTGATCACTTGAACGTTTTTATTTTGTTAAGTGGCAAATTTATTAAGGTCATTCCTTGGGTCAAGATATGTCACTGACACCTACTCAGAAAAGGTGAGTTTGAGAACGGACTGCTGTGTCCTTCTGAATGCTCAAATATTTTCACTAGCATAGAGTAATCCGTGATAGCTTATACAAGTGTAAAATTCTGTTCTGCCTATATCCACAACTACATTTCCCATCCCGTCTCTAGTAGACCAATCTCTTCCCTCCACTCAGCTCATGTAACACAACCAGCAGCAAGAACTGAAGTTAATTAAAGTGAATTTCCTTATCTTACCCAATTTGACCTTGACACCTTCCTCTACCTCCATTCACCTCTCCATTTTATGTGCGTGTGGCTCTTTAAAATTTTTATTTATTCTTCTTAATAAATACTTTCACTCATACTGTTTTCTCTCATCATGGGGTCTGCAGGGATACCACTAATGAATTTTTAGTCTAAGTAAACACTAACATTCTCTCTCTTATTTCAAGAAATTCTTTCTTAAATATTATTTATACTTTCCCATCACAGCTTAAAACAGTTTCCCTAAGTATATAAGGTAATCCTTTTTTTTTTTCTATGTAAGGTACAAGTACTCTCAAGATGCAAGGTTGAAGAATTTATTCTTCACAGGTCCTTTCGGTCAGTGAGAGGAGTTTCTACATGTACCATCATTCCTAAAGCAAGATGACCAACAAATGCTTGGAATGGATTCACTTGTGAGTTATAGGTGAAGAGATGGCCATGAGATTCATCTAGTAAAATAACAAATTCTCTTGTGTTTTTTTTTCCTAGAGTAGAATATTATCCCCTATATTATCATTATATTCACTAAAACTTAGAGGCATTTAAATTAAGGAAGAGCATTTTTAATATTTCACATGCCACCATTCTCTCACATGATTATAGGCAACTATTCCCCCGCCTTCTCTTGATACCACTCTCTGTACTAATGTTATTAATTTACCCACATGGCAACTAATCATTTCAAGGACCAGTCTTGAGGCTTTGCATTTTTAATCAAGAAAAGGATTGCTTAGCTCTATTAAATAAAACATGTATCTGTTTTAGAAGGCTTGAGATTTTAACAGCAAAACTGAAATTTCCATTCCAAAAGTGTGAATGCCACCAATAGCCTCATCAATAAACATTGAGTGGGGTATGCAAAGTACACACTTAGTGTGTGGAATACGACATCCCCGTACAGAGAAGTTAATGAAGAAATACAAGTCCTTTGGAGAGATACGGGTTTTGGTGTGGTCCCACCCACCCAGGAGAACATTTACCATTTATCGTGGGCCATAGTAAAAGTGATGCATACAACATGGTATTTTGCAGGCTGCGAGGTGCAGGGAGACACACATTACTCTCACCTTCAAAGTATGTGTTTACTGCCCTCTGGAGGTAAGGGATGTCACTCAGTCTGAGATCAGGCAAAGGGCGTTAAAGAGGTCTGTGGCTGTCCTCCATTGACATTGCCAAAGTGGGTAAAGAGTGTTCAGAAGAGTGTCCCCTAACTGTGGTGAGCTCCAGCTGTGTGTGGTGGCATCCTGGTGATTCCATGCGCACCAGGGCACTCTGTCCTGTACCGTCCCTCTGTGACTTTTGTTCCTACATGTAGGAAGCAGAGGATCGCAGCATTTGCCAAATGAATTTCCCATTAATGATAGCCTTATAATCCATAATAATTGTGGTTAAAATTTTAGAGTTGGCCCCCGAAGGGCAGTCAAAGGTTTCAAGTGTTCCACTGTGCCTAATTTTTCCAAATGTCTTCATTGTAATGGACTTATAGAACCTTATTGCCAGTAGTTTTACTGGGTTTGAGCTGATTATTGGCTTAAATTTGTTGCTTTTTCTTTCTAGTAATGGCTCTAGCCAGTCAAATCCTATCTAATTATTTAAAAAAAAATCTGTAAGCTTGGATAGGTCTGTCTTCCACCCTTCCTCCTTCTCTCCCTCTTTCGCTCTTTCTTTCTTTCCCATCCCCCCGCCCAATCTAAATCAAAAGATTACTAGCCTGTTTTGAGGCAACGGCAAAATAGCTTAAGTAAGCAATTTGACAAGCCAATAATGTCCCTAGTGTAAATTTGTACTCTGCATTATATGACCATATAATTAATTTTTAAAATAAACATAATGGGAGCATGACAGGCAATACATGGTAAATAATAATAAAGACAATGATGACAATAATGATATGACTCTAACAAAGTCCAACAGTACACTTGGTTTCAAAGTCAAACATTCTGTATATAGTTACAATTGGGATGTGGAGGTCTGCTGTAAAAATGAAAAGCTGTGAAAAACAGCAAACTTTATCATTATCTTTTAGCATTCTCGCTGGGTAATTTTGTTGGTACGTTCATTTACCAACCACACATGGAAATTAAAGATTAGACTTTTTCAGAATATTTTCTAATAACTATAACTTTATTTTCTTCCAGACAATCTTAGAATTGAAAGGTAACCAAGAAGACACCTGTCACCTTGTACTATTCATATGAATTTACTCTAAAATATATTGGAGCAAATATACATTTAAGACGATTGTAGAATTATTTCAAATTCTGAGTGTTACATAAATAAAAACCATTCTCAGATATTTCTTTGAGGTTACTAAAAGAGAAATGACATTTGTAAGTTTCCTGAGAAAACCATGGATCTCATTTAATGGCACATTTAAACGTAGTCACAAATTCCCTGTGCGGATCACAGACAGTAAGGATATTTTAAGGCCTTACTCAGGTCAGGAAGGCCCAGGAAGAATGGTAACAAAACACCTAGTTCAAACAAGACAGCTGGGGGATCCGGTTTATGGTGCTTATTGTGGGGATTTTGCCCAAGTAGTCCCAACCACGAATCAGTAGTATTTCTTGAAAGCTCAAAAGCATTTTTTCCCCTTCAGTAGCTTTCTGACATTTGATTCATTCACCACATCCTGAAAATAGAAATCTGTCTCCCAGTGTTTTTTTTTTCAAACCACAGAATAGTATTAACCATAATTTATATCTCAAATATTCTTAAAATATGGTCACAGCTGCATACATATGTCTCAAAGCCTTTTTTTACTAACTTTAAAAATAGCTCACCAAACTTTGTGAACTATTTTATAGGGTGATCAATTAAAAACTCAAGCCACTTTCTTAGGCTCAGAGGCAATCGCACCTGTGTATAGACTAATTCTACACCACATACTCTGGTATTAAGGGAAAGTAAGTCCCTAGGAGCACTTCAGTGTGCTTGATGCCACTACATTTCCAGGCATTCTCTCTCAATGCTAACAACATTAAGGGCTAACATTTCCTGAGGACTGTGCTAAGTGCTTGGCAATGCTCTGTGAGGTGACCACCCCTTCTGGCCTGATTTTACCCACAGGTGATAGTAACTGAGCCAGAAACTTGCCCACAGTTAGAGACCTAGTAAGTGATAAAGTGTGTCCTCACACCCCGTGTTCTATGACACAGAAGCTGGGCTCTTCACCTCTCAGCTCGGGCTTGTCTCAGAACCAGAACCATCCAATCTGCTCAAGCAATCAGTGCTTTCAGAGAGGGGCATGAGGAGATGATAAAGACTGGCTTTGTACACACTCCCTTTCCAGCATCCCCAGCCTTTTGGATTGCTCAAGAAGAGAAAGTTGCCAGAAAAATACACACACAACTCTCCTCTTTGTCAGCGAAAAGCAGGCCCCTGGAGAACTCTGCCAAAGGGGAGCGGAAGACCATAAGATTATCCCTGCCCGACTGTGAGTGATGGGTCAGCCAACAAAGACAGAAAGAAGTACTGTGCTTGGCAAGGGATGTCTATAAAAGGCCAGTCTTTTCTCACAAATCTGAGTAGCAACAGAAATGACAAGAAAGGGGAAAGGCAGGAGGAGAAAAGCAGAGGGAGGGAGACTTGGAGGCTGGCGTCCGCAGTCCCAGGGTTGTCGGCGCTGCTGGCGGTTTTTAGTAGGGACATACAATCCGCTGAAAACAGCAGAGAAACAAATCGCTCACAACAGAAGACAGAACAGCTTTGCTGCCGTGAGGGACAACCAGCCACCTGCCTCTTGTTTCCGGGGCTCTTGGGGATCTGGGGCAGGGCACTCCACGCTGGGCAGGGTGGAATGAGAGCAGGCAGCTGCCTCTGCTCCGTGGCCCCGGGCGCATCAGTGTGCCCCGCTGGAGCGGGTCACCAGTACAGACTGTCCCCAGATGTGGTCTCAGCAACGAGTAGCAGCCGTTCCTGTGAGGTCTCTATCTGTGCTCCCCCCCCCCCCGCCCCCGCACAGCCCATCCCGCAGGGACAGCACTATGCAGGGGCTCCTAGGGGCTCTCATGCCCCTCTGCTGCTGTTAATATGGATAAATGATGCTTTCTCAATCTGCAATTCCCTTTTCTGTCCAGATCGCTGCCCTCATGGCTCTGCCATGTAGAAAACCTGCAGTGGCCGCCATAGGCCGTGTATGATTTATCACAAATGGTTCACCGTGTTCTGTTTAAAGATACCAAGAAGGTGTCTGCAATGTCTTAAAAAAGAGATTTCCACTGAGAAAAAGTTAACATTTGGTGACTACATACCAAAATGGTTGGTCTACCATGTAGAGGGAAAACCCAGCCATTCAGCTCATTTCCTAAACACAGCTACGGTTTTACTTTAAAGAACTCCAAGCGATTCCAGTGATATTTGAGTTCCACTGTACAATAAAAGTTCTAGGTGTCTGAAGGGTGTGCGATGAAGGGCTATAGTGACTCTCTGTTCGTAATGTTAGAGCAGGTATGGAAACAGGTTTGAGTTCGTTCTAGGATGAACCTAACAGGGTCTTCCAGTTAAACCCACCACTAAGAAACAGTAATGGCGTCTCTGGAAGGAGTGTTATCATTGCCAGCCTTGGTTTCCTGTCCAAACCAACAGGCTGAGGCTCTCTGAATGTTAGAGCCCTGTGCACTTTTCTTTCCCAACTCCTGCTTCAGATTTAACTTCAAGCCATGCAATTTTCTTTATCAAGGAATCTTCTGTGCCTCTCCTTGATAAAACTGTACGGCCCGGGTCTCATCAGGAATGTTCAGAGAGATATGGCCCTGACCGAGCACCAGAGGGGGTCAGGCCAGCAAACTTCCTCATGGGGCTTAGCCCTCAGGAGCTCTTTCAGGCTTGGGCCTTGTGTTTTTTTTTTTTTTTTTTAAAGATTTTATTTATTTATTCGACAGAGGGAGACAGCCAGCGAGAGAGGGAACACAAGCAGGGGGAGTGGGAGAGGAAGAAGCAGGCTCATAGCGGAAGAGCCTGATGTGGGACTCGATCCCGTAACACCGGGATCACGCCCTGAGCCGAAGGCAGACGATTAACCGCTGTGCCACCCAGGCGCCCCAGGCTTGGGCCTTGTTATCCCAGCTCTACCTCCTGCCTGGTGCAGTTCTAGAGGCCCTCTCAGAGTGACACCTGAAGCGGGGAGAAAGGTTTATATTCCAGCCACATTATATAACACTGACTGTTTGGAAGGAAAAAGCAGGTGTGTGGCTCTGTGTTTTGCAGCAGGTGGGTCGTGGAAGAGGGAGCCTCTTAGAGGAGGAAGCTAGATTGGGGTTTTCTTACTTTTGGAGAAAACTAAGCTTCCCTGGGGAGCGGCTATTCTGTATCAGGCTGCCTGGCCCCCTGCCTTCTGGCCGCGCCCCCTGGGGCTCGGGGTCCCCGTGTGTGGCTGAGGCACAGAGTAAAGTTGGAAGGTTGGTGATTCTGCTGCTCAGGGCTCAGCATTGCCAGTCTTACCACGGATCTTGCCACGGACTCATGCCCTAGTTAGCAACTAGTTTATTGCCTGGTAACCATAAGATGGGTACTGGCCTGGCTTGAAGCTTCCCTGCCACCAAGCTTGAGCCCCAAATCTTGTAAGCAGTGTTCTCTTATTTCATTTTGAAACTCTTCCTTGGTTCTCCTACTGGAATCCCATTTGTTTAGAAATGGGGCCTTCCCCTATTCTTTGGAGACTACAGCCTGTTCCAAACCATCTAGGTGTATCTGATGCTTACGGGGCTTTTCATGAGCTCCCCTGAGGTCGTATCCATTCTCTGCTGCCCACTATTGAAGCTCCCTGATGTTGACTGCCTAACCCCACCAGAGAACCTGTAGTTCGACCTCACCTCTCCCTCTGCCCTAAGCAGGCTGGCACTGCATACCCCTTACCCTCCACCCTCTGGTAGCTACCCTGGGGCTTATTGGCAATGCATGTGGACCTCTGCTGACTGCCTACTTCTGAGCTCCCTCCTGCTGGGTCCTTCCCATCTCTCCAGCCTGCTCCCACATCTTGTTGCCCTGCTCCAATGGATGGGGTATCAGATGTCTTCAGGAAGAGCAATCTTTTTGCCAATGGGGCCCCAAACTCATAATCAATTGATTCCACAGTATGATGATAAAAGTCTGTGCAGCTATCCAGTTGCACAGTTCACTTCAGAAGTGAAGACAAATCTTGTTTTTTTTCTACAAAGTACGGTTTCCATTCCTATTTCAAAAGGACCTTGGCCTCTGTATGGTCACTCTGGCCACCCAGTCTATAATTTCAACCCCCTTCCCCAGTACTTCACATTCCCTAGTCCTTATTATTTTTCTTAGTGCTTTTTACTAAATACTGCATATTTTACTTACTTATCTTGCTTATTGTTTATCCCCTCTGGTGGAATATAAGCCTCATGAGGGCAGTAATTTTTATTTACCTAATTGTGCCTGTACCCAGAGTAATTCTTGACCCAGGGGAGTCACTCAACAAATACCAGTGAGATAAATGGGGGCGTGCATGGTGAATGAAGGGATGCTGGCTCCTTGCCCTCCAGGCCACTGGCCACCCAAGACTGTGGGCATCTGGCCTACCCATCTAGCCTGTCCATCCTGGCCCTGGGAGCCTGGCTCCTTGGCTTTCCGCTCTCCCCATGGCACAGCACTCACCTTCAGCTTGTGCTCATGTTCCTTGTTGACACGTGCAAGCAGCTGGGCTTTCCTTCTGTTGAGGGCATCGATGAGAGCATCACATTGGGCCACAAGGCAAGCTTCAAATTCCACACTGTTCTCCTGCACAAGAGAGCACATGTCTTAGCCCCAAAGCCCCTGGGCTCCTTGGGCTGCCAGAAAAAACAGAGCTCCCCTGCCCATTTGTGGGGTGGAAATCCCTGCTGAAGGAGATGAAAAGGAAGTCCACAATGCACATTTAGCATTTTTAAAGTAACTGGATAAATTTCACTCTACAGTGGTAGTGTTCCCTTGAATTTTACAATGAAAAAGATAAATATTACTTAATAAATTTGTTTTTATCAAAAGGAAATCATCTCCACAGTTCACATTATATTGTGTAAAATAAAGCTCAGTTTGTAGAGTTGAACATGAATCCTTCTGAGAGCCGGTGTTATGTCCACTTATATATGGTGGAAGGTGGCATTCAGAGAGGCTGGCTGCCTGAATGGGTTGTGTGTGGTGGAGGAAGGAGAATTAAAGAATCTTTAAATTCAAGAAGAAAGAGAAGAAAGAGGATGGCAGTGGTCTTCAATTTAAAATAATAACCCAGTGACAACAGAAGTTTATAAGAATAATCATGGGCAAAAGTACTTGCTCCTTTCATTAAGGAAAGCAAACAATGTGCATAGGTGGTCAAGAACAATTAGTATATTTAGCAGGCATCCACCAACCGTACAGGTTATGAACCAGCCACTTGTGGAGAGAAAGCTAACCACGTTCTAAATGAACTATAGCTTCTCCATGATTTTAAATCGAATGCCAGATCTAACTCTTTACTTGATTTAAATCTATACATGATGTAGACATTTCTTTCAAGCAATTCTCTCCTAAATCATAAGCATTCATGAACAGTCATCCTTTCAATATGTAATTTTGAGTGTCAAACCATAATCTGCAAAACAATTGTAATTCATAGCAAATGAAAGATGAATACTCAATATACACGAATAGCACTGAAAAATAGCATCCGACTGAGTTAACCGTAAGCTTTTACGGGCTGGCAAGAAAGAACAGCTTAGCCGATTGAATTTTAATTTATTCCCAAAGTCATAAAGAACTGCGTCTCTCCATACAAGGACATACCGATAGGTATCTGATAACTTCTCAAATGCCAGATCTTCTTCGTTTAAGGTGTGCATTAGTAACTGCTAGAGCAACGACTTCTACGTGTGAAGTTTTGGCTTTCATGACAACTGCTTGTGAGTACTCAGCAGTCCTATAGAAAACATCGTTTAAGAGCTCTTTATTTCCCATGCAGGGCAATATTGGGAGGATGAGGGTAGCTTTCTTACAGGTTCTGAGGCAGAGCAGAAAGAAAGCTTTGCTCTGATGAAGAGGTGGGGTGCAGAGACAAAAGCAAAGAAGGGACTGACTGATAACCTCTGTTGCTCTGGAAAACAGAGGGAAGTGTACAACTGTTAGGTTGTTAGGGAATCAAAAGTTTTAACATGAGCATATATGCAAAAAAGGGTGAGGAAATCAGTGTGAGATGCTTTGAAAGTCTGGCTTACATTTAAAAAGATATTTCTACCTTGACATGGGTTAAATATTAACTCAGAAAGCAATTTACTGGAGGCCAGAGTGGAGGTTATCTCTGTGAGGCAACCTCAGAACATAAGAACAGTAAACAGTGCAGAAGGTCATTATTTAAGCATCTCGTGCAGTTTATGGGTTCTTCCCTTTAGCAACAGTGGAGAATTCACAAGCTCTCAAATGTGGGCCGATCTGTGGGTCATTGCATCCAAATAAAGCAATCTGAAATTATACTACCAGGGGGGATCTTGGCTGGAAAATATTTAAGTGTCTAAGTAGAGAAGAAGAATTACTATGGGCAGGAAGGAAGGAAAAAGGGAAGGAGGAAGGAAGGGAGGGAGGGAGGTAGGGAGAAAAGGGAAAATGTGACCTGTTTGTTATTATCAGATAAGATATAATTATTACAAGGTGTTTTGGGAACCTGTGGAGATTAAAAAACTCAACAATTATGACTCTGAATTCAGAAAGAGGCCTCTTTCTGAATCCACAGTAGTAGAGAATTAGGAGTCAGTGCTGAAGACAGGAGCTATTTGGAAAACCATGTTGTATTGCTGGCTTGTGGGCAAAATAGAACCACCTCGAGAAGGGGGCATATTTGAAGTTGATCTGCACGTGTGTTTGTATTAGAAGAGAGCAGGAAAAAATAATTGGAATTTCCCCACAACACAGAAAAGTAGAAGAAACAAATTTCCCCACGATGCAGCTACATTGAACCCATGGCGGGGGGGGGGGGGGTGTTGCATTCTGTCTCAGGTGCTGCCAATACCTGGATCTGCTGGACCATGTTGCGGAGCTGCACCAGAAACTCCTTGGCTTCTTTGGCCCTGTCTGACAGTCCATTCAGGGCCTGGGAGAGCTGGCTCTGCAAAGATAAAGAAGGAAACCGTGGAGCTGTAATCTCAGGAAGTAGCAACAAGGTCGTACAGAGTTGTTTAATCCAAGACCCAGGAGTTTTCAACCTCCTCAGATTCTTCTTGTCAGAGCTTGGGACATTTAGCCAACATTTGTACATGAGGATTCTGGCAATAATGGCATCCAGGAACCTTCCACAGGCTCCTGAGAACTTTGTCTTCTGAAGCAGGTAAAACTACTGGCCATTTCGGAGGCCCTCGCCCCCGGATATCTGTCTGGAATTTCCTCATCTCATTAATTCATTTAATTAATTCAGCAATAATTTATTTAATTTGAAATTAAAAGAAAACAGTGAGTCAGATGATGTGATAATTGTCAAAATGATTTAGGCCAAAGTGCTATTGGTCTGGGTCTGGGGCAGGAAGAATATTGATGCAAAGTCTTCTCCTAGCAGCCTAGGCATATCCTCCCATCTCTCCTGTAAATTACAGAGACAAACTCCATTCCCACAACATCTTCTTTGAAAACTAAAGCCCACTCCCCTCCTTGCCAACATAATACCTCAACCACTCTTCCCTTTCAAGTGAAAGGGCAGAATCTTAAGATTATATCTCTTGGTCTAATGAATGTTTCTGTGTCTTTTAAAAAATTTTTAAATCCAGTGTAGTTAACATACAGTGTTATCTTAGTTTCAGGTGTACAAGAGAGTGATTCAAAAATTCTCTACATTACTCAGTGCTCATCAAATTAAGGCTACATTTAATCCCCTTCATCTTACCAAATGATCCAGTAATTCCACTACTGGGTATTCACCCAAAGAATACAAAAACACTAATTTGAAAAGATACACACATGCCTATGTTTATTGCAGCATTATTTACAATAGGCAGACTATGGAAGCAGCCCAAGTGTCCATCAAGAGATGAATGGATAAAGAAGATGTGGTATATATATACAAGGGAATATTACTCAGCCATAGAAAAGAATGAAATCTTACCATTTGCAACCACATGGATAGAGCTAGAGAGTATAAGGCTAAGTGAAAGTTCTTCTCTTATATTTGCCTTATTAAATACAAAGTTGGGCACTGGATCTCTTTAAAAATATGCATGCCAAATGCTTGATAGAAGCAATGTGGGGAGGTAGAAAGAACACAGGCCTTACTAAATGTAACCTTGAGAAAGTTACCTGTGCCTGAGTTACTCCAATGTAAAAAATGGGAAGCATAATAATGTTTTGTAGTTGGGTTATCATGAGGGTTTAGTGCCTTCACCAATGCAAAAGTTCCTGCTAGCTATGCGTAATGGTTAAGGGAACTACTCTGAATTCATAAATGCTACCAGTTACTGGCTGTTCAAACTTTTTTTTTTTTTTAAGATTTTATTTATTTATTTATTTGACAGAGACAGAGAGAGAGAGAGAGGGAACACAAGCAGGGGGAGTGGGAGAGGAAGAAGCAGGCACCCAGCGGGGCATGGAGCCTGATGAGGGGTTCAATCCTAGGATCCTGGGATCATGCCCTGAGCTGAAGGCAGACGCTTAACGACCGAGCCACCCAGGCGCCCGTGTTCAAACTTTTATACATAGTTTTACCTCCTCCATAAAATTAGAAGACTATTACTATTCTTAGGTGTTATGGGCCTTGAATGAAATAATTTAAAACTCAGAACCCCTCTGGTGCATGGTACATGCTTAATAAATGTTGGTTCTTATTAACTTTTTTTTTTTTAAGATTTTATTTATTTATTTGAGAGGGAGACACAGAGGGTAAGCATGAGGTGGGGGTGTTTGGGGTAGAGGAGCAGAGGGAGATGGAGAAGCAGACTCCCCGCTGAGCAGGGAGCCTGAGGCAAGGCTAGATCCTGTGACTCCAGGATCATGACCTGAGCCACCCAGGCCACCTGGTTATTAACTCCTATTTGCCTTCTTCCTTCCTGCTCACAAACACCTGCAGATTGACTGAGGAGATTTGCAGAGCAGATTCATCCCTGGAACAGGATCTGTTGGAGAATATCCTTCATCACTTGTACTTGGATCTATGTACTCAGACTCAGGGAGGCTAGACCAACACAGCTGAGTAAGAAAAGGCCCAAAGTGAGCCTACGATGCTTCAAGGGCTACTCAATTATTTATTACCAGGTCCCAGCTGCACCTATTATTTGGGGTAAAAGTTTTCTCAAGAACTTTTTCCAAGAGCCCAGGGGACGAAGGAGGGTAGGAGGGTCTCATTTAGAGGGGCAGGCAACACAATGAGAGACATATTCTAAAGGAGACATTCTTATTGTTACTTCTGAACGAGCAAAAGTTTGCTGGCTACCACAGTTTTCTTCCCCCTTTTATTATAACCTCTGCCTTAGTAACCACATTTGGATGTTGGAATATAGAAGCCACGTTCATTCAGCTACCCAGAACTGAAGCCACCTCATTTCTTGTATCCCCGCCTGGTACTTAATTGTGCAATGTAAGTTAGACCTGACACCCATGAAGAATTGTTGACCAGGTACTGCTATCTACTTAGGAAAAAAAATGACTCCGTAGTATACAAGGAGTACTGGCCTCATCCGCTCCCAGGTTTTTCTATGGCAAAGCAGTAAGTGAACTGAAAAAATCAATTCATTTGCAGATTACCTCCCTTTGTGCCTCTTTTCAAGCGCAGGAATGCCTTCTTCCTGGCTAATGGTTCCGGTATTTGATAAACAACTGCATTGTAAGATAAATATCTAAAAACCTTTCTCTGAAGCTTTGCCAACTTGTAGAAACTGAGCAGGAGACAATGAAAAATCTTGGAAACTATTTATCAGTAGAAAATGCTCTTATTATAAGGATTTATGTGTGCATTGCTTTTATAGGATAGGCTTTTGATCACATTTATAAGCTATAGCTGATGTAAAAGAACATTATTATTGATTGATTTTGTTTCCCAGAAGCATTTAAGTTCCTGCTGTGGGATAACAGAAATGTGTTCAGCACTGCAGAGCAGCCCTGTGAATTTATACCAGAACACCAAAGATGCAAATACGTAGTGTGTTTTCCTTACAGCACCTTTGGCTGTACCAGTAGCCATTAGAAGCGGTTTATAATGCCTAAGCAATGCCATTCTGATTTCCTGGATAGCTGTCTTCCAGTTTTCTGAAAAGGTGTCATGATCAGAAAGTGAATGAGAGTGGGGAAATAATGCAGCCAAGGAGGCAAGAGCTCAGAGCATGCTCTGAATCACCAAGATCTCCCAGAAAGAGGGCAAGTTGCTCAGAGCTTGAAGGAGGGAAACAAAGCACTTCCCGTCCTCCTTCCTTCCTGTGCTGCTTTTCTCCTCCAATTCTGCCCAGATTCCCCTCACCTTCCAAAGGAGTGAAGGTTATAAGGGATCAGAAGCTCAACCTGGAAGCCCTGGGGGAGGACGGTTTGCAACCCACTATTACTGAGGCTCGGCAGACAGGGATGGGATTCAGTCCTGACCAACACCTTCCTTGCTGAGCATCTGTCCAGCTGCGGAGGGTGGTGTCTCCTTTCCTCGCTCTGCCGTGAACATCATTCATATGTTATTTCCTCCCTCAGTTTACTACGAAGATTAGATGACGACAATCTAGACAAATGAAGGAAAGCTTCCTGGCTGTCTGTGAGCTGAAGTTACAGGTATGGGACAGGTCAAAAAGGGTCAACCCTAAAGAATTAGTGCAACATAGGTGAGACCACACACAAGCAACAGTCTGTGACTCTGTCACAGTGCACTCCGCTCAGGGGCTGTGGCCCAGGCCACCTCCTTCCCAGGTACCAGGGTCAACACAAAACACAGGAGCAAAGTGACAATTGATGCAATGTGATTCTGAAGTGAGGCCTCTAGAAGAACAATTTTTTCTGGAAGGAATGCTGATTTTTAAGTCTTACTACATTACTGACATTCTATACTTAAAAAGTAAAGGCAACAAATTCGAACAGTTACAAAATATTGGTCATTTCTTATTAGCAAGGAACTGCTGGGTGCTTTCAATGGGCATCCTATTTAATCCCAATCACCACCCTGCCATTTTGCAGAGGCTCAGAGAGGATATACCTGAGTTTAGGTTTCACGACTCACATATAAAAGCAGGAGCACAAACCCTAGTCTGACTCCAAAGTTGTGCTCTTTGCTTCCACTGTCCAAAGAGAAGTCTTCTCTCACAAATGCAGGAAGAAATAAAAACCACCCATGGTGAGAGCATGTAAAACCAAGGAAGGTGAGTTGGTGAGGGGATGAGGATTGATTATGAGGAAACCTGATTATGTTTAAAAGGTAGATTATAGTGTAAACCATGGCATAGCTAGTTAACCTAGTTTTTTTCCTGCATAAAGTTCTTTGGTGAATTTGAAAAGGACCTGTCAATGAGATCCATGGGTCTCCTGTGAGACCCATGGATAGTAGCCAAAAGCTTTGGACTGAGGTCCAGCGCTGACTTTACCACGCACTGACCTGAGACCTTGGGAGGCACTGGGCTGAGGGTGGACTCAGGTAAAGGAATGAGAAGTCACTGAGTGACTAGAATTTGGGGAACCTTTGAGCTGAACTCCAGGGGGACTGATTTTCCTGGCTAAAACTTCCACTTCCGCCTGTACCTTTCCTTCCCCGCACAAAGGGATCTCTCCTCTGGTTTCTCTGATGATAGAAGACCTTGGGTATACCCCAGCCCCAGCTCACTAATTAGGTGGCAAGAAGCTCCACAGGCTGGCCTGTCTGGGGATGAGGGCCAGCCGCAGGGCAGGGGCAGTGAACAGACTGTGATCGTAAACAGGTAGCCTAGGTGTGTGTGTGTGCGCTAATGAGAAAGAAAGTGAATGTGTATGTGTGAGCAAGCATGAGAACAGAGTGTGTGAGAGTATAACCATGTGTGTGAGAGTACATGTGTATATAAGTCATCAGTGGAGTGTTGGAAAGCTCTTGGCTTTGGATAAGGCTGGTATCAGAGGGGCCTAGTGGGCAGCTGACCTGGGTCCACTAAACTGCTGCTTATCGCTAATTGGTTGTGACCAAGACCCTCCCTGTGGCCAAACTGTAGCCAGGTTCCTCTGAACCCTCTCCTCAACTTTGGCCCATAAAGACTTGAACAAAACACTAACAAAGTTTTTAATGGCTTATGGCCACATCCCTAGCACAACCCTAGACCCCTTAAAGTGTCAGTCTTCTGCCAAAAGAATTTACTGGTTGTTTCAGCCAACACCTGAAGATAGGGCTCCTGTCTCCTAGTCTCTGTAAGAGGATAGGGGCCTAAACTCCATAAGCACCAGTTAGCAAACCCAGTTGGGTTTCACATGGGCCAGCACCCGTTCCCACTTTCTATAATTTCTCACTTCCCTGACTCTCCCGAGCCCTAGCTCATCACCTCCCTATTCCTTCATTCTCCCTTTAAAATGCCCAGTCACTTCTGTACAAATTGAAGTTGAGTTCAGTTCATGCTGGACTCCTTTCCCTATTGCAATAGTATATAACTGATTGAAATCTGTCCTTACCACTTTAACTGGTGTCCGCTTTGTTTATCTCTGACAGTGGCTAACCCTGGCTCCGACCTAGGGGAAGCTGGGGCCATCTTGGGCAATGAGTTGACCCTTCAGCAGGCCCAGGTTAACTTTAAGGGTAGGGAAGGAAGCATGTCCACTGCCTGAGCTGGCACATCTCTGATATATTAAACCAATGATACCATTTTTACTGTGAATGTGAGATATAAGCTGTGTACAAGAAGAAAGGAAGAAGACATGATGCACCTAACACACTGCTCCTTATAATCCCCTTTCCCATTCCTCAGGGCTAGTGCTGCACACACAAGTACACAAACATCCACACCAAAAGCTAATGCATAATACCACTGACCTTTTTAATAACAATTCAAATTCAAACATTCTGTTTCAGTCATTCTGGAAACCATAAACATGGACCAGAAATGCTATTTTTTTCACCAGATGGTAGCAACTGACTGAGATAGACAGGGCAATAGGCACTAATCTGCACTGGGGTTAAGAGGACAGACGTTAAAGTCAGATGGACTGGGGTTTAAATCCTAGCCTTTTACTTGCTGTGGGACCATGGGCATATTACCTAAGGTAGTGAATACTGTGGTGCTCTGCCCAGATTCCCTGTTGCAGGCTGTTGCACCCTTCTTCCAGCTGCTGGGAATATCACTGTTGATAGATTACTCTGTGAGTCTTTCTTGTCTGTGGAGAACCGCATTGCTCCGGGCTGTGCCCCCTTCCACGGTGTCCCATGAGTGATTTGCTGGGGCCTCCTGGCCATGACTTGAGAACAACCCTGAAGGACTATCCCAGCTCCAGAACTCCCTGCAGGTTCACCCTCTGCTCACTCCTGGCCTTCTCACTTCCTTACAGCTGGGTCTACTGCGAGCACTCAGCACTAACCATCCCTTCAGAACTCTGAGTCTGTGTCCAGGAGCCCCAATCTAAAACACTGAACTTCCTGGGTTCCAGTTTCCTCATCTGCAACATGGGGATAACAACAGTACCTGCATCAGAGGGCTGTAGTGAGGATTATATGAAATCATACATATAAAGTTCCTCTATGCAACACCTGGCATATTGTAAACATTCGTAAATAACAGTATTTTTATAGTAAGAATTATGTTAAAATAGACATACACAAATCATTAAAACATTTTGTCATACCACATGTCCCAATTTGGGGTTTGATCACTTACGATTATCCAGACAGAGCACTAGGTTGTTATTGTTCACAACTACTTGCTCCTTTCCCATCCTTGCCATACGACTTGTGGTGCCTCCTGTAGATGGAGCATGTGTCCCCACCCCGTTGTCATTCTTGGCCATGTGATTTGCTTTAGCCTAAAGAAACTGTGGTTTTTCTGCCAGCTCATTGGCTTTTTGAATCCAGTGGTGTGCTGATAAATTGGCTCTCAAAAAACAAAAGCAAAAAACCCAAATTCTGATTTGTAGTATTTGCCAATTTCAAAGGTGTAAATACATAGTTGGTTTCAGGCTACCAACATGACATCACTGAATGTGGAGTTAGAAGAGGTGTGTACTGTCAGCTCTTGAGCAGTGAGCAGGCACGAGCTGGCCAGCATACCTGCATACCACTGTGTACATCCCACACAGCGGCTGTGGGCTTTTGGAAAGAAGACGTGTGGAACAGGACAAAACATGAGCAAGGAATAAACCTTTGCCTCTGAGCTTTTAGGGGCTGTTTGTTACTGTAGCAAAACTGACTAATACAGATAGCAATTGTAATCTTTTCCTTCCTGATTTAATTTAATCACTACTCACAGAGTTTTATCATGGACCAGGCACAGTGATTCATGCTAGGAAAACAATGATAAAGAAAGTAAACACATTCCCTTCCCTCAAGGAACCATCACTGGTCTGAAACCACCACCATTCTGGGCTTAATAATTTCCATTTAAAAGTTCTCTCTTGGGGCGCCTGGGTGGCACAGCAGTTGAGCGTCTGCCTTCGGCTCAGGGCTCAGGGCGTGATCCCGGCGTTATGGGATCGGGCCCCACATCAGGCTCCTCCGCTAGGAGCCTGCTTCTTCCTCTCCCACTCCCCCTGCTTGTGTTCCCTCTCTCGCTGGCTGTCTCTATCTCTGTCAAATGAATAAATAAAATCTTTAAAAAAAAAATAAAAGTTCTCTCTTATGGGCTCTCTAATGAAGCAGAAGACTAGACTATTCTAACAACTAACAACAGAAATGTAGCTTGTCCACCTCTCAGGGCAAATGAGAAGTATCTGCTTTCCTCACCAGACATAGTTCTGGCTGGAGTCTGAATTCCAGCTATACTCTGCATGGCCTTTATCAACCAAACTTAAAATATTTCTCTGCCTTAGACAGGATACTCTCAAGCTGAGATGCAAATCAACATGGAGGGTTTTTTCAGCAAGATAGAAGAGTCACTCTTTGCCTCAAGGCACAGCAAAAAAACAAAACAAAAAATAAGAAAAAGAAAAAAACCCACAACAAACTGTTGCCTCACCCAATGCTCACAGTTTCTTGGGGGGGGGTTCACTTAGCCGCATCTCTATGGCTTTTGCAGAGTGCTGGAAGCTGTGAAAGAATTCATGCAGCAATTGTTGCGATGGAAGGCATGAAACTTTAATAAAGCAGCGAGCATAGAGGCTTCAAGGTCAACACCACTCTGCCCAAGGCTCTGTCAGAGAGCATGCCTTTCTGTGGATATTCAAAACCATGATAGGTGTGTTGTTAGGCAGTTACTAAGTATTTACAGCTGAGGATCAAAAATATGCCTTCCTTGAGCTAAGCCTTTGTGTAAATATTGGATTTTACATCCCAGAGATGTACTATAGGCTAGATCTCCTTTGTGTGTATGCTGCCTTTTCACTTTGGAGAATTCTAAGGCCCTAGTCAGCAGACTCTGAGTCCTTTCCCAGAAAGCTGTTTTCTCTGTGGATCCCTTTGGCTGCCTTCATGTCCACAGTGGTCCGCCATGTCCTTCCAGGTGGTATTGCACATTGTCTGACACTACCAGGGCACAGTTTTAAGGGAAGCAGAACAGATTTGAGATCAAGAAATTTTCAGTTCTCTATAGTATTTAAGTGTCCCAGATAGAAACTTTCAGTCTTCAAACGAGAGCTTTTCTCTAATTAAAAACATGCTCTTAGAAATACATATGATGAAGTGAAAAATCACTGAACTATTTTTCATACAGAAACGCAGTTTTTACTGTGCTCTTTCAGAGGCTCAAGTGTTAAGTGCTAAAGCTAGGATGACTATTATTTGTTCCTCAAGCCTCTAGTGATTAGAATGAAATAACTAGTGGGAGGAAGACGTTTTTGTTTTAAGAAATAACTTTCCCCCCATATTTCAAAAACAGAACATGCTCCTTTCAGAAAAATCAGAAAATAAAAAACTTAATAGAAGAAAAAAATTAAATAATCTCACCAGATATATCAATAGCCTTGATAACAGACCCTTGATGTTTATCCTTGAAATCTTGTATACAGTAATACTGCCTATCAATCGGCAGATATGTACGTCTCTGTATAATATGTATCACCTAAATTGGGATGATGTCATATATCTTTTGCTGTCTTGAAATCTGCTCTTTTCACTTAATATGCTATAAATATTTTCCCATCTGACTAAAAATATGCTACTTCCCCCTTTGTAATAGCTATATAACACTTTGATAATATTTACTATGTGGCAAGCACTGCCTGTAATGCCTTATACATATTAACACATCTTTTTTTCATACAACAACCCAGCAAAGGTGGGTACTATTATTATTCAAAATTTTTGTAAGTGATAGAATTAAGCAAGGGAGGTTATATGGTCCAAAGTCCCAAAACTGTTAAGCAGAGCAGAATCCAAACCCACGAAGTATGTGGCCAGAATCTATTCTGCTAAGCACTAAGCTGAAGGGTAACCCACTACGTAGATGCACCATAATTTATTTAATCTCCTGTTTTAGAACATTTCGTTTGCTTCCATTTTTTTTGCAAAGAGCTGGCATGAATTTCATGAAGTAAACCTTGCAACACATTCTTGATTATTCTCATTTTCAGAAATCAAATTTCACATACTCACATTAAATGTTATCATGTTATCAAAATGTCCCTGAGTGTCATTTAATGTATACTCCTGATAAAGATGATGTAAGTAATACTTGCCAATATAACACACTGCAAATATTATAATTTGTATTGATTTTTAAGATCAGATAGGCAAAGAATGGAATCTCATTTCTAAAATTTGCATTTGTAAAATTACCAAGTTGAGGGGAGGGAGATTTTATTTAAAAACTTCTTATTGATCTTTTCCTAGTTAAAGTGGAAATTCCCACTGGTATAATTTGTAAAGCACTTAGGAGAGGTCCTAGTCTACAGACTGCTACTAGTACTACATAAGTGTTTGTCAAGGAAACTAGTTTCTTCCCATTGTTGATGACTATCTGTGAATAAGGCTGGCCTCAGGACACTTGTTTGCTTACCAAGAAAGGCTTAGGGAACAAAAACTGAAAAACAACCTGGAAAATTTAGGTGGTCTGCCAGAGAAGTGAAAAGTCATGGCTTAATAGTTTTAGTAAAATTTGGTCAGAACGTCTGGTTCACAAAATCTCTACACTTTAAAGCTTATAATCATTATTTTGTGGACACATACATGTACACAAGAGCCTCTGGTAAACATTCAATGGGCAAAAGAGAAGAATATACTTCAGGAGAGAATATATATATATAATATAAAGATACTATGCATAATGTAAACTTTTGTAGCACATTTGTAAACATAATTAAACCTGTTAACTGGGTTGTACAGATACCCTACATTCTTGGTTATTATTTGTCTCTTTGGCCTACAATATTCTAAAATAAACAGGTGATTAAATTTCTCACAAAGATTATGCTTTGATCATGTTCTTTATTTCTATGAATTTTTGTCTTCCATAATCTGTGGTTTTGCTGTTTGTTCTATCTTCTTTGTGCATTCATTATACCTTTTAACACCAGTTCATACCCTGCTAGGTTTCATTTAGTTCTTTTGGCCTTCAGCTTCATTTTGTCTGATACTATTATATATACCCTCCTCTCTTTCTCTTTCTCATATAACTTTGCCCATCTTTTTTTTTTTTTTTTAGATTTATTTATGTGAGAGAGAGAGAAAGAGTAGGGAGAGGGGCAGAGAGAGAAATTTTAAGCAGACTCCCCACTGAGCATGGAACCCGATGCAGGGCTCGATCACATGACCCATGAGATTGTGACCTAAGCTGAAACCAAGAGTCAAATGGTTAACTGACTGAGTCACCCATGCACCCAGTTTCTTCATCTTTTTTTTTTTTAGATTTTATTTATTTATTTGACAGAGAGACAGCCATCGAGAGAGGGAACACAAGCAGGGGGAATGGGAGAGGAAGAAGCAGGCTACCAGCCAAGGAGCCTGATGCCGGGCTCGAACCCAGAACGCTGGGATCACGGCCTGAGCCATAGGCAGACGCCTAACGACTGCGCCACCCAGGCACCCCTCTTCATCTTTTATTTTAAAGCTACAGTTGTTTTAACTCAATCTGATTTTTTTTACCTTATCATAGGGAAATTTGGGCTATTTACATTTATTGTATTTGATACTGTTGGCTTCATTCCATCTTTAGCATATATATTTCTACTATAATCCATTTTCCTTTAAAAATTTTTGTGGCATTATCACATTTCTTTTAATATCTTTCTTTTACTCACCAACTAATTTGGATATTTTGCTGTTTTTCTATTTTGCAAACTGTTAACGTCCCATTTTTCATCTCATGTAAACCTACATTTGTCTATTACTATGTGAAAATTAACTAGTAATTTTGATCTTTCTATCCCACTAAATTCCCCCAAATGCTTTACTTAATGTTTACTAATCTCTTGCAAATTAAGAAACACCATTTTAAATAACTCCTGGATCAAACAGGAAATTAAAATTGCATTTACAAATTTTTCTATATATTAATAAAGAGAATCAGTTTATGAAAATATATTGCTTTTTTTAATATTCTCTTGGGCTAGGTAAGCAACTCAAACGCTATAACACTGTTCCCTCTAGTAATACTGTTCTTAGATAGCACATAATAGTAATGAATCAGGGGTGTCTGGGTGGCTCAGCTGGTTAAGCATCTGACTCTCGATTTCCGCTCAGGTCGTGAACTCAGGATTTTGAGATCGTGTCTTGGGTAGGGCTTATGCTGGGTATGGAACCTGCTTAAGATTCTCCCTCTCTCTGTCCCTTCCCCCATCAAAAAAAAAAAAAAAAGAGATGGATCATAAAAGAGGTGGCTTTTTTGCACTTAAGTGCTTATATCCAGGATGGCTCTGACACAATGTTCTTAAGCTCTAAGCATTCAATAATTTCAGAATATTTTTTAATGAAATCTCAGCTTACTTGAACTTAGAAAAGCTGCATTTTTCAAAAGCATGGGGGTCATTAGCAGGCTGGGAAACATTAATCACAATATCTGAATTTTAATTCTGACCTAAAGACCCCACTACACTATCAATGCAGACATTAGCACAGATTTTTTCTTTTTCTTTTTTTTTTTTTTAAGGTTTTAAAATTTATTTAAGTAAATTTCACACTCAGTGTGGGGCTCAAACTCACGACTCAGAGATCAAGCACTGGAGTTGCATGTTCTATTGACTGAGCCAGCCAAGCGCCCCCACAGATTCTTTAAAAACAAGGGGCACAAAGGACAGACCACTACTCACCCACCAGACTCACAACACTGAGTGCTGGTGAGGATGCGGAGCCTTACACAATGATAGCAGGAGTTCAAATGGTAAAACCACTCGGGAAAACTGGCTCTTTCTAATAAAGTTAAATGTATACCTACCCTACATGACAGTGTATGTCCCAAAAGACTTAATAAAATGTTCATAGCAGATTTATTTATAATAGTCCCAAAGCTGGAAACAGTGCAAATGACTATCGATGGTAATATGAATAAATTGTGTATATGCATACAATGGAACACTGTTTAGCAATAAAAAAATGCAAGCTAATGATATACACAAAACAAAAATGAAATTTAAAAAATTATATTAAGTAAAAGAAGTCAGACACCAGAAAGTACATATTGTTTTTATGTAAATTTAAAGAACAGGCTATTTTAAGAACTAATCTATAATGATAAAGTCAGGAAAATGGGGATATTGACTGGAAAGTATCGTAAAGAAATTCTCTGAGGTAGGGATATGTTCTATATCTTAATTTGGGTGGTAGTGTGTATGTGTATGTGTATGTATATGCATGTGTGTAAATATACACACATACATATATATGTTAAAGTTTATTGAGCTGTAAATTTAAAATTTGTATATTTTACTGTAGATAATTTATGTTTTTTAGAAGTGGATATTTTTGATCCTGAATAGCCAAAGCAATCTTAAGAATAAAGAACAAATTTGGAGGCATCATATGCCCTGATTTCAAGCTATATTACAAAGCTATTATAATCAAAACAGTATGGTATTAACATAAAAACAGACACATAAATTAATGGAACATAATAGAGAGCCCAGAAATAAACCTACACATATATGGTCAATTAATTTATGACAAAGGAGCCAAGAATATACAATGGGGAAAGGACAGTCTCTTCAATAAATGGTGTTGAGAAAACTGGGCCACTATCTTACACCATGTGCAAAAATTAACTCAAAATAGATTAAAGACTTGAATATAAGACCTGAAACCATAAAACTCCTAGAAGAAAACATAGTGGGTAAGCTCCTTGACATCAATCTTGGTGATGTTTTTTTGGATTTGACACTAAAAACAAAGGCAACAAAAAGCAAAAAAAACCAAATGGGACTACATCAAACTAAAAAGCTTCTGCACAGCAAAGAAAACCATCAGAAAAATGAAAAGGCAACCTGCTGAATGGGAGAAAATATCTGCAAATCATATATCTGATAAGGGGTTAATATCCAAAATGTATAAAAAACACATACAACTCAATAGCAAAATAACAAATAATCACATTAAAAATGGGCATAGGATCTGAATAGACATTTTTTCCAAAGAAGATACAGAAGGCCAACAAGTACATGAGGATATCACTAATAATCAGGAAAATGCAAATCAAAATCACAATGAAATATTAGCTCATACCTGTTAGAATAGCTTTTTTTTTTTTTTTTTTTTTTTTTAAAGAGAGAGAGAGGCACAAGTAGAGGGAGCAGGAGAGGGAGAAGCAGGCTCCCCACTGAGCAGGGGGCCCAATGTGGGACTAGATCCTAGGACCCTGGGATCATGACCTGAGCCGCAGGCAGACACTTAACCGACTGAGCCACCCAGGTGCCCCCTGTTAGAATAGCTTTATCAGAAATACAAGAAATAACAAGTGTTGGTAGGGATATGAAGAAAATGGAACCCTTGTGCACTGTTGCTGGGAATATAAATTGGTGCGGCCAATGGAAAACTATAGGGCAGCTGGTCAAAAAATTAAAAACAGTATTACCATATGATCCAGTAATCCCACTTCTGGGTATTTGTCCAAAGAAAATGAAAACACCAACTTGAAAAGATATACACACCCTCATGTTCACTGCAGCATTAATCATAATAGCCAAGATATGGAAACAATGTGTCTGTTAGTAGATGAATGGATAAAAAAGATGTGATATAACACACACACACACACACACACACACACACACACACACTGGAATATTTTTCAGCCACAAAAATGAAATCTTACCATTTGTGACAAGACTGTAGAACTTGAGGGCATTATGCTAAGTAAAATAAGTCAGAAAGACAAATATCATATGACATCACTTACATGTGAAATCTAAAACAAAACAAAACAAAAAGACCCGCAACTCATAGATACAGAGAACAGATTGGTGGTTGCCAGAGGCTGGGGATCGGGGGTGGATGGGAATGATGGGTGAAATGGGTGAAGGGGGTCAAAAGGTACAAACTTACAGTTCTAAAATAAACGAGTCACGGGGATGTAATGTACAGCATGGCAACTATAGTTAATGACACTGTATTGCATATTTGAAAGTTGCTAAAAGAGTAAATATTAAAAGCTCTCATCACACAAAAAAATTTTTTTGTAACTATGTGTTGTGATGGATGTTAACTGGACTGGATGTGGTGATCCTTTCACAATGTATTCCTTATCATTAATATCTCATTAATGATATATTCCTTATCATATGTCATCACACACCTGAAACTAATACAATGTTGTGTATTAGTTATACCTCAGTAATCAATAAATAAGTTAACATAATGGACGTTTTTTCCCCCAAAGATAAATACTCATTATATAATTAATCTCTGTTTACTAAGACCCCACATATTGTAGAAAAAAAATGTCTGATTTCAGATGGTCTTGTTTTTCAATTTAATCTCCGAATTTAAATAGATATTCACAAAACCGTCAAGCGTCTTATAATGGACCAATAGAAATGTTTCAATTTTGTTTAATGCTTGATCCTGGGAGCCCTCCACTCACAGGCTATGTTGCCTTGGATGACCTCATGCCCTTCCCCTGGTCATGTTGGCACTTTTCCTCTGTTGCAGACACCCAGCAGCACCTGGAATCCAGCTACCTGGCCACTGCTAACTGGTCTGTGTGCCCTCTCACAATGATGTGATTTTAATTTTAAAGATGTGTCCGGTAAAGGTCATTTAGGAGGAAACCTACGCCCAATTTCAAGTAGCAATTTTTTCTGAGGGAGCAGGAATGATTGGTGCCATGAAGTAAGAAACAGGATGACACACATCACTTCTGCTGGTATCTTCGCCCGCCCTCAGAAACGTCCTATCCTTTGGGAAGGCACAAATGCTGTAAGGCTCATAATGCTGTTTTGGTCGACTTATGATGCCGTAAGTTATAGGAAGAAGAACTTGAGTGTGGATGTTCTTGGTTCCTTTACTTTGACTTATAAGTTTGAGTGGCATGCGATCCTTGCATTTTGCTGATAAATCCACGTATTCCCTCTCTTGCAGTCCTAGTATTTAATTTATAAAGCCCAAATATAAGAAAATGAAATCATCCTTAATATTACTCTCCTTTTCACTACCAATGCTTCCGTTACTCTGAGAACAAAGTAAAACACAATCTTTTTCTAATAAATGATCCTCTTTGGCAAAAGAGAAACTCTTTGGGATATCTTAAATAGCTTCTAAACCATATTTTGGTTTTTCTCCCCCCGGTATTGAAAGATATGTTACGATCCAGTGCTTATCTGTCAATTTCCATCCAACATAAAATTAATAGTGGTCATCAATATCGTTCAGGAAAATGGATTTAAGCCATGTCTGATTTCTTTTCACCCTTTCCCTCTGCGTCTCTGTCAATCCATCTCCATGCAAGTCAATTGCAGTGCCAGCCTAGTGAAAAGGGAATGGTTTCCATGACAACAGATTTTCACTCTGCTAGTTAGAATCTAAGATTTGACTCCCATAGAAAGAAATCTCACCATGGGAATTGGTTGATTTTGTAAACGACTAAATAACTGTGCAATCATTTCCAAAGAAAAGCCTGTTAAAAGCTTGCATGAGCAAGGGTAGGTTATGCGAGGTGACTGCTGAATCTGCTGCTAACATCCCACAGACAGAGCTGCGTGCAGGGAAATGCCTGGCTGGAGCAGCAGCCTGCTCCGTTCTGCACCCTCCAAATGTGGGCTGCATAGCCTGGCCCTCTTGTGAATTTCAATGACGTTTTAATTCCAGGTGGAGGGAATAGATTTTAGAGCATCTCGTAGCAAACGATAAGTGTTCATCCCCAAAAGTCTTTCCTCTTATTTCTAGAAACTATTAGCTCCTTGAAAGGACACGATTCCCAGACCTGTGTTTAAGGCATCCGGCATGGTATGAATTTAATTGCTTATTGTCTATTTCTCTGTTTCCCTTCTGTCTCTTCACTATCATTTCCCCTTTTTTAGTAATCTGTCTTATTTATTAATTAAGAAGATATGGAAACACTTGCAGAGTTTTAATTTTCATTTTAAAACCTAACACGATGCTAAGTGTTCCACATAATGGTTTATAAACATATTTTCCTAATAACATTTATATAAATTATAATGGTTAATTCTGATCTGTAAGAAGATAATTGCTCTCAATTGAGTGGCATATAAATAAGGTGAATTCCATTAATTCCATTCCTGGATCCAGTAAGCCAAGTTTCCTTCTGAACAGTGGGACTCACTGCTGAAGCAGGAGCTTCTGCTGCGGTGAGGTGGTATCCTCAGCAGAGATGTGAAGACGGAATGAATGTGCAGCTTTGAATAAGATGCAAATATTCAGGACTGTGATGAGGACGCTGTGCAAAGTGCAAACTCAGTAGCTAAATCAATTCCCTCCCACCCCAGCACGTTGATGCATTACGCTCAGTGAGCTGGTTTTAAAAAGCCATTTCAAGTATGCGACAGAAATCCCTTAATACCCAGCCTGTCGCTGCCCCCACTCAGCAGAAGATAATTATGGCTAAGTCTGGTAAAATCTGCATCTCCATGTTGTATACCTTCCTTGTCTCCTCAGGCTGTCCTCTGATGCTAACTCTCCTTTCCCTTCTTCCTCTCAAAGCCTAGGAAGGATTTAATACCACTTACTTAAGAATGATGGGCCAAGTAGCCCATTAGCCTTTCATTGAAATTCATGCATATTAAATTTTTATCTAAACCAAAGATTTCCCTTTTACATTTTTCATTTCTAGTTGTCAAATAAAAGACCTTGTGGTTAAGGAAATTTTCAGTAATGTTTAGAAAAGTGGGAACAATTTTGCTTGGGAAAGGGGACCTTGAAATTATGTTAATTTTACCATACTGGCCACAAAGGCAAACCTGATATCATCTTTTTAGAATGAAGTCTCTCTCCTCCCATACCTCCCATTGGGCATCTTCTCCTTAGGGGAAGGAAGGGCAAGCTCTGAGTCACTGGAGCCCTAGTCCTATCAGCAGGTAAGAGTGGAGGAACTGATCCCTTCTTTACAAGCTTTTCCCAGGAGCCAAGACTAATCGGGTACAAACATGCCCGCAGTTCCTCTTTTTGCAGACCTGTCCTCAAACTTCCCTGGGTGAACAACAGGCTGGCCTCCTTCTCTGCCTCCTCTGCTACAGGACTTGGCATAAAACATGATCTAAGCTGATAGTTAATAATGGCAATGGCATAACTTACTTATATGAGGTCCTAAAATGCATACATTTTATCTCCTATTGTGTTTCTACCTCTGAATTTCTGACAAAGAATGTTGTTACTGGGGGCGCCTGGGTGGCGCAGTCCTTAAGCGACTGCCTTCGGCTCAGGGCGTGATCCCGGCGTTCAGGGATCGAGCCCCACATCGGGCTCCTCCGCTCGGAGCCTGTTTCTTCCTCTCCCACTCCCCCTGCTTGTGTTCCCTCTCTCGCTGGCTGTCTCTATCTCTGTCAAATAAATAAATAAAATCTTTAAAAAAAAAAAAAAAGAATGTTGTTACTGGAGTGCATCAATTTTATGGCATTTTGTAGACTGCATCTTCCTGAATGTCTTATATATAGAATATCACCTTTTGCCTATTTCTAGTTATATATTTAAAATGACAGAATACAGGTATGTAAATGGCTAATCAATGAGAGTTAGGTGTGGTGAGAGGTGAAGTATTGGGGAAAGTAGAAATGAGAGTGTGTAGAATATGTGGTCTCATGAGCAGAGTACAACTGAGACATCAAGCTGGGGGAAGGAATAATATCCAAAGGAAGGAGACAGAGAATGGTAAGAACAATGGAAAGAGGAGAAAGGTAAAGAGATAGAGGGAAGATGGGAGACAAGTTAGAATGAAATATCAGACCATCCGGGATGACAGGGAAATGACTGTGGTCTCCGGAGCACTCTTGATCAATTCCATGAATGGGCCAGAAAGCTAGGCCAAGAGGCATCAACTGGGTCTAACCCTGAGGGACCAGCAATGCCACAGAGGTTATATGAAATCTGGACAGAAAACCAAATATTAGCACTTACAACTTAGAGATTCTTTTTTCTCCCACCGTATATCTTAGAGATTCTTTATCTGTTTCTATATGATGTGCAACCAGAGTTAGCAGAAGTAGGCAGCTCACTAATTATATGCATGCTTTTCAGCTCATGGTCGTACAATGAAACCAGAAGAGGCGGTAGCTTCCTACTGTGTCAAGGGAGGTGGAAGTACATCCCCCAGAATTCCCTTTCCTGTATGTATAGTTAGGGTGGGCCACGGGAGAGATTCCTGTAGGAGATTTGGAGGGGGAAGTGAATTATCAGTCATTTTGTAGCTCACACACTTTGTCACATCTGCCGTCTCAGCTAGTTGGCATGAGGCAGCAGCTGAGCCAGCAACCGCTCCACCTTCTCTGGGGTCTTCCTTAGGCTTCTTCAATTCTTGGGCCACGTGTGTGTGTGTTTAGTTCAATGACAAAAGGCCCCAGATTCTACAGGACACCTGCATCACATCACCAAGGTCAGAAGCAAGAACCGATGTGGGTTTCAGTCCGACCTCATGGACTCCAGCTTGTGCTTGTACATTTCAACCTTCTCTGGTGCTGCCCTGTGAATTTCAGGCTCCGGGAGCAGATGTGAAGACAACAGCCTTACAGAGACTGCTTAATCAGTTCCTCCCACAATTGTGCAAACTCAATCCTCGTAACAAACCACCTAACTAACTAACTAACTAACTAAGCTATATTGCCTAGTGGTACTGCTTCTTTGATTGGACCCTGACTGATACAGAAAGGTAAGAAGGGTTCTGAAGACATTTAATTCTAGAATAAGCAAATTAAGTCTTCTTTAATGACCAAGAACACCGTGCATATAAAAATCAAACCAGGGGCACCTGGGTGACTCAGTCAATTAAGCATCTAACTTTGGCTAAGGTCATGATCTCAGGGTCCTGGGATGGAGCCCTGAGTCAGGCTCCATGCTCAGTGGGGAGTCTGCTTGTCCCTCTCCCTCTCCCCCTGCCCCTCCCCCCATTCGTGCTCACTCACGCACACGCTCACTCTCTCTCAAATAAATAAATAAAATCTTGAAAAATAAGTTAAACCAAAATGTGAGTTGAAACCCATTGATTCACACCCACTAGTATGAGGATAATAAAAATGACAATAATAAGTGTTGGAGGATGTGTAGAGATTAGAACCACACTGTTGGTTGGCATGTAAATTGGTGCAGCTACTTTGGAAAACAACTTCCTCAAAAGGTTAAACATAGAGTTACCAAAAGACCCAGAAATTCCACTTCAATTCCAAGAGAACCGAAAACATAGGTCTACACAAGAATTTGTACAGAAATATTCATAGCAGTGTTATTCATAAAAGTCCAGAAGTGGAAACAATCCAAATGTCTATCAACCAATGAATGTATAAATGAGATGTGGCATATCCATACAATGGAATACTGCTCAGCTATGAAAAGAACTAAAGTACTGATATATGCTATAACATGGATGTTGTAGTAATTTGGATGTTCATTAGATAGAGGACAGCGGTCCTGATAAGAGGATGGTGAGCATGACTATAGCAGTTAGGTCCATCGTCGGTAATAAATTTTTCTCATTCATCTTTCTTTGGTCTTCAAAGGCAGACCCCAATTCAAGTGTAAAGAAGCAACATTATGCACAAGGAGATATGTTCATGAATTGTTTGTAATGGTGGGAAAAAACCTTGAACCAATGTCAATGTCCATCAACAGAAGAAAAGATAAATAAGTCAGGAATACCTACATAGCATTTATAATGAACAGAGTGACACACATCAACATAATGTATCATTTTAAAAATACAATTTTCATTGGAAAAGAAGCAAATTGCAATATAATGGATGGGTTAAAAATTCAGGCTTTGCAATAATAACATTTTAGAAATGGAGGACAGTTTAGTGGTTGTCAGGGGTTAGGATGGGATTGGGGGAAGGGGTTGGAGCAGGTTGAGGGGGTGAAAGAGAAGGTATGGTTTTAAAAGGGCAATACAAGGAGTCCTTGTGGGATTGGACCTATTGATCATTTTGACTGTGGTGATGTCTATATAAACTTATACAAGTGCTAAAGTTGTATAAAACTTAATGTACACACACAATTGAGTAAAAGTAAAATTGGGAAATCTGAATAAAATTGTTAGTTGTACCAATGTCAATACCCAGTGATATCGCGATATTGTACCTTAGTTTTATACAATATTACCACTGAGGGAAACTGGGAAAAGTATAGAAGGAATTTCTCTATATTATTTCCTACAATTGCATATTAATCCACAGTTTTCTCAATTTAAAAAGGAAGAGAGAAACATTGCTTCAAATGTGAAAAACCCAGAAAATATTTTTGGTCTCCTGTTCTATGATAGAAATTTTTATTTATAATTTTTTAAAAGATTTTATTTATTTATTTATCAGAGAGAGAAAGCATAAGCAGGGAGAGTGGAAGGCAAAGGGAGAAGCAGGCTCCCCGCCGAGCAAGGAACCCGATGCAGGACTTGATCCCAAGCCTCTAGGCTCATGACCTGAGCCAAAGGCAGATGCTTTCTGGGCTACCCAGGTGTCCCCTTTTTAAAAATTTTATCTATTTATTTTAAAGATTTTATTTACTATGATAGAAATTTTAAAAAATTCACCTTCACAGAAAACCAGGGTGATTCTCTCTAATAAAATTACTTTTAAAGCCAAGGGGGAAAAAAAACCTCAGGCTTTGGAACCATATTGCTCTCCCACTTATCATTTGTGAAATGATGGACCAATTAAAATCTGAACCTTCGTTTCTTTCTTAGTAAAATGGATAACAATAGTACCCACATCACTGAGTTATTGTGAGAATGAACGGGCTTGGTATATGTACAATGTTCACAACGGTGCTTGGCACATCTTAAGTGCCAGTAAGTTGTTGGTTCTTATTATACGAACACTATGATAAGACTGATATAAAGTTTGAAAATAGGTGATAGTAGAATAGGAATCCATATGTGTCCAGTGAGACTATAAAGAAACACATGGAGGTGATAAATACAAATTCGGGACAGAAACACCTCTGGTAATGAGGAGGGGGTGCCCTGGGGAGGGATACACAGGGTATCACCACTTGTCTGAATAGACTGTTATTTCTCAAGTCCTGTAGCTCACACACCTCCAATGAGATGCCGTCCTTGACTGCCCTGCCCCAGGTGAGACCATCAGTCAGCACTCGGACAGCACCTTCACACCCACCTCTGCTGCAGCACTCATTCTTCCAGGGCTGTGTGTTCCACTGGAGCTCCTCGACATAGAGCAGGTGCACTGTGCAGTGGCTGACTACCGAGAAATGAACAGAATGCTTAGAAAACCATTCTGTAGGATAACGAAATCATGGGACTGATTTATCATCAGAGGTGTTGCAAAGTTAGGAAGCAAGACAGGACAAGTTATTTGATGGGTAATTAATTAAAATATTTATGATGCACCGAACATGTGCAAGGCACTGGTCTAGGCCCTGCTGTACAAAGACAAATAGGATAAGGCACATACTCAAGGGATGTATGGTCTCGTATAAGAAAGGCTTGCACATACGATCTGTGTCTGGTAAGGAAAATGGCCAAATAAGGGTATCAACCAAATGCTATGGTGAATCTCAGAGAGTCTTTTTTTTTTTTCCAAGTGAGACTAACACAACACATCTTAGAGAACAAGAACACTATTTTAATGGAAATATATAGCTTTTAACAATATTTTATATAAAAAATATTTTCAATGGAAATATATAGTCTTTAACAAAAAGTTATATTTTATTCTAATTAAAAACCCCTACCATAAAGAACACTCTTTTTTGAGTATATATATTCTTATGTAATTTATTATTTTAAAAAATCCCCTTAGCAAATGTTATAACCATGCAGTATATGCCTTCATTCGGGCACCAAAGGTAACATTTTCCTTCCTGATTCACAGTGGTTCCAAGATGCTATTTCCTAAATTTTACTCCCACAAGATGCTGTTGTTAAGACTAGAACAATGAGTGTCTAGCTATACCAAATTTAATTTCCCAATTGTTGTGCAGTGCCGAGGCTTTCAGAATTAAAATGGTTGTTGGCAGCTTACGGAAGAATCACTGCATGGGCAATCTTTGCCTTGTGAATGCTCAGCTGTGTGTGATTTAGAGGCCGTGCTGAATACCACGCAGCTGTGGCCTGAAGGCCAGGCCTGAGAATTCTCATCTCACAGATCTTCTAGACAGGAGCTGTACTCATTAAGACACTCTAGGGAGAGAGCCACCAACACTTTTCTCCAGGGAGGAGGACATCAGGATGAGTAAGTCTTCTCTCATACTTTCAATACCCTTCCTCGAGCACTGTTAAGAAAGTTCATACATTTGTCTGTCTGCCTATCTACCTAGCAAATCTTCCTGTTGAATGTATCCTATGCAAAAATCATTGGCTTCTTGGTGGAGATACAATAAGACCAATAAGACCCAGACCCTGCCTTTGAGATCCTAGTGATCCAGGAAAGGGCAGGCATGCAAAACATTAAATGTAAAAAAGTGGTACAGTTCTGTGAGAAGTGTGCTGACAGGGTTCCATGGAGTCTAGAGAAGGAAGTATCTGGTTCTACTTTGAAGTGGGTATGGATTAAGAGAGGCTTCAGAGAGGAGGTAATCATTAGTTGTTTGTAGCATTCCTCAAACAGGGAACACAGTGAGCAAAGACATGAGGTGTTAGATGGCCAGGCTTGGCCAGGAATGGTGAGCAGCTCAGCATGGCTGTAGCAGGACAGTGAGGACACATGGTCCAGAGATGCCTTGATGCTTTCTCTGCTTCCTATAGCAAGCGCAGCCATCCCTGATCAAGTTGTTGCTAAATTTCTTAAATTAGCAAGCATGGGCATTCATCTTGATTTTATGCTGCTGACCTATCATCTCATTAGCAGTACAATTTACCTTGTACCCAGTGATATGCAAGGCAGGCCTGCCTTTAAAATCTATTATAGAATCCTATTTACCCTGAAATTTTAATTCTTTGATACAGCATCATTAAGATAGCACTCAAGTATTTCAAAGACTGTTGATTTTGGCATGAATGATGAACAAATTCAAAACAAATTGCTGGGTTAGATTCTGAATCCGCAGATTAAAAGTCATCCCATCTCAGTCTTGTCATTTACATGAACATAGTGTGTGTGAGCACCATTATGGACCTTTCTTATTCATTCACCAAGACTGAAAAGATGATACCGGGTCTCACTCTGACTTGCGGTAATGTGAATGTTCCTTGGCAGCTAGAATCTGTGCATGCATTGAAGTCCTGCCCTGCTTAATCCTCCCAGACACATTCACTGCGGTGCTGCCACCACTGGTCAGAGCCACCTGGGAATGGCCTTCAGAAAGAGTTACCATCAGTTTGTTTTTTATTCACTCATTCAACATACATACATTGAGCACTTACTCTGGGGTGGACAGTGAACCTGCACGGGACAACATGAGTTCCTTCCATTAGTGATAGGTGCCTTGAAGAAAAATAAAGCAGGGTAAGGGGAAAGGGAGGGAGAGAGAAAGAGAGACAGTGCGCGTGAACACTCTAGCTAGTGTGGGAACACTGGGAAAGCTTTTCTCAAAAGGCACCTTTTAATCAGAGACCAGAACGAAGCAAGAAAACAAATCATGTGAATATCTGGGAGAAAAACTAATCCAGGCAGATGGAATGAGCTTGGAATGTGTGAGAAGTGGTGAAAAGAGAGTGGTTGGAAAGGGCTAGGGGTGTGGTAGGAAAGGGTTCAGAGTGAAGAGCTAGGTCATGTAAGCCTTCGTAGGTAAAAAATTTTGGAAGCAATTGATATGAAGCCATTGGAGAGATTGATGTGATCTGATTTACCATATAGTTACAACCACTTAACCATAGGAAATCCTCCCCTTGGAAGACTATATTTTCCAAAGTTGGCCATATCTATATATTTATCTCTTCCTAGATGTACTTCTAACAATATAATCCTCTGAGAGAAGGAATCCACGGAGTCTGGAAAGCTCTTGGAGTATGACAGAGGTGATCTTATGTACCTTCAAAGGCTAGGTCATACAAAGGATGGAACTTCTTCCTGGCTTCCAATCTCAATCTCTCTCCCTCTTGTTCTCCCTGTCCCTCTCCATCTCCCTCCTCACGCCTTCTCCCCTCTTTCCCTCTCTCTTTTCCCCTTTCCTTCCCTCTTTCTTTCCATGGATGCTCACCAATGGAACTAAGGTGCCAGCCTGTAAGGGAGCCTGGGCTGCCTGGAGAGACCTATGTAGAGAAGAACAGAAGCTTCCTGCAACCAGTCAGCACTCACTTGCTAGCCATATACATGAGCCTCCTTGCAAATGGATTCTCCAACCCTACTCAAATCTTAACGATGCTTTTGGCAGCAGATAAACAACTGACTGCAATCTCAGAAGAGACTCTCAGCCAGGATTAACAGCCACTCCTGATTCCTGACCCACAGAAACCGTGAGAGATAATGAATTGTTTTTAGTTACAAAGTGGTGCCTAAGAGCTAGATCATGTAAGGCTTTGTAGATTATGGTAAGGATATTGGATTTAATTCTAAGTTTGATGGAAAGTCATTGGAGTATTTTTAGTAAGGAATTGATATGCTCTGATAACCAGTTCCCAAAAAAGTGATCATAACCAGACAACAAAGGAAACCCTCTTTGTCCCTAAAAATTTTATATATTTCTTCTCTTTCCTCCTATTTCTTTATTTCATCTCTTCTGTCCTTGCTCTCTCTTTAATGCCTCTCTCTCTAGCTCTGTCTCTTCCCTCACTCCTCTTGGCTCCTTGCCCTTCTCTCAGTTATTCTTATCTCAACCCACACTTCAGTGTCCTGCCCAAGGTCACTCAGAGGAACATGATTATCTTAGCCAAACCACCCCTGTGGAGAAAAGATCAAAGGGGAATTTGGGTTGGGTGGGGTGGGGGCAAGCAACTCTTACCTGGCTGGCCTCTGTTGCACATTGGGATTGGGAGATCAGAGATTTTTACACAAAGCACCCAGGAAGAGATGCGTTCACATAACTTGCTAGTGTGGGTGTACTTAGCAGAGCAGTATAATGCAAATAGCTAAATCGCCCTAAACTTGGATTGTTAGTGAGGTATAAATGTGGGCTCCCTGAAGAAAAAGATGGCCGTCAGGCAATCCATACCTCAAGTCTTTTTTGTAACACTCACAATGATCCAGCCACTGAATTCTATTAATATCCTTATCTGGCTTGGCATTAAATTAATTCTTTCAACATATATTTTTCCAAAATCATTAATATGGTGAAAAAAAAAAGGCCTATAAATGCTGTAAAGGAAACTGTCAACTCCCTAACAGTTGAAGAGACCCTTGAAAAATCACAAAAGCGCCAAGGTCTGTAAACAAGATTAGAAATTACTTTTTTAGTTAATAAAAATGACTCCTCAAAAACCTTTTTACCCCCTATTGTGTGTCTGCTGGAATTCCTTTTCTCCTGGGAATTAACTGTGCTCATCAACAGCCTCATCCCTTGTGTTTTGGCTACTGTTGCTATTAGCAACATTTAATTTGTATTTAATCCCTATGGATTGCATTCTGAATGGGAAGGAGACAATGATTCGGATTGCCTGAAGCACACCATTGAACTGACATATCATCACTCTTCAAAGATATCAGTCCTTGATTTCAAAGTAGGAGTTTTGATGTAGGCAGAGAGGTTGCCAAGATTATGACACTCAGTTTAGCTGCTGCCAGTATGCACTCTGACTCGATTACATAAGCAGATTTCTTCAGCCCTCATTCTAGACTCCAGATACAGACATTATTGCCTATAAACTCTACGTATGGAGGGTTAGGGTAGAGCCAGTCACACCACTTGACTGGTGCACAGGATCAGCCCCATACCTCATTCCTGACACTGACAGAGGGAACACGTCATTTTAGTATCTTTAAAGCAGAAAAAGAAAACAAAACTCAGAATCAAAAAGAATCTTGAAAAATGCCTTGCACAAAGCAGTGCTACTTCATATTTATGAAATGTTTTAGTAATGGGTTAAGATAAGCTTATTTTAGGTACTCTCTTAGTATTTATCAGACTCTAAATAAGAGTCCCAGGATGAGTCAAGTTAATAAATACTCATCTACTCTCAAGGTCCTGAGGGTAATCCTCTGCTTCTCTCAGTACTTTCTTTTAAAGAGTTGAGTCTTTGTGGAGGGGTGTATGTGTGTGTGTGTGTGTGTGTCTGATGATGGGGAAGTGCACATTGACAACAGGGGATGCTTCATTCAAATGTGGAGAAGTTTATTCAACACTCAGTTTGTAGAGCACACTTCATGCTCTTTGGCAGTGCCTCGGACACACAAGCCCAACTGTAGAATTGATCAGAACAGGTATTCTTATGGATGGGAGGGGTGACAAATTATCATCCAAAGATAAAGACCATAAAATGTAAAAGAAATATTTACGGGCAAAGAGGAGCCTATAAGGTTCGGCTATCTTATAATCTTTAAAAAAGGAAATTGTCAGTTTAATCAGCTACCATCTCTAAAGATAGATGAATGGCCAACCTGAATTTTAAAAATTCATTATTTTAAAATTTGGTAGTTGAAATCCAGAGACAATCACGGAATTTATTAATCTTTCTCTAGAAATGATTTTGACATCACTCTGAGGGTATGATTTATGACTCACACAGAAGAGAAAGAATTGAATCTTACTTATACTCATTTGGTTTGTTACTGTGAAGCCACAGTAAGTTATTTCATTAAGTTTAAATGCCATCAATTGTAAGAAGCACCATTATTTTATGTTCTGATAAGAAAGAAAAGAATTGCCAATTAAACTAAGTAACAATATTTTCTTATCACATTGCTTGTAAAATGTATTCTCTTTGTAGAGATGATAAAAGGTGAAAAATAAGATATGGTAGGCAGAATAATGGCCCCCAAACATGTCCACATCTGGATCCCTAGAATGCATGAATATGTTAGGTTACGTGGCAAAAGGAAATTAAGGCTGCAGATGGACTTAGGTTGCTAATCAGCAGATGGGGAGTTTATCCTGGATCACAATCACAATGTAATCACAAGGGTCCTTAAAATGGAAGATGGGCAGAAATGTCAGAGGGAGCTGTGATTACAGAAGAATGGTTAGAAAGAAGCAATGTTGGGGCGCCTGGGTGGCACAGCGGTTGAGCGTCTGCCTTCGGCCCAGGGCGTGATCCCGGCGTTGTGGGATCGAGCCCCACATCAGGCTCCTCCGCTATGAGCCTGTTTCTTCCTCTCCCACTCCCCCTGCTTGTGTTCCCTCTCTCGCTGGCTGTCTCTCTCTCTGTCAAATAAATAAATAAAATCTTTAAAAATAAAAAAAAAATAAAAAAATAAAAAAAAAAAGAAGCAATGTTGGTAGCTTTGAAGATGGAGGAAGGGGCTATGAGTCAAGAAATGTGCGTGGCCTTTAGAAACTAGCAAAGGGAAGGAAATGGATTTTCCCCTATAGCCTTCAGAAAGGAATGCAGCCTTGCTGCCGCCTCGATTTCAGCCCAGAGAGACCTGTAAACAGACTTCTAACCTAGAGAACTATAAAAGATAACACCTTTGTGTTGGTTCAAGCTACTAAGTTTGTATAATTTGTTATGGCAGGGCTAGAAATACAATGTACATGTTAGAATCAATGAATACAATACAACTTGTACAAATTTGAAATTGTAATATTTAACTTTTACTAGATACACAAATTCTTGAGAATTCAACTATTATTCATAAATAAATGGTTTTAGACAATCCTGAAGAGCTTAATTATGGCACTCCTCTGCCTTAGGGGATAAATTTCATGAGTATGCATAAATTATACATTAGAATGTATAAATTTAAATTGTATGTCCAAAATCCACCTCACTACTCGATAGTCCTTTCATGTCTGTGATGTTTTGTTCACTTCTATTTATCGCACAAATGGAAAAGCAAATCTTTACAATGGGACAAAAATTATGCTTATTAGTCCTTCTTCCAGCTAAGAGGTTAGAAGATTCCAGAAGTATTAAAACCTCTCTAATCAGATATTAGTTTTATAGTTAGTGAATCTTTATCATGAAATGGACTGAAAAACATCAATTGGCATTTTTTAGGTTTTAATATTTTAAAAATATCAAATTCTTTGTTATCCTTCGGTCCAGCATGAAATACATTACTTCTATACAAGGGCATAGTTTGCAACCATACTACCCAAATCCAAGGCTGAAACTCTAATAACAAAACAATAAACAAACTCACCATTAAATAATTCCCAACACCAGACATGCCACACTCTCGATGCCAGGTCTCATAATCTCACACATAAAACTTTGACATTAAACAAACGAGTCCACCATTTTTCAGGCAGTTTGGAAATGTCACCTCACATGTGCGCAGCAAGCTATCCATCAGAGAGCAAAGCACTCTGAATACAAAACAGGTGACCCAGGCAGTTTGTTTAGATCAACAGCTCAGCAAACCACCAAAAAAGGCTATTGCAGTATTTTGCTTTTTTATGCCATTATCTTTCTTTCCAGGTTGGCAATTCCAGGATCTTAATTGCAACTGGTCCAAGATCTTGATTTTTCTGGCAACCAGTTATTTTCTCTTCCTGTCTTTGTTTCCTCTATCATTGCCGTCTTGTCATATGGAATACAATTTGCCCAAGCTTTTCCCTTACCTCCTTCAAACCAAAGGTCAGTGTGTCTAACTTCTGGAATCAAGAAGCAAATATTTATGAAGGTGGAATAGAGATTCAAGGCAATATCTCGTACCTGTTAATATTCATCTGGCATGGCATGGCTTAGCTTCTGCCTATCAGATAGGAGAATGAATAATGAACCCGTCTCCCATTCATTAACACGACCATTCTGGAGCCTTTTACTTTCTGGAGCATTTGGGTAGCCAGCATAAGGTCTCAGGCATATTCTATCTGCATCACCACTGATGCCATACTCTAAAAACCCATCACCCTTTGGTAGAAATTGCTGCTCACACTTTCAGTGGGAAGCAAATTACTTGGGTGGCCATGACAGCAATTACTTAGCTAATGAATTGTCCTAATACTGCCTAGTTATCAGGAGTGCTGCTCTTTTTACAGAATTAAAATGTTTCTGTCTTCTAAAATAACCCAAAGAAATTTACAAATGTTTACAAATTAAATATTCCTTGAGTTATCTTCAATGATGATGATTATAATGAAAGTCATATTATTTCCTCTTATGGATGAAAGGATTTGTTTTCTGGAAGTCATCACAATTAATATTATTAAAAAGAGCTCCCTTCTATAGTAACACTGGATCTGCTATAATAAAACACTCAATTTAAAAGACCGCTTTGTTATTTTTGAGATTTTTTTCTTAGATTCTTTTTTCACCTTTAAAACCTGCTTACTTACTGTTTGACACACTAAAAATGTAACATCCATAAGCAGAGTAGCATTGCACATCGGCAGTTTTCAGAAGGTACAAAAATCATGCTTTATTTTTGTTATAAAATCAAAATCATGATCTTTTAATCTGATTTATTCATCTTTCTTCTAATAGTGTACTCTATTGACTTAAAAAATAGGCCACGCTTACAAAATTTCTAAGTTAAAAAATTCTTTTGAGACTAAAACATTTGTATAAGAGTAAAAATTCTCTCTGGAATTCAAGTGAGGAAGAAGAGGTGAGTAGAAATGATGCCTGAGGAGCCAACTGACACCCATGTTCATTTACTAAAGATCAATTAAAGATAATTTACTCAAAGGAGAGAACTTTGGGCTCTGATGCCAAACTGATTTACTATGATTTTAAATTAAATTTTAACAACCTTGATTATTTACTTTCTAAGTCTACAACTTATTGAAGGTAACACTTTTATAAAAAGATTACAGAAGAGACAGCAGCTGAGAGTCTGTCAGTAAAGAGACTGAAAAACAAGTGAAAAAAAAAAAAACCCCAAAACAGTCTCCTGGTAATCCGGGGGCCTTGGCTAGCACAGTAGCCTGAGTATGTCCCAGCATTACAGCACAACACAGTCATGCACTGGAGCACAGAGCTCAGACCAGAATCTAGCCTGGACATAACTTCTTAATACCTGAGTGCCCCTAAGTGAATATGCAGGGGCTGGGAGCCTGGCACCCACGGAAGGGAAAGAGTTATTTCTGCCTTGCCTACTCCTTCAATATAAGGAAGAATTCTCAGGTGATCATTTGCATTTTTCTTCAGAAACTGTAGGAATAAACAAGGATTCAGGAACCCTTGGGCTGACTACACAATTCTCCACATTCTCTAGGGCAGGTCAGAATATATCGGTAAAAGAGGAACTGATGAAGTGGAGGCTTAGTCAACCAGGCCTAGGACCAGCCCAGTATCAGCACAAATCCCCACCTCCGCCCCATGGTGGTTCTTGGGAAATCAACTCTTTCCTCCAAGGAGAAAAACAGCAGAGCATAGAAGATCAGAGAGCAGAGGAAGGGCAGGGATTTTTCATTTTCCCTAAACATCACTTCTACAACTTTGCCTCATGTTACCATGGTTACCACAGGACTTTTGAATTAATTTCTACAGAAACAGCAATTGCGGCATAGCACAGCATAGCAGTTACCCAGGTGCCCTCCTTATTAATAGAAAATACAGGCTATCTGTTAAAAATACACATGATGTATTTTTTTTAAGATTTATTTATTTATCCCAGAGAGAGAGAAAGAGAAAGAGAGACAGACAGAGCATGAGTGGGGGGAGGGGAAGAGGAAAAGAATCTTCAAGCAGACTCCCTGCTGAGCACAGAGCCAGTGGGCTGAGATCCTGACCCATGAGATCATGACCTGAGCAAAAACCAAGAGTCAGACACTTAACCGACTGAGCCACCCAGGCACCCCACACGATGTATTTTTCAACATTTACTTCTAATTTTGTTCACCAATATTCAAATTGGAAGCATAGAATCGGGGGTACAATGAACAGAATGGGAAAAAAATACAGCCCTGTTCCTTTACTATGGCTTTCAACATCTAAACCCCCAATGTAGCGTCTGCAGAATAGCAGTTACTAGCAAGGCCATAAAACCAGGTTCCAAATAACATATTAAGCAGAAAACATGAAATAAATTTTGTAAAATAAATGTTTTATCATAACTTGAAGATTTTTATGGGCCTTTCATTAAAACATAATTCCATCAAAGCAGAATAGACAGAAGAATCACTTCCTCCTGCCTAGAACACAACAGAATTTGTGATGGGTTTTCTACCTTTCTGTTTCTTCCTCCTGTAAGTCAAACTGCACTTGGCTATGAAGATAATATTTCAGAAACAGTTTCATCATATTATTTATCTATCAAGAATCTAAATATTATTATTTTGTTTGGTCACTTCTCACTCCCTTAGACTACTCTTTGAAGTCCTATATTGGCCCATCTTCCTGTTAATATGTAGTTGACCTCTTTACCCCTCAGTACTCTGAGGTCAACATCATAGCATTCTCTGCCTATATCGTACTTTTCCTATTTTTATAGAACCATACAGTATGTGTTCTTTTGTGTCAACTGCTTTTACTCAACATAAAGTTTTTAATTCATTCATATGAATCATGAGTTCATTCCTTTGTATTCCTGAGTAGCATTCCATTATATAGATTTTCCAAAACTTGTCTATCCATGGTCCCATTTATAGACATTTGGGTTGTTTACAGTCTTAAGCTATTATGAGTACAACTGCCATGAACATTCTTGTACAAGACTTTTGTGGACATGTTTCTCTCGGGTAAGTATCTAAGAGTAGTACTGTTGATTTATAGCACAGATAAATGTTTAACTTAACAAGAAATCACCAGTTTTCCAAAAGTCATTGTATTCCTTCACCAGCAATATATTCAAATTCTAGTTGCTTCATATTGTTGCTAATATTTGGTAATGTCAGTCTTTTTAATTAAATAAAAAATTATGTAAATGTGATAAAAAATTTAATGTATAATATAAAATGGTATCTTATTGTGGTTTTAATTCACATTTGCTTGATGTTTAATGATGTTGAATACCTTCCATGTGCTTAATTGCCATTCCTATTTCTTTTGTAAAGTGTCTGCTCAAATATTATCATTTTTATTTGACTATAGTTGACACACAATGTTAGTTTCAGGTGTACAACTTAGTGATTTAACAAGTTTGTACATTATGCTGTGTTCACCACAAGTGTACCTACCATCTATCCCGTTACAATGCCATTACAATGTCATTGGCTGTATTTGTTATGCCATGATTTTGTTACTGTGAATTTTTCCTTCCATAACTGGAAATCTATATCTCCCTCAAGCCTTGTCATTTTTAAATTAGATTGTTTGTTTTTTATTACAGTAATATATATGCCAGATTCAAGTTCTTTGACACATATTTTATTTTTTCCTAGTCTGTGTCTTGGTGTCTTTTGATTTGTAAGAATTTCAAAATTTTGATGGAGTTAATTTATATAGTTTTTCCTTTATGGTTAACAATTGTTGTGTCCTCTCTAAGAAATTTTGCTCTTTCCAAACTGAATATACATTCTCCTATGTCATCTTGCAGCTTTATGATTCTAATGTATACTCTCAGGCCTATGATTCAATTCAAAATATTGTTCTTATATAGATTGATATAAGACTTGAGGTTTGCATTTTTTTTTTAAAGATTTTATTTATTTATTTGACAGAGACAGTGAGAGAGGGAACACAAGCAAGGGGAGTGTGAGAGGGAGAAGCAGGGCTCCGACCGAGCAGGGAGCCTAATGTGGGGCTCGATCTCAGGCCCCAAAATCATGACCTGAGCCGAAGGCAGACACTTAACGTCTGAGCCACCCATGCACCCCTGCATTATTTTCATCTATCTATCTATCTATCTATCTATCTATCTATCTATCTATTATCTATCTATCTATCTATCTATCTATTTATCTATCTATCTATCTTTGCATACAGTAGCCAGGTGCTTTAGCATCATTTACCCTACTTAGGTTTCTGTTAGTCTTTTCGGATCCATGCATTGAAATGACTCTTCGAATTTGGGAAATTCACAGGCATCATCTCTCCAAATATTTCTTCTGTCCCATTCCCCTTCTCCACTATTCTATTATATGTTAGGCCATGTAATATTATCCCACAAATTTTGCACCCTCTGTTTTGGATGTTTGTTTGTTTGTTTGCTTTCCCTTATTTTTCCTTTTAGTGTTTTAGTTCAGATGATTACTTCTTCAAGTTCACTGATTCCTTCTTCTGCTATGTCCAGTCTGTTATTAAGCCCAATTGATAAATCCTTCATGTATGATAACAGTGTTTTCCATTTCCAATATTTATATATTTTTTATGGTTTCCCTCTCTCTGATGAAAATACTCATCTGTTTGTGTATCTTATCCAACTTTTCTACTAAATCTTGTAATATGCTTGTCATACTTATTTTTAAATCCCTGATGTGTTAGTATCTGTGCCATCTTTGTGTCTGCTATGTTAACTGCTTCCTGTCTTGACCATGGTCATGTTTTCTTGATTCTTCATATGTCTCACCATTTTTGTTTGTATGCCAGAGATTACATTAAAAAAAACAATAGAAGTGCCAGCTTTGCTAATGGTGGAATAGCTTTTGTTGAAATAACCCTTGTACAAGTATCAGTTATAAACCATAGGAAAAATATGTATTTAAAAAGTATTTGAGGGGCGCCTGGGTAGCTCAGTCGGTTGAGCATCCAACTCTGGATTTCGGCTCAGGACATGATCTCAGGATCCTGAGATTGAGCCCCTCATCAGGCTCCATGCTCACCATGGAGGTTGCTTGAGATTCTCCTTCTCCCTCTGCCCCTTCCCCTGCTCATGCACACACACACTCTCTCTCTAAATAAATAAAATTTAAAGAAAAGAAAAGAAAGTATTTGAAGGCATTGGAGAGCAACCAAAACCAGGCACAAACCATTCCTTATTCACTATCTCCTTTCAATTGCTCTCTATCTCATTTTACTATTTTATTTTATTCTTAACACTTGCCCTTATCTGAAAACATATTGTTTATTTGAGTTTGTGTTATGTCTCTTTCTTCCAACAGAATATAAGCCTCATGACAGCAGAGATATTCTTGTTTATTGCTGTGTCTCCAATTCCTAAAAGTTACTGACAATGGTAGGTGTTCAATACTTGCTGAATAAATAAATTAAAGTTTGAGTGGTAATCAAAATTCATTGTATATCAAAATCACCTAGAGGGCTTGTTAAAACACAGATTGCTGGGCCCCACTCCCAGAATTTCTGAAGCATAAGTCTGCAGTGACACCCAAGAATTTGCATTTTTAACAAGTTTCCAGCAGATGGTCTAAAGACGATACCTTGAGAGCTGGACTAGTATTTACTGAGTGTCACCTAATTTTTTAACATTATGCTAGGATCATGAGGATTAAGGAGAAGTAAACGCAGGGTTCTGGCCCCCAAAAAACACAATTCTAGTTTTAAAAAATAGAGTTTTAAGGTGTCTGGGTGGATCAGTCAGTTAAGCATCCAACTCTTGATCTCAGCTCAGATCTTGATCTTAAGTGCTGAGTTCAAGCCCTGCATTGGGTTCCACACTGGATGTGGAGCCTACTTAGACAAATAAAAAAAAAATAAAGAGAGTTTATGTGTATTTGTGTGTGTGCACATGCAAGCATGCATGCGCACATGTACATAGAATAAAGTCAATCAATCTATGTGAGATGTCAAATAGGCAGCATAAGTGGTAAGATCAATAAAATCTCACAAGAGGAAGGTACAATAAGAATAAATACCATGTAATATTTATTAAGAGCTTCCTGTGTGCCTATAATGGGCCTAGTATTTTACATGAAAATATTAGTTAAGTCTCATAACAACCTTATATGTATTATGATTAATCCCCATTTTACAGATGACAAAAATGAGGTTCAGAAAAGTTAAGGAACTTCTTGAGAATTTTAACCTTAGTTTGCATATCTTGAAACCTAAGCAGTTAGCCAGTCACTGTTTTACCACCATGGGTGGGCTGTGAGTTGAGAAGAAAAGGAAGGATGGGAAGTTGGGTAGAATTAGAAGAGGAGGAATTATAAGAAGCTAGCCTGTGATGGAGCCAAGGCTTAGTCCAGGGTTCCTGGCATTCTACAACACCTGTTTATTCTACTGCCATGCTTCCATACCTCTTCTGATAAGCTCTTACAGGAGTTGTTGGGTGCTTAGCAATGATTTTGTTAAAAGCAGCACTGTTTAACATTTTTGAGTGAGGGCTGGGATGGTATGAAGTTAACAACATGATAAATTAAAAAAACAGTGTCTTGGAATCTTAATTCAGATTCACACTAAACTAGTGTGTGGTGCCCCATTAGCAGACGATTTCAGTAGTCTAGATGGGAGGATGTAGGGGGCTGAGGTAAAGATTTTAGTAATAAAGGAAGAGTTGAATGTAAGAACTGATAGGTTTAAAAATGGAATCCATATGAGAAAGGGAAATATCCAAGTATTTGGAGGATTTAGGCCTGGATAATCAGGAAAGTGTCAGTCTTAGGAACAGAGAAAGGTTGAGTCAGAAATGCCTTTACAGCGTTCATCTGTCTCAGTCTAGACCAATGGTTCTCAACTGGGGGTGATTTTTGGCTCCCACAGGCCCATTTGGCAATACCTGGAGGCATTTTTGGTTGTCACAGCTTGGGGATAGGTGGTGAGACAGATACACTATTGGCATCTAGACAATGGAGGTCAGGAATGCTGTCAACGTCCTACAGTGCAAAGGACATACACCTCCCAACAAAGGATCACCTAGCCCAAAATGTCAATAGTGCTGAGACTGAGAAACTCTGCTCTAGACTACAGGGACACACTGTAAACCTGAGGCCCTGAGGCAAGTCAGACAAGGTAAGGAGATGTGTTTAGTTTGTTCTACCGTGCTGTTGTTTTTAATTTAAATCAGCGTCTATAACCAGGAGAGTTCACATTAAAATGATCCAGATGGCAGGCTTCTCTTGGAAGATCTGCCAACTCTGGTCCCAAATTTCTCCTGGGTGACATCTGACTGTAACTGACTGCGCCTTCCTCGGTTTGCCAGCCTCATGACTCCCATGTTCTCTCTTATCATTGAGATCACACGCAGACACCATTTGTCTTTGTGTTTGTGCTCTTATTTTCCTCATGGTGCAACGATAGAATCGATCCTTATTACTTGCAGATTCCACATTGGTAAATTTTCCTACTTCCTAAAATTTATTTGTAACTTGAAAATCAATATTCACAGTACTTTCCTGGTCATTCATGGACAGAGCAGTGAAAAAATCTGAGTTGTCCAATGCACACATCCTAGCTGAGGAAGATGCTCTGCCTTCTTCTGTTAACTCTCATACTACAAACAACTGTCCTTTTCATGTACATTTAGTGCTGTTTTTTGCATTTCTGTGCTTTGTTGGTGATCTTGCTATTTAAAATGACCCCCAAGTGTTGTGTTTAAATCCTGTCTGATGCTCCTAAGTAAAAGAAGGCTGTGGTGTGCCTTATGGAGAAAATGCATGTGTTAGATAAGCTTTGTTCAGGTATGAGTTATAGTGCTGTTGGCCATGAATTCAATGATAATCAATTAACAATATGTATTAAACAAGGAATCTATACATAGAAAAGCACATAAGACAAGGTTACATATTGATCAGCTGCCAAAAATGTGACTAGAACTCATAGGAACCTAACCCTAAATTTCCAGAGCAGCAATGGTTCAATATTCACTAATTCAATGTTCTCGGTGACTTTATACAACATAAATACCTTGACTAATGAGAATAAACTGTATGCCTTTTTCAAAAGTGGACAAACCAAAGGTAGACTAAAGGTCACATGTTACTTGAAAAATGGGACAGTATTTTTCTTTTTGAAAGTGAAGGCTATCACTGTCCTGAACTAAATATGAAAACTTTGCCTGTATCATCAGGTCCCTGTAGGCATGTGACTCATAATCCTAGGTGCTTTTTTTTTTTTTTTTTTTGAGATGAAAGATATCTAGAAACAGGATAGAAAATGATGAGTTAGAGATTCAGACAATAAGAACCATCATATAAGGTAATGTAAATAATCTTAGGAAAAATAATACATTTACACTTTGGGGCTGATGCAGGAGATGGAATAAGAGTCACATTGCTTAAGAAAGTGATGGCAAGTAGATATCATCTTTTAAAAAAATTTTTTAAAGATTTTACTTATTTATTTGAGAGAGAGTGTGTGCTCATGCAAGTGGGAGTAGAGCAAAGGGACAGGGAGAGAATCTCAAGCAGATGCCGCACTCAGCGCAGAGCCCCACACAGGTCTCAATCTCATGACCCTGAGATTAGGACCTGAGCCAAAACCAAGAGTTTGTTGCCTAACTGGCTGAGCCACCTAGGTGCCCCAAGTAGATACCATCCTAAATGTCAATTCTGATCGGTTGGTATTTGTCTTTCAGTGTGTTGTGTTAAGAATTCTGAGCTGCATTTGGGTCACACTTGGACTCACTGGGAAAAGTGCCATGACTGATGATGGTTGCCATGGGCCCAGAATAGAGAAGTGGCAAGGTGCTTTGTATTTGCCAAGCCTGGTCTCAGCAATGTGAAGAAGCACCATGAAGGGGCGGCATAGGGACAAGAGAAGCAGAATGCACAGAAGGGAAATTTTCCCTTCTTCCCAGTTTTGCTCTGGGATGCCCATGCTATGGGCAGTGAAAAAGCACACATGGCAGGACCAGTCAGGCCTAGCCTTTAAGGCAATATGCCTGGGCCTTCAGGTGGTTCTGAAAATATTCTCAATTCTTTCTAGAACATCTCAGGAAATTTCTTTCCCCTTCTTCATAGGGAGACTTAACTCTCCTGAAATAGTAGTCTTAATACTTTATTCTATTTTGTTATATGAGAAAGAAAAATGAAGGAGGTAAAACAATTAGGCTTCTATGAAGTATGGTATGGTATGTTTGACCCACATTCAGTCTTCCAAGGAAAGTTCCTTAATTTCTGAAATAAAGGAACTATTCTTTAACATTTTCTATATTCTTGCCATAGAATCAGTTTTGGATGAATAGATTGTATTCCCATATCTAAATAAGGATTTAAAAAAATAAGACAGCTGCCACAAAACATAGGAGGAATTCAATTTTTAGTGAACATGCTTTTTTCAAAAAGGACTTATAAATAAGCAACGAGGTTTTTCCATTGAGATAATAGAAAGGAAAATGAAGCCTTACCTCTGGAAACTTTTAAAAATTCATATTTAATATGAAATCAGAATTACTTTTTTGAGGTAACTGAAGCTTCAATTTATTTTTTTTCTTACAGACTATTTGAATAGCTCTTACTTTCATTTAAGAAAGAATTGTTCACTTTTGAAAATGCATTTGCATTAACACTGTTTGTTCTTAAAAAAAAAACAACCCTCCTCCCCAAATTGCTTTACAATATTTCTCAGTGAAGTTATGAAACAAGCACAAAATCTGATAAGAGACTTGATAAAGAGCAATGCACAGTGCAGGAGAAACTCTACATTGAGGAAAAATTACACAAAAAAAACAGAGGGGGCAAATCTTTTCTAATTAGTACTTTTGGCCCACAGGGAATAGCAGTTTATTTTATTTAGGATTAAGCCTTTTTTTTTTTTTTTTTTTAGTATTTGTGAATTAAAAAAAAAGAGATCTAAAACATAAGAAAAAGGCAGACAACTCAATGAAAAAGTGGGCAAATTACTTAGACTCCACATGAAAGAGGATATTCAAAGGACCAGAAAACATGAAAGTGAGCACACGACCACTGGTTACCCCACTCTGTGGCACGGCCATATACCCACCAGGATAGCTAACATGAAAACAATTCAGAGTGAATGCTGTGACCCTGAGGGTTCCTACGGGGGATGTATTACGACACCACCGTTTGGTAACACCATGTGGCGGCATGTACTAGGCTGAGCTGGTACACACTCCGGGACCCAGCAGTCTCCCTCCCAGAGGACAGCCCCCAAAACTGCTTACGCTGGTGCGCCAAAGACATGTTCTACAATGTGTACAGCTGCCCCACTCGTCCAAAACCTGGAAACTGCCCAAATGCCCGCCAATGGTGGAATGGATACATTGTGGAGTATCCCGTAAATAAAATACTATAAAACAATGAGAAGGAATGATCTAAAACTACATACAACAGTGTGAATGAATCCAACAAACGTACAGATGAGCAAAAGACACCATGCTGTGGTGCATGCTGTCTCCGTACCTTCATGGAAAACACAAACCTAGACACAATTAACATGCTGTTTACTGGATACCCTGGGCAGGAATGGGTGGGGCTGTTGGATGACAGGGAGCATGGAGAGGGTCTGGGGGGGGGGGCTGATAATATTGTTTCTTGATTTTTGCTAATTACACAGGTGTGAGCAGTTTGTGAAAATTCACTGAGTTGTATATTAATAATTTCTACACTAAAAATTTCTGTAACATCTTTTTTCTTTTTTTCTTTTTTTTTTGCAGCTGCAGGCTTAAATAATTTTAGAAAACTTGCAATCTGGCACTTCCTCCAGTCTGATATAAAGCAAAAGAACTAACAGTAAGTGGTGGGTGTGTCGGAGCTGGCTTGTTCTGACTCTTCTCAACTTCAAGGTCAGTGCCCTCGTGTCAGGGTAGCTGGAAGTCAGCCATCGCAAATGCTGCAGATCAAGGGTTTGCATATTTACCAACACACCACTGAATCACAGCAATGATAATGATGACAAGAAACCAACTGTCTACTTCTTCTGCATAAATAATAATCACTTGAAATAGAAGGAATTCGGAACATACCTTACTCCCTCTAGAAGTCTGGCACCAAACTGGCTCTTCCCCTGAGACAAGGAACTCTAGGCCAGGTTCATATCCACACTTAATCTTCAAAATCCCCATGATAGGGGCATGAGAAGGCGAAAGCGTAGTTACCCATTTTGTTTCCATCTTTGACCTCTCTCAATTAAATCTTATTTCTCATTTCAGGAAGTAAATAGTCAAAAACAGCTTGTTCATTCCTTCTTGACCACCCTCCTCCACCCCATGCTTTTCTGCCTCTGCAAGGAAGTGACAGTGAGTATCATCTGTAGACAGGGGTCATTACAGGTCCGCCAGTGGGCTGTGCCACCTGGGATGGAGAAGCAGAAGCCAGAGCTGGGCAGCATGTGTTTGCTGCTCCGCACTCAGCTGCCCCTGCCTGTTCCACCTGCGCTGTCAGCCCCTTCCTCGTGGCTCTGGAGCCCCGGTGCACCAAGGCCAGGGTAAAATGAGGGGGATGGAAGATGCTGCTGCTATCTGGTCCATCTTCCTTTGATTTCCAAATGTTGAAACCCCGACTGAGAAACTTGAAACAGGAGGAAAATTAAAGTGTCTCTTCACAAAGGCACAAACAGCAGGTAGCAGACAGTTTTATTCAAGAAACTCTTCTCAGGAACTGAGCCAGAGAAACATCAATAAATGTAGATCCCAATTAAATTTGCCCCTGACAGGGACCCTAGCTCTCATCTAATTCTACACCCTTATCCTATACACAAGAAGCTGGAGGTCCAGGGAGTCAAGTGGGTTGCCCAAAAGGTAGATACAGGATCAAAACAGAGGTCCCTAGCTCCGTGTCTCCTGTTTTTTCTATTCTATGGGGCCACCAGCATTCTCAATTTCTTGATGGACTCCTACCCCACTCTTCATATTAATGTTTCTGAAATTAGGATGTACCTTACAATTCTTTTTAAAATTCTTTTTTTTTTTTTTCAAGAAAACAATTTAAGAGGCTGTTACTAACTTGTTGGTGTCCCGGAATCTAGTCATCGTGGCTTTACCATAGATACTTGGTTTGAAAAATATAGACCAGATTTCTTTATATTGAAAATGTCTTAGTGCATTTAAAATACAGTTTGACTTACATGAAGTTTTTAGGAACACATGCCCATTTGGGGCTGCATTTCAGAAGAAACTTGTTGCCTATCAATCTTTTTTTTTTTCCATTTTTTCTGCCTTCCTGCAAGTCACTGCCCAAATTCCTTGCAAATATCCAGAGGTGAGTGAAAGTCAAGAAGCCTCCGAGTAGGCCCTGGGCAAGACCAAATGGCAAATGTGGAAGGCTGACCTGCCTTAACTCTCAAGACTTTGCTGGGAGGAATCTGGTCTGTCTCAGTTTCTCATTGCTCTTGGCCAACTTCTGACTAAACTAATGGGGCAGTTAATTTTATGCATTGACTTGATTGGGCCATGGGTTGCCCAGGTATTTGGCTACATATTATTTTTGAGTGTCTGTGAAGATGTTTCTGGATGAGACTAGCATTTGAATTGGCAGACTGAGTAAAGCCGATTGCCCTTCCCAGTGTGCCTGGCATCATCCAGTGTATTATGGGCCTGAAAAGAACAAAAAGTGGAAGAAGGGAGAATTTGTTCTCTATAACTGACTGTTGACCCGGGACATTGGTCTTTTGCTGCCCTTGAGTTGTAAATTCCACCATCAGCTCCCCTGGTTCTCAGTCCTTCAGACTCAGGCTGAACTACACCACTAACGTGCCTCTGTCTCTAATTTGCAGATGAAAGACCATGGGACTTTTCAGCCTCCAACTTCATGAACCAATTCCTTATAATAAATCATATATATAAGTAACATGTTATATTTTATAATTATAAATTATAATATAAACTGTATCTATATCTATAATTTCAAGTCTCATTTCATAGGTAACAATAGCTCACATTAATCATGCACTTGTTCTGCCTGGTGTGTTCCAACGGCTTTGTATCTACCATACCTGTCATCCTCACAATGACCGGCTCGATTTAAAAAAAAAACAAACTTTTTTAATTCCAGTATAATTAACACACAGTGTTACATTAGTTTCAGGTATAAACTAATGATTCAACAACTTTATATGGTCTGATTATTATCTCTACTTTACAGATGAGAAAACTGAGGCACAAAGAGGTGAAGTAACTTACCCAAGTTCACACAGCTAAGCAGTGGAAAAGCCAGGGGTTAAACATAGGCAGTCTGTTTTAAGGCCTGTGTTCTCAGCCCTTCGTTGTGTGGTCTGGATAATAGTGGACCCAGGAACAGACCCCAACTCCTTGGGCCCCCATACCAGTGAGCTGCACAATACCATGCAAGCAGTCTACACGCAATATAGCTTTATCACAAAAAGCCCTCTTCAGCCGGGCTCCAGTCCTTTGGCCCTCATTCTCATTTTAGCACTTGCTACAAAATGGCTTAACCAGAGACTAGTTTTTGCATTTCTGTCATGCACGTTCTATTTCCTGTTTCTCTTGACTATTTTATTATTTGTACAAGAATTCTTGCTGTGCGTCTTCAAATCTCCTAGCTTACACACAGAGTCAAAATGCATGTCATCAGTGGCCCTCAGCCAGCCAGGCACTGTTGTGGCTACCTCACATTGGCAGGCACAATTGACTACTTTTAGGAGCAGGGAGGAAGGAGTCCCATGTCTCCTACAGTAAGACAGGTATTTTAAGCTTGGAGGTAAGCTGTTCAGGGTCTGTCAGACTTAAGTTTTGGCCCTCGGTCTCAGCTGCAATATGCATAAAGCCCTCCTGACACGGTTCTAATGATCTTTGCTATTAAATCAAAGAAATAGTTCATGGTGGAAAAGACGCTGATATGAAATCACATCTCAAAGCACGGTTCACACAGCAAATCCTGTTCTAGCACCAGCTGTTCCATGACCTTGGTTTTAACACATTATGAGAACAAGTTCTTCTTAGAGGTGCTTGAGAATTGACAAGGTCACACGCCATTATCTGTGTAACCATTATCCAGTCCTCTTTCTGGGCACATAAAAGTGCTTTGTCTATGTGGTCAAACTGGAAATCTCCCTGTGTGAATTTCCCCAGTTGAGCAGCTGAATAAACTTGGAGCTCAGGGCCAGCTAAACACGTGGTCTATGCTACACCACCAGTATCCTGAACTTGAATCAGTAACAGGAAGGGCCTCACTCAGCCCACACTGTGCCTTATGGCAGTTACGTGGGGAAGGAGCTCTGAACACAGATCACCTAAACCCCTGAACATGACTGGGAAGATTAAAGAACAATGGACAGGAAGGAATGTAATGGGTTTAGTGTACCACTGATAAATATGATTTAATCCCTGAAGAAAATCATGAGATAGGAACAAATACTAAATGAAGTTAATTTTCAAATCTAATTTTTATGTAATTTTTATCCCAATTTCTTCAGATATATATACTAATTAAAGAATTTCTCTAAAAACACTGGGTTAATTTTTGAGGGCTCTATCTCACAATAATAACCTTTTGTATATATAATTTTAGAACACTTAATAATTGACCATTACCTAAAAGCCATCATAACATGCAAGTTAAATAATATGTAAATGGTAAATTGATGACACTGTTTTCATGTAAGTAAATAGAAGACCTATGGAGGTAAGACTACAATGTAATTGAACCATTTGCTCCACTCAAAAGACAGTAATTGACCAGTCTCTGGCTAGCCTCCAAACTCGGTAATAATCTTCTACTAATTCATTCCTTCCCTGTTTTGCAGATGAAATTTGTAAATTATTTTTTACTTTCTGCCTTCAACGTAAGTGGAACTTCCAGGTCCAACTAAATATCTGTCATATTTCATTTTGCTGGTGGATATATGTCAATGGATTCTCTGTTCGTATTTAGCTAAATCATTTTATGGCATGTTTCAAATGAAAAGAGTTATGTGAGTGCATTTTTATACAACCCAGATGTAAATATTATAATCTTATTTTAACATTATAGGTGATGGGCCAAGTACATTACAGTAATCTATTTTTGGGGTCAGTGCCAGCTCTGAAGCTGCTAACCATGAGGTATGATTTGAGGAGCTGTCAGCACTGGGTCCTTCACTGGGAAGGAATCCAGCATGGGGAAAGCCAGCGTCAGGCTGCAGGCAGAGGGTGCACAAGCCAGATGGGCTGGGCAGACAGACTTTCCAGGAGTTGCTGGTCAACGGTCTGGGGCTGGATGAACAGACTGGACACACAGTGGTCAAAGGAAGGCATAGAGATGACCAAACAAAGGCACATACAACAGAACCAAAGCTGGGCTTGCAGACAGGTAGGCAGAAACCAGAAGATTCAGAGGAGACCACTCTGGGAAGGGAGGGGAGGAGTAAAAGTGCCGGTGGTCCGTCAAGTTGCCAACAGAGTTAGTAAGTAGTGTGTCAGAAGGGGGAGAGGAGCAACTGGAGACTCTCTTTTGCTTCATCCTATAAACTTCTTTGGTGCTTTTGGCTAGGGCAGGAGCCAATCAGACAACCAATCCAAGGGGACAGTCATGCTGCAATGCAGCAGTTCTCCCTGTATGAGAGACAAAGCAAAGCCTATTTTCTACAAATTCTTCCCTTTCCAGCTTTTATGCTGAAACTCCCACATGAGATTGATCCTTTGAGCAAAGGCACTGTCTATTGAGGGCCAATGTTAAAAAAATAATATTTATAATGAAGGAGCATTAATTCAATAGTATAGACATATATAATTTCCCCGTAAAGAGAGAACAAGGTTAAAGTAAACTTTGATAGCTGTGGTCATGGAGTATAGAAAAAAAACTGTCATTATGGTTGTCTGGGGGCACAGAAGAGCCTCCAAAAGAGAATAGGTGTTTTAATTGAGCCTCACTGAACACACACACACACACACACACACACACACACACAAGCAAATGAAAATGGGTCCTTGGATGTTCAGAGTTCTTAATTTAGTTCTAAGAAATCAATGTGTTTTTTGGAGATCCACGCTGTATGATTTGGGTAATTTACTAAAGTATTCTGGGATTTATTCCTTTGATTTTGGAGGGGGTTGGCAAGTGATCTCAAACATCCAGTGTCTCAATTCTATTGATTTATAACTCTCAAATATAGGGGAAGAGTCCACCATTTTGACACCCGGAAGTGATTTTTTAAAAATACTGCAATGGTAACCTGTAACAGAAACCACAGCACCACTGGAAATTTCTTACACTGAAATGAACCCTATCACCAAAATTGGCAGAAGTGTAACTCAAGTTATGGAGGAGGCACAGCCACCACATCCAGGTACCCTGATAACCAGATTATTTCCTCCTACTACTTTTGGACTTTCCCATGTTTCTTATTCATCAGGAGCCACTTCTAGTAGAGCTTATCTGAGCTCTGCCTCAGAATTGGCTGATAGAGGTTATTGGGCAAGCAATTAGCAGTAGTCATGGTGGGCAACCTTGACAATTTTTCCTCACACTCAGCTATGTGTCTGCTTTTAATTTTCTGTGTTTCCAAGAGAAGAGAGGTTTACATCTCTGTCCCTTCCATTTTAAATGAGTGAATAAGTGTCCAGAATATATAAAAGATCTCTTACAACTCAACAATAAAGGAGAAATAACCCAACTAAAAATGGCAAAGATTTGAATAGACATTTCTCTAAAAAAGGTACAAAAATAGCCACTACGCACATGAAAAGATGTTTAATATCACTAATCATGAGAGAACTGCAAATCAAAACCATATGAGACATCCCTTTGCAACCATTAGGATGGCTCTAGACAAAAAGACAGACAATAACAAGTGGTGAAAATATGGAGGAATTGGAACCTTCATATATTGCTGGTAGGAATGTAAGATGGTGCAGCCTCTTCGGAAATCAAAAATCAAGGATGCTAACAATGCCAGCAGCATGAATTTTCTCTTTGGTTTGATGGTTTTTAAAATTAATGTAAAATATTTATGTGTTGATTTGCCAATTAACACCAATATTTACCATTATGTTTTATACGTACATAACAGGACCTTACTATCAATTCAAATTTTCCCACAATGCTTTTATCTGCAGTGACCGGAGCAATCAGAAATCCATGTCCTAGGTCTAGGTGTAAAGGTGCCATTTTTGAACACTAACAGAATGGTAGTTACACTCGGTACCCTTGCTTATCATGCTTGTTGAAGCCGCCCTGGAAATTTAGTGCTTATCCAAATTTCTGTATTTCCATATTTCTTATTTCTCTTTTTTTTTTTTTTTAAAGATTTTATTTATTTATGTGACAGAGAGACAGCCAGCGAGAGAGGGAACACAGCAGGGGGAGAGGGAGAGGAAGAAGCAGGCTCATAGCAGAGGAGCCCGATGTGGGACTCGATCCCAGTACGCCGAGATCATGCCCTGAGCCGAAGGCAGACGCTTTAACGACTGCGCTACCCAGGCGCCCCCCATATTTCTTATTTCTCCAAGTAGAAAGTAGAGAAAATTTTATTTAATACTGAACAATATTTTAGTTCTAATGACAGATTTGCTTCCATAATGGCAGAACGTAGCCAGATAACATGAGTTGAATGTAAACAGCAAAGCTTCTTCACACTGTATTGATTGTGTGCTGAAAGCTCTTTATCATATTGCCTTGTTAAGTCTGGGCCAGATGATCAGTGGTCAATGAAATCAATAACAACTGATTGTTAAAAGCACCACAGATTTATCTGCACCATGTGAGATTTATCAGATTGGATGGGAGTCCGGTTTTACATTTGACTTTATGGGACTCATCTCTTGGGATCCCATTTCACAATGTAGGAGTGGGGATGGCTCAGCAGAGGCAACACCATTTTATCACGTGATCCCCTTTATCATGAATTGGTGTGTCTGGTGATGGCATAAACAGCAGCAGCAGTACTCTGTAATGTACTACACATATCTATAGTAAAATCAGCTGTTGGCTGTTTGTAGTGATGACAAGAAGTTACAGTACAGACAATAAAAAACGGTAGATTATATTATAGAGTTATTTCCCTTTGGCTTCGGGTGAATTGTAATTACAGTTGAGCCTGTATATATAGGACCTTGCAAGCATTTGCTCCCTACAAAATCAAAACGCCTCTGAAGAAGAGCTGCCTTAGGTAGAAACTGTTGGACCTCCCATATTCACAGTTACTTCCCTCTGCAACCTGCTTTGTCAGAGATTCGATACTGTCTTAGACTGATGTACAGCATGGGTCAGAGCAACGGTCCTCTCCCCGGCTTTTCCTGGCACATGGGAGAGAGGCATAAGTATTTGGTGTCAAACAGTTGCTTCTTAAAATGCAAGCTGCAAGCAAAGTAAGAGTAAAGAGAGGATGAACAAAAATCTCAATAGAGCGGACTGGGTGCTATCTGGCTGAAAAGTCGGCTTCACATGAATAAATCAGCAGTAGATGAGAATTAACGATCTATGTGTACTGGCTAATGACAGAAGGTGGCTATTCCCACACCAAAGAACAACGTTTAGCATTCTACTTCCAAAGCCAATTCTTTAAGGAACAGTTTCTTCTTTGAGCAGAGCTCTGAGTATAAGACACACAGTTCTGGTTCTATGCAAGGCTTATGAAAAACAAGTTTTATTTGGCAGTGCTTAAACCCATTCTTAAACAATAGGCTTTTCTAATTCATATATTCCTTTTTGTATTTATGGAAAAGGCAGGCCAGGCATATATTCTTGAAAAGGAATGTATGTATTCTCTTTTAAACACCTCAGGAAAAGGTCCAAGAAAAAATGGAAAGTAAACAGAACATAAACTTGCTTACGGGTTTCAACATATTTTTGTGTTTTCCAAGATAGACTTATAAATGTTTTAGATCTGCAGAAATAAAGATGCTGAAAATGCCAGAAAACCTCAACCTAATCTTTTATGTCATTTGTGTCTGTAAATTTTAAGATGATGATTTTGTTACAAGAGGACAATGCATCAATGGCTGAGCTGATAGAACCCCACTGCCTATCTGCTGCTTGACTGGTTCTGACAAGGAGGCAGGACCGACCCGTCGCAAGGGAATCTGGCCTACCCAGTATGCCTCCAAGGATCTGCTCTATGGAATACTCAACATACTTGTCTTTCTCTTCCCTCTGCTCCTTATTTTCCTCTTTTAAATCTATTTTATCACAAGGAAACTCAGGGGACAAATGACTTAATTTTTTAGTAATTTTCATGCATGAGAACTAATGGAACTCCGTTTATTTGTTATGTCATTATAATTTATAGGACCATAAGACGGTGTTTTCTAGGTCATGCATTTCCTGTGATTATCAGATGGTAGGAGAGAATGGCAGTTCAATACATGAGCTCTGGAGTCAGACAGCCTGGATTCAAACCCTGACTCTGCCACTTATGCCTGGTATGACTGTACGATCTTTCTGTGCCCCAGTTTTCTCATAGGATTTTGTGTGAATTCTGAAGATTAAATGAGAAAGTACCTGGAAACAGCTTGGAACAGTTCCTGGCATGTAGTAAGCACTCAGTAAGTTTTTAATAAAAGTATAAAACAGAAGGCTTTCAAATTTCACTATTATTATCAGGCTAATATGAAAAACTTAAAATACTGGAATATTTGTTAATCATTAATCTAACTCTTTTCTTCATTAAACCTTTTTCAAACATCTAAGAGCATTAATGGAGGAAACAAAGGCATATAAGAAATAATCTATGGCTTTGAGTTAGTAGGGTTCAGTGGAAAATTCTAACATGCACAATTATCATACAGTGGGGGATGCTCAGTGTTGGAACTCAGAGAGGGGAGCTAAGGAGGCGGGTGGACAGAAGATAGAAGAGAGTTTGGGAACACATTGTGAAAGGGAATGGGACTGAGAAGACCGGATCTTTTTCAGACATTCCGGCGCAAGTAGTAGTTGAGACCATGAGTAAGTGAGTTTTTAGGGACAGGCATGTTGAAGAAGAGAAAAAAGTCAGTGATGCTTATTTATTCACGACTAGAAACTCAAGACAAGTGTTCTTGCTTTGTCAGCGTAAACTGAGGAGTCAAAATGAAGAAAACTCTCTTTCTACAGTTAAGAAAAAAATGTGTCTCTAATTCAGCCCAGCTGGGGTGGGGGTGCCGTTGGTACAGGAGTGACTCTGGGGGAACAGGGAGCAGCACTCAGCTTCCTGCTGGCAGGCTGGTCTGCTTCGAGGCTGGTGACGCTGGCTCAGTTGATCTGAAGGTCTAGTTTAAGAAAATGCTGGAGGGCAGGGCTGGTGGGCAGGGAGAGGGCTCTGTGGGGGAAGCTGGAAGGCTACACAGGTCAAGAAGGAAGAGGTAACTTATACAGGCAGATGGGACTATGGCTGGATCCGTGGCCAAAATGCTGCACTGTAAGCCATACAAGTTAAAAAGACGGCAAAGCCAGGGCTAAACCAAAGTGAAATGAGATTGTGATGATTTCCATGACGATGTGTGAAGTGTCTTCTGGGCATTCTGCTTGGGTTTTTCTGAACACTCTCACTCTGAGATAGTTCTCAGTTTCAGACAAAGGTCCGGTTTAGGGTTGGGATGAAACTGCTTGCGAGAACACCCCGGGGAAGTGTGTTTGGGTTTGACATGTCTTTTGGGATAAATTAGACATGCTGCTGACAAAACCTAGATCATCTCTAATAATCTAGGTACACTGCTGGGGGCCATTTTATAGCTAACTCTTCTTCCAAGGCTACAAACTGACTCCAGATGTCATTTTGAAAATATTAGCAAAGCCTGGAAGGTAACAGGCAAAGCACTGCTCTTTTAACTTTCATAAGTTGTTGTGATATGCTGTCACAGGGGCACCTTTAGGGTTTTTAACCTTTCAGCTAAATCATCTTTTTTGCTTTAATAAGTACTTTAAATACAATCTATTTCTATCTACCACAATTTAATGACAAACTCAATCAAATTAGTCATTTAGCATCATGTACACAATGCCTAAAAATAGTCTAAAGTGGATCAAAGCAGTTAATGCTAATTATATTATATTAGTATTACTGATCCCTAAACTAATTTTTTCAGTTATTTACAATATGAAGGGAAGCAAAATATATTGAATATATATATATATATATATATATATATATATATATACACTACAAAATTCACATTCATTGTTTTTCCTCTATCTTTGACTTTAATATTAAAAGAATAACATAAATTTAACTTTTAATACTTGTTTTAAGGACTCACATAAGATTTAAGGTAGTTTTATTTGGGACATTTATCCTTAGGCTGGAGTTTTAGAGTACTCTACTCTGCATACACCAGAAATTAAGAATGCTTATTTTCTTACTGACTTATTAGCTCATTATTGGCTAGAATAGTGTTTCCCAAACTCATTTAGCACTAAAAAAGAGTTTCTACAACTTAAGTGCCCATCAACAGATGAACGGATAAAGAAAATGTGGTACACACGTGTACACACACACACACACACACACACACACACACACACACACAGAGGAATATTATTCAGCCATACATTTTAAAGAATTTAACTGCCTTTTGCAACATCATGGATGGACCTGGAGGGCATTATGCTAAGCGAAATAAGTCAAAGAAAGACTAATACTGTATGTTCTCATTTACATGTGGAATCTAAAAAAGCTGAAGCCAAAGAAATAGAGAATAGAATGGTGGTTGTCAGGGGCTGGGGACTGGAGAAATGGAAGATGTTGGTCAAAGGGTAAAAATTTCCAGCTGTAAGATGAATAAGTTCTAGAGATCTAATATACAGCATGGTAACTATAATTTACAAAACAGCACTATATACTTGAACGTTAAGAGTGTAATTCTTAAAAGTTATCTCCACACACATACAAAAAAGGTAATTATGTGAGGGAATGGAGGTGCTAACAAACCTTATTGTGGCAATCATTTCACAGTCTATACAGGTATCAAATCATCACTTTGTACACCTTTAACTTACATGTGTTATATGTCAATAGTATCTCAATAAAGCTGGAAAAAATTAAGACTTATTCAAAGTCGAATAAGTTTAGAAAACTCTAGATTAAATCAAGCAGGTTTCTTTGCTGCAGAATGGATCAATACATTGATATAATAATGTACAATGTGAGCCAGGAGGAGCATGTTTAGAGTGGAGAGTCTCAAAATTATTTAAGTATGGAAACTTCGTGGGACCACAGATTGAGAAATTCTGACCCAGAGAACAGGTCAAAGCAAGTTGTATGTCTTCAGAGGTTTTCTGCCTTTGAAAACAAATAAAACTGATTATTGGCAGAAGTTTGATTTCGGAACCTCCCTGTCCAGTCTATTGCCCAATAAGCTAGTACAGGCTATACAGTCAGTGAATGAGTTAACAGCATTAGATTAAATATCCTAGGATTTCTGCTTCATTGAATCAAAACTGCTTTTCATTTTTGGGGGGGCCATCAGAATGCAGCCTTCCAAGTATAGTATTCTAGAGATAATATCTAGAATGAATAAGAATATCTTCAAATACAAATGTTCACATGTGTTAATTCATATGCTTTTATAAGTGAGGATTTCTCAGTTGAAAGTGGCTGACACAAACTAGCTAAAGCAAAAAAGTGGGGAGGTTTATTGACTCAGGCAACTCAAAAGGCAGGAGGGGGTAGCTGGCCTTACTCATGATGGGTTCCAGAGGCTCAAATACTGTTCTCAGAATTCTCTCTCCATTTCTCAGCTCTGTATTTCTGTGGGTTGCCTTATATTCTTCTACTGATGTAGTGGTAGTAGGAAGAGGCATGGACATTGGAAGCTCTTGGCTTTTAGTAAGACTCCTCTGTCCCTGACTCAGTGTATATAAACCCCAGAAAAGGACACTGATTGGACTGGCTCAAGTTACATGCTAATCTTTTAAATTAATCACTTTGGCCAGAGGGATAGGGTGTGGCCATTGGCCCGGCTTGTGTCCCATGCCCTCCCACTTGGCCGGGTAAGGCAGGGTACTGGATTGGTAGCCCACCAGAATCGCAGGGACTGGGCAGAGGCAGGAATATGGTGGTGAGCGAAGCATTAACTAGAGCAAGAAGAGCACTGCTGTTATGAGGCCAAAAGACAAAAAACATAAAACACTGAACTCCATGGTTACTAACGCTCTTCCTTCCTTCTAATAAACACATGAAATTACCGACATGAAACTATGTGGTTTTATTTTTCTCCCACTCCCAGCCCAACCCCATACTTTAAAAGAGGTACCCATAGTGAGTACAAAATCATGTTATGGCACCTTCTGTCCTCCTTCCTCCACTCAAAAATAAGCGAAGTGAGGGACTGCTTTGCTCTGATGTGGCCAAGTTCATGAGAGTACACGACAGTGACAACAACACAAACCACTTGGTGGTGGATAGTTGGGGAGAGAAAGCACTGAGCTCTAGCTCTCAGTGTTCTCTATACTTTCCTGTCCTTTTTTTCCATCATCATCAACTCTACTGCTTCACCGTCAAAGCAGCTCAAGAAACTAGTGCTGTAGCTAAAATGCGGAAGATCCAAATAGAGCCAAAGAGCTTTCTTCTGCACCCAGCATGGCTTCCTCTGAGTGCTGCTCAGTGCCTCCCTGCCCCCGCCGCTCTCCAAGGCATTCTGCCTGGAGCTCCTCTCTGGCTGAACAGTCAAACTGGGAGCCAGGTGTTGTATCATGTGACTCTGTCCATCAGGGCTGGGGCTGGGGGGAGGGGAGTGAGGCATTCTCCTCAGATGTGGAATTTAAGGGAGTACCAAAATCCTCAGGAATCAACATCAATACTATTTTAATGTAGTATTTCTTAAAAACAAAAATTAATGCAAAGATTCTATGAGGAACAAAGGTCAAAATTTTAAACAAAGATGGGACCGATATTATTGATTTTTCCTTTTGACTCAGGGTCGATTATGGCTCAGCATGGCACTGTTACTGATCTCGCCTTCATTTAAAATGTTGACATTTTGTTGATCATGGATTTTTTGCATTCATTTTTGTTTTTTAAGATATTGCATTACAATTTTTTTTTTACTCTTGATTACTGAGTTTCAGTGCCCCGTCAAGTTTTGCCGCTGAGGTGAGTGCCTCACTTGTCCCAGCCTAGGCTTCTACATCCACCTCACCAAGGGGGTGGGATCATGGCCCAGACAGTCATCAGTCATTACCTGACATAAGCTGGGCCAATCAGATTCTTTCTCTAAAGCTGAAAATGTGAAGAGACACTCTTGTTAGATGACAGTGGACACTTGCACTGAAATGTCACGCTACATTGGGTCCTGTCAGGGCTTGTGCAAGCCAAAGAGGCCCATTGCAAAAGACAGAAGCAGAGATGAGAGAGTTAAACATGTGACAGATTGTATTATTTGTTCAAAATATTCTCCAGCCCCCACTACAGGGTCCTTTTCTGGTGCCTCTCTCTGTGGGAAGAGTGTATTTCCTGCAGCACAGACATCAGGCAGGGCCACATGACTTGCTTTAGCCAATCAACACAAGCAGAAGTGACACGCCACATCTGAGTAGAAACCTGAAGTACTATTGAGTAGTTCTGCATTGTTCTCCCCCCTCTACCCTACGGTTGGCATGTTCCAAACATGCTCTTTCAGCTTTCAAGAATAAGAAGATGTGGAGAACGGCCGAAGGCGATTCTCAGTGAGCATTGAGGGGAGTGACAAATTATATACTGTTGCTGTAATTCCCTGAGATTAGGAAATTGTTACTGTAGCATAATTTAATCCAACCTCACTGATACAGAAAATAAACTTAGTTTCTAGCTTTCCAGTTCTGCTTTCCTTGAGAGTTGATTTGTTTCATTCCCCATGAAATCCTCTGAGATCACTTAAGTGGGTTTTCTGTGCCTTATAACCAAGAGTCCCTGATAAAATTGATAACAATGATATTTAAAACTATTTTGTTCTTAATTTCTACCATATAATGTGTTCTCTCCTCCTCTGTGCCAGGGTTGAGTTATATGGATACACACACTTTGAGAAATACTTAGATGACAGCATTTACTGTACTGAAAGTAACGATAATTTTTGACTGTGCATTATTATTAGTCAATAACAGGTAGCTATGATAATTTCCTCTTTAAGCAAACTGTGACATGACCTGAAATTTCAATTAATAGTATTGTTTTATGGTATACATGGGAAGAACAATTTCTGCTACTTCAGAGTGATAACACTGTCTTCCTTGGAGAATCTGACAAAACTGAGTGATATCAACTACTATTTTATTTTATTTATTTTTTTAAAGATTTTATTTATTTATTTGATAGAGAGACAGCCAGCAAGAGAGGGAACACAAGCAGGGGGAGTGGGAGAGGAAGAAGCAGGCTCCCAGCGGAGGAGCCAAATGCGGGGCTCGATTCCAGGACCCTGGGATCACGCCCTGAGCCGAAGGCAGATGCTTAACAACTGAGCCACCCAGGCGCCCCTATCAACTACCATTTTAGCATCGTTATTGAAAAACGAAATGCCTTTGCTTAATATATAAATAAATCTTTGTGTAGTGTTTTTATCTCTTGAGCTTACTTCAACAGATAATTCTCTGGACCCATGAGGGTGTGGCTCACCCTTTTCGCACACCTTCAAGAGTAACCTTTTACTGCATCCTGTGCTCTGAAAAGAGCAAGCAAAGTATTCCAAGTTGGGGGATGAGGTTTTTATGAAATAGTTGTTGACTAGGGAGACAACAACTTCTGTTTTACACAAAACATCCTCTTGTGCCAAACTGAAATGAGTAAGTTATAAACATTTAAATTATCTTTTTAAAATATTTCCACAAATATAGACTTGTGTGTAGGATGCATGGAAGTTATGAGACTTGCTTCAAGTTATTAGCAAGTAAGTGGCAGCATCAGGTCTGGAATGGGATCCCCTGTCATCTAGCTCTTTCTATTATGCCTCAGTACAAAGAGGAACAACTGACTTCTCTGATACATTCTCCTTAATATTTGTACCACTGAGCACAGAATGTTCTGATTTTACTAGACGTAAATTTTAAAAATATAAAAAAACATGAATATCTACTACCTGCTATCTGTATCATAAGAACATTTAGATTATATTGTGTTTACTGCTGATAGTTAACTGAATACCATTTTAGTTACATTAAAGAACACACTTTGCTACACGAATATTTGATGAGATGCCAACATACTATAAAATAGATATTTTTTCCAGAATACTTTGAAAATTGAAACATAACTGATAGTTTATTTTAAAATGTTGCTGGGGCACTGGGTGGCTCAGTTGATTGAGCATCTGAATCTTGGTTTAGGCTCAGGTCATGATCTTAGGGTTGTGGGTTCTGCACTCAGGGTGGGAGTCTATTTGTCCCTCTCCCTCCTCCTCTGCTTCCCCCTCTTCTCCCCACACACTGGCTCTTTCTCTAAAATAAATAAAATCTTTAAAAAATAAAATGTTGCTTAAATTGCAAATCTTCATTTAAAAAAAAGGTAGGAGAAAAATAACATTTGAGACAAGATTCAGAGTGGTTAGTACAGAAAGGAAAAGAAAATTCTTGCTCAATAGCACAAATACAACAGAATGATTTCATATGTACTGATTCAGTGATTGAAAAAACACACCAAGAATTTAAGGATAATGTTAGACTTAGAGATGTGAATTGCTAAAATTACAAAGTAGTAATAATGGTTCCAATTGCCTATTTGAAAGCACCTACAAAATGATTTTTTTGTGTAGCAATTCTTTATACCAACCTAAGATGCATAAAGAAATATAGCAAGTGCTGGTGCTAAATGAAAACTGTTAGTAGGTATTTGTCTTAGACGGCTACTTCATGCAGTATTACTTTTCATGGATTTTGAAGGTCATATATGTGCAAGAAGTACTTTAATTTGGTCAACTGACAACTATGAATTTCAAACATTTGTTTTTAAAACCTCTTTAAAAACAAATTCCAGCCATTTTGCCTTGAATGTATAAGATGATGACGTGGTGCTCGAGGGAAATAGTTATTCACAGAATTTTTTTTATCCCTAGAAATGACTAATTAATATGGCAAAACATTAATGAAAACTTTCATGTCTGGTAATAACGTATGTTGATAACTAACTGCCCAACTTTGGGGAAACTACTTAATGTAATTCTTTGCTCTCCTGTGTTTTGAAAGGCATAGAAATTCTGGCCCATGAGTCTTTGTGGAAACAGAACATGAGTAGACTACATGAGAAAATCTGGCGTTAGCCTATTAACTACCTTAAGAAGATAAGATGGGGGAGAAATGCTTGTTGTTCACCTAAGACGGTAAGCAAATGTTAAAATCTGTCATCTTTCTTTTTTTTTTTTTTTTTTGGCAGTTTGATAATTCTGATATTGACTAGACAAAAATTATACCTATTCATGATTTTGGAAAAGGTGTGCAAAAGATTAGGAAGAAATGATCTTTTTTTTTTTTTTCCAATGAACCAACCTTCCTTTTCTAGCTTACTTATGTCATGTCTCAAGGACTTTGACATTATTGTTTTTTTAACGGACATCCAAATTTCAACCCAGTCCTCACCAGTGTCCACTCACAATGCCCATCATCCATAAAACGAAAGGGTATTCAAATCTATACAGGGCTTGACAAAGATTAAAAGGTGGCATTTGTTTTTAATGGATAAAGTATAGACTTCACAGAAAACTAATGCCGTGGTTTGACCGCCCTAATTAGTGTGTGACTCAAGTTCTTTTTTCAGACAGGGTGATTAATTTCTTAGTTCCAAAGATAGTTTTGAAAGGCAACTTAACATAGGCTATAGTTAGCAGTTTAAGAGTGCAATCATAACATGAAGAAAAAAATTGGCCGTGAACTCGTTTTGAAAACTTTCAAAATTAAATATCATTTTTAAAAAGTTAAATTGAAATGTTTTAAAAATAGATGCATATGTCTAGTAGGGCTCAAATTTGTGCTGACTTAAATTTCCTTTCAGTATGAATGAGATTTAATAGGTTATTTGTGAGAACACAAATAACTGTAAACATGGATCACATTCAATTAATACTGAATTGAGAAAACTTCCCTGATTACTGAAAATGATGATATCTTATTTCTTTTCTTGCTGTAAATAAAATATTAGTGTTTCAGCCTAACCCCATGGTCTCTCTCAGAGGCTAGCCTTTCTAGTCTCCAAGAAATGCTAGGAAACCCTGAGTGGGGCATAGCTGAGGCCTGAACACCATCTTTACTGTCCTGTCTGATCCTTGGGCTTGAAACTCAATGATGTGAAGAAAATCTCCCTACAATAATCCTGGATCCCTGCCCTACCCTTTGCATCCCAACCAAGCAAATTACTTAAAAATTAAAAGTGAAATTTCCACACAACTCAAGTGTGGTTCCCTTCCTTCTAAGCAGGGTGGGCATAACATTATAAAGATCTTTTTCCTCACGAAGCTTATGTTCTAGGATGTGCAGAGGGGAGCAATACATAAATACAAAAATAACATGATAATTAAAATATATAGCATGCCTGTTAGGGGTGTCTGAGACTAGTGGCAGCAATTGTGTTCAGAAGGGTCTCACTGCAAAGTTGACATCTGAGCAACAATCTGAAGGAGGCAAGAGAGTGAGCCGTTCGAATACAGGGTATTGGGTAAGACTGTCCCAAGCGGAAGGAACATCGAATGCAAAGACCCAGAGGCGGGAAGGTGTCTGACGTTAGGTGAGGGACAGTGTTGCTGGAGCAAAGGGAATGAGTGGGAGGAAATGAGGTCGATGAGGCCAAATGTGAACAGGTCAAGCAGGTCCTACTGGACCATTCTAGAGACCGTCTAAGAAATGTGGGGGACAATTGGAGGATTCTGAGCAGAAGAGTGGCTTAGCTAAACGTTGTTAAAGGCACTCTTCTTGAAGCTGGCTTTGGTGGAGGCGCCATCAAAAGAGACCAGAAAGATAAATCTGTTGGTAACAGGTGCCTCAAAGCTTTCAAAGACAACTGCTGAAAGAGGAAAAGGGTTGAATCCTGGGCAAATGCGTGTGTGGTGATTGGGAGGATGCGGTTACCCTGGAAGACGCATCTGCCTACCTTTCAGGCCTAGACCACTCAGAAACCTCTCGTCCTGCTACTTCAGCCCCAGGTCCCTAGCCCCAGGGAGGGTCAGGACCCGCCGCCCTCAGGGCTTGTTGCCATGGCGACCACAGGATTTCCCCCCCCCCCCTTTAATTCTCCCTCCGGCACTACACTCCCCACTCCTCCGCCTCCGGGGGCAAACCACCCGGTCCCGCATCCGCTCCAGCGCGGACTCCGGGTCTGGGCCAACGCGGACTCATCAGTATTCCACTCGCGAAGTTCTCCCCGCCCCCGCCGCGAATCACAGCGCCCGCCTATCCCGCAGCTCCAGCCTTCAGCGTTTCGCGCCGCCCCACCGCCCCCACTTCGTCCCTGGGGACCGCGGCCGGATCTACCCTGGAGCGTTTCTGGCAGCCCCGAGCGCCGGCGTGCCTCTGCCCAGTTACGCAGCGCTTTCCAGTACGCTGGCGGCGACCGCAGGCTGCGCCTCCGCGATGGAGAGGGGACCCCCAGTGCTAGGCAGCGCTCCCCGGGAGACCCGTTGTAAGGCATCCCCGCAACAACTCTGTGGGGATATTCAACTCCCCTGCTCTCGGTTTAAGGTCCCCCTGCGCTTCTGCAGTGCACCAGACGGGGGAAGCAGATATAGGAGAACCTGCATTGCGCCCCCACCGGGATGCACAGTACGCAAAAGGGAGACCGTGTGCTGCAAAACCGGAGGATCGGAGGCGAGGGGAGTTAGGGGTGGGTTTTCTTAGGACTCACCTTGTGCAGTTTCCACATGGCCCCCAGAGCTTTGACTTCATGGCTGGAGTGTTTGCCCTCCTCCAAGCACTGGTAGCACACAGGCATCTTGCACTGCACGCAGTACATGCTGTGGTTCTCCAGCTCGTGGTCTGTGCAGGTGGAGACCTTGCGCGGGCTCAGCCGCCGGCTCACGCGGCCCTGGGCCGGGGGCACCAGGCGGTGCTTGGCTAGGGGCCCTCGGGGCGGGTGGCAGCGCAGGCGGCACGGATCGCAGTAGAAGACGTCGCACTGTTCGCACATGACGGTGGCCTCCTTAGGCGCCTTCTCGCAGAGCTGGCACTTGAGGGCTGCGGCTTTGCTCTGCTGGTAGCGGTCAATTACCCCTTCCAGGACGCGGTTCTTGGGGAAGCCGCGGAGCCCCCGGTCGTCCAGTATGAGGCTGCGGTGGCACTGGGGGCAGGTGATACAGGAGTTTCGGGGCACCGGGGCCAAGGCCGGGGACAGGTGGGTGGCCGGTGGCGGCATAGCCGGGGGGAATACGCGGACGCCATTGGGAGACTTCTGGCACGGGGTAGTGGGGGCACTGGCGAAACCCCCGTAGGAGCCATAGCCGCTGTCCGCTTCGCTGTACAGGCTCATCTTGTCCAGGTCCAGATAGTCATAGTCGGAAACCCCGGAGCCCGAGGCCCGACGGCTCTGGGGGGACTCAGACTCCGGGGTCTGTACCAGGATGTTGCGGGCGCACGCTTGGCATAAATTGTGAGAGCAGGGCAGGATGATGGGCTCCCGATAGAAGGAGCCGCACACAGGGCATTTTAACTCTTCTTCCATCTCTTCCATGAGGACCGGGCGGGGAGCGAGGCAGCGGCAGCCGCAACGGGTGCCTGAGCTGGCGAAGTGGCCGACTGGCCTGTCGTCTCCAGCACCTTGGCCAGCGGCGGTGACAGTGGCGCCTTCCCGCGTCGCTCAGGCGCCGACTCCCCGTGAGGCGCTCTCTCTCGGAGCCGCTCGCTCTCCCTGTGAGCCGCGGGACGGCGACGCCGCGCGCCAGCCCCAGACCGCCCCCTCCTAGTCCCGCCCCACCCGTAAACAGCGGCCCATTGGCCGGCGGCGAGAGAGAGCGAAGCTCTCATTGGCCACACGCCCCGTCCTTCCCCTCGCTTCCGCAGGCCACTGGGGGTTTGGTAGCGGACTCTGAGGAGGAGCGAGTCTTCGCTCCCGGCTGCTGGATCTCGGGAGGGGGCTGGCGTGCGGAGGCGAGGGACTGGGAAGGAGGCATGCGGCGGGATGACTCATCCCTCGCCCCGCTTCCTTCCGACCTCCGGTGCAGTCACCCGGGAGCAGGGGGCGTGAGAAACCCCTCCCCGCGGCGAGTAGGCCGGGAGGGGGCTGGCGCTTCTCGCCAACCGTCTGCGTTCGGCTTCCAGCTCCGGTCTCCGCGCCGACCTGCGACCGACGAGGGCCGCGCGCCCGTGAGACGCCCCTGCTCCTTGCTCGGCTGGCGGCTTGGGCTGGCGCCTCACCCAGGCCTCGGTTTTCGTACCGCAGCCGGGCTCTCCGCCCCTCCGGCCACGCGGTGCGGCCCGGCCCGGGCGCTCCCCCAGCCTGGGAGTCGCCCAGGAAGAGCCTCTCCGCTTCCCGCGCCCTCAGCCCCGGGGTCTACGAGGGGTTAATAATACCGACTCCTTGGCGCTGCCGTGAGATCGAAGCTGGAGGCCGATGCCAGAGGCTTCGGCTGTTAGTTAAAATCTCTGCCCCTTCATTTCCCGCTTTAAATTCCGGCTCGGCCCAGAGGCTTCTCCCCGCGCGGTGCGAGCGCCTCTCCCGGCTTCACTCTCCCCGCCTCCCAAGGCTGCGCGGCCACCCCGCTCTCGGCGCCGCTTGAGCTGCCGCGAGGCCCGCAGTGCCTTCGGCTCAATTTGAGGCGGGGACGGGTTGCCTGTCTCAGTGCCCACAGTTGAGGAACTAGCTGCACGTGAATCACCGTGTCACTGCGGAGTCTCATGTTTGAATCCCAACAGCATTATTCAGTGTCACGTGGCCTGCGCAGTAACCACAGCTTCAGAACGGTGGGTTTTTTCTGTCTGCTCCAGCGAGGTGGGTGGGGGGATGGGGCGAGATCTGGTGTTAGTCCTCATATATTAAGCATCCTTCTCCCTGTCTCCAAATACTGATGAAGATACAGAGTCTTGTCCGTTGCCCACAGAATTGTGGATTTGTTGTTGGAGGAGGAGGAGGGACTCCCCCCGCCCCCCAAAAAAGAAAAAAGATAGAAAGAAAAATCTTTGAGTCAAGTGACAGTGACATTCTGAGATAGCAGCTTATTTGAAATAGTACATGGCTGCCTTTTGCTGAGTGATTCATAAATAAATGACAAAAACTCCTTCCAAGGTCTAAGAAATACTCCGTTTTTCTCTTCCAAAAAAGAGATAACTTGGTTATATGCAGCAATATTTACAATTTTATTTGTAAATGTACAAGCATTTTATTGCCCAGTTTAAAAAAATGGCCCATAATCCTGCCCTTGGAGAAATAGTCCAATAAACTAGATTATCTTTCCAAAACCTTCCTCAGCTGCAATGAAAACAGCTCCTGATTATTGTGGGGGGGGGGTAGTTTTTGTTGTCATTTAGAGTTATGCCAATCACAATGCTATATGATTTCTTTTTAATCTGGTTTTTAACTAGCCAAGTCCAGGGTATCCAGAAGCATATGTACTCTGTTTACAGCCATACAGTTTCTTCATGTGGCCTTGGAATGTTATTGGTATCTCCTGGCTGTATCTAATTTATGGGTCCCAAGAGACTTCACTAATAACAAATAGTTAATTGTTGAGAAACTGTTAGAAAGGAGTGTCAGTACCACGCATGATTTAATATATAAAAATGCATAAAAACCTTTCCAGGATTTTTATATGCATTTGGCTGAAAGTCACAGTAGCCTTGGGCCAGGGCTATGGACATTTCAAAGTGAGCAGCAAATATTTTCTTTATGAGTTTGAACTTTGCTTATCATAGTATACCATCTGCTATAAATTAAATGTGTCTCCCCAAAATTCATATCTTGAAATCCTATCCCCCAAGGTGCTGGCATTAGGAGGCGGGGCCTTTGGGAGGTGTTTGGGCCATGAGGGCTGAACCTTATGAATAGGGTTAGTGCACTTACAAAAGTGGCCCAGGAAGGCTCCTTTGCCCCCTTCTGCCCCCCCCTTTTTTTTTTAAAGACCGGCCCTGCCTTTATTGTTATTTATTTATTTATTTATTTATTTTTAAAGATTTTATTTATTTATTCGACAGAGATAGAGACAGCCAGCAAGAGAGGGAACACAAGCAGGGGGAGTGGGAGAGGAAGAAGCAGGCTCATAGCGGAGGAGCCTGATGTGGGGCTCGATCCCATAACGCTGGGATCACGCCCTGAGCCGAAGGCAGACGCTTAACCGCTGTGCCACCCAGGCGCCCCCCCTTCTGCCCTTTGAAGTTACCACGAGAAGACCACAGTCTATGATGAAGCAGACCCTCAGCACATGGAAAACCTGTGGACACCTTGATCTTGTAACCCCAGCCTCTAGAATGTGAGAAATAAATCTCTATCGTTTATAGGTTTTACCCAGTCTGTGATATTTTGTTTTAGCGCCCAGACAGACACCATCTAAGAGGTCTGCTTCTTAGCAGAAAACGTACCTAAGTTAAAAATAAAGGACAATTTTAAAGAATGTCTGTGTAATACACTGTTGGTTTCACAGACACTCAATAGAATACAGATTTATAATATAATCAATACACGAAGAATTGACCTATTCTGAAATATATTGAGGTGATTTAATTGTTAGATCTATTTGGTCAGGAATTAGCTAAATCAATCCCAGGAGAGCTCTTAAAATGACTGTCATTTGTTAAGTGTTCATTCTGCTTTAGGCAGTGGGTTTATTTATTTACATGGATTACCTAGTTCAATCCCTGTGATAACAAAAAGAGGTGGGCATAATTATCCTCATTTTAAAGATGAGTAATCTGAGGATAAACAAAGTACTCCAGGTTAAATACTGGTGAGGCTGGGATTTGAATCCAGGCAGATGTAATTTTGCTTCCTTGTTTGTTCGTTCGTTCATTCATTCATTCGACAAATGCCAAGTTTTCTTTCTGTCAAGCTATGTGTATAAGAAATAATCAAAATGATCTTTGTTAACTTCTGTGTTATTCTGCTTACCTTCCCTGAGAGTTTATGGTTTTTCTTGAATTCATTTCTCTAAAAATTTTTGTACTTTTGAAGATTTCCCCTCATGTTGCACTATGTGTCCATAACGTACATTAAAGTTCTCCAATGAGTTGTGTTTAAAAGGAAATAAAAATCTGAATGTAACTGATGGTTTTATAGAAACACTGTTGAGAATATCTTCCTTCCTCCAGCTGGCGATCAGCCCATGCCCAGAAGCAGGAAGCATTGATATCCCTGTAATTTTATCATGCCTGGGGTGATTGCAGATGTTCTCATTCGTGTCAAGTGCCTTATTATCCTCTAAAACTTACTCAACTATGCACCCAAATGATGTTTTTCTAAAAAAGATTTTATTTATTTATTTTAGAGAGTGGGCACACACAAACTGGGGGAGGGATAGAGGAAGAGGGAGAAGCAGACTCCCTGCTGAGCAGGGAACCCTACACACCCCACCCCAGGACACATCCTTTTCTTTTTCACACAATAGTAAATAAATATGTGCATTTTGGGACTTGCGAAAAGAAATATAACTATGGATCTAATGGAAAGCACGATCACAATTAACAAACACCAGGAAAATTCCATGTGAAATGCCATGACAACAAAACTTAAAGCCTAAAGGAAATGAATATGTTTTCAGTCAAAAATATATTAACTTAATTAATCCTTCAAATCTAGCATCAATAATACAGCTTTAGCTTTCTTCACTGGTATCCGACTAGGTATTCTCAGAATGGGATACCTTTAATATTTTTATGGAAATTGAATTTTTGGCTCTTTGTCAGTATGTCAAGGTAGATTTTTTCCCTCATACGGAGCACTGAATAGTCAAGAGTATTAAATTGAGCTCTTAAATCAATGGATTCCATGTAACCTATACAGTCTTAATTTTGTTTGTAAATAACACTACGTAGGCTCTCTATCTTTAATACTTCAAGAAATAAGACAGCACAGGTGTTGAAAAAGAACATTTTTAAACAATCAGTTAATTCACTGCATAAAATTGCTGTAAAGTATAACGTATACAGATTTTTTATTCAAATACGTTATTGTAAGCTTTTTTTTTAAAAGACTTTATTTATTTATTTGACAGAGACAGCCAGCGAGAGAGGGAACACAAGCAGGTGGAGTGGAGAGGAAGAACCAGGCTCCCAGCAGAGGAGACTGATGCGGGGCTCGATCCCGTAACGCTGGGATCACGCCCTGAGCCAAAGGCAGATGCTTAAGGACTGAGCCACCCAGGCGCCCCTGTTATTGTAAACTTTTAAGACTGTTATGTGTTTATTGCATTTGTATGGAACGACATTGCAAAAATAAAATGGACCTTCAAAAAAAGATGTTCAAATGCTCTCAAAGTAGAAAGCTCAAGTAGACCAACTTCCAGGAAAAAAAAATTGAAAGGTAATTTCAGATTAATCATTGTAAAGGATAGGATGGTTGCAAGGATGAGTTCTAGTTAACTTTTAAAAAACAAGTAATTTTAGGGGCACCTGGGAGGCTCAGTCAGTTAAGTGTCTGCCTTCAGCTGTGGTCATGATTCCTGAGTCCCTGGATGGAGCCCCATGGCCCTGAGTCAGGCTCCCTGTGTTGGGGAAAGTCTGCTTCTCCCTCCACCATCCCCTCCACCAGGCTCTCTCTTGTTCCCTCACCCTCTCTCTCAAATAAATAAATAAATAAATAAAATCTTAAAAAAAAGTAATTTTAATGTTATTGAAATAATCTAAATTAAAGAAAAATATAGAATGTTCCCCAGTCTGCTTTATAAAGCCATAATAACTTTTTAAAAGTAGTCTCCACACCCAGCATGGAGCCCAGTGTGGGGCTTGAACTCATGACCCTGAGATTTAGACTCGAGCTGAGATCAAGAGCTGGAGGCCTAACTGACTGAGCCTCCCAGGTGAACCAACAAAATGTGATAATATAGTTAACAGAAAATGTGATAAATAAAAAAACTATAGGCCAAAATCACCTAAGTAATAGAGGCAAAAGTGCTCAATAGGATATTAGCAAACAGATTTCAGTGTTGTATCAAAAGATTAATAAACTATGACCAAGTAGGGATTTTCTCAGGAATATAATGTCAGTAAAACTATGAGCACCAATTACTACATGAAAAATCAAAAGGGCACAATTCCCTCTTTGGGCCATATGGGAATAATCCTCCTTCCACAAAAACCAGGATTAGCTATAGGAAACAACTGGGTAATAGGCAGCGTAGCACTGTCATTCCTGAGAGGAGGCAAAGAGGTGAGTCCTACCTTCAGCCAGGCTTTCTACCAGATGGTAATTTCTAGGCTGCGGTACAGGGAAGAGGAACCCAAACAAAACCAACCAATCTCTCTGAGTTGAGGAGACAGATGGGATTTGAAGGTCAGGGAAGCTAGAATTTGCAAAGAGGAAAGAGCAAGACAGAAAGAGAGTTTCAGCATAGGGATTTGCTTGGGTCTGAATGAATACAATGTGGGCACGTATAGGGTGAACCTCCACCACCAGGTTGGCAACAACAACTTCCAAGGAAAGAGCGATTACTGGAATTGTAATACAAACAATTTTCAGAGCACACACAGGACCAGCAGTCATTCATTCTGTCAGCCAGAATGAAGAGAACTCATTGGATATACAAAAATCAATTGTATCTATAAATACTAGCAGTGCACGATTAGCAATTGATATTAAAAACTGAACCATTTACAACATCATCAAAAAAACATGAAATTGAATTAACAAAATATGTGCAAGATCTATACATTGAGAACTAAAGCATTCCAGAGAGAAGTTAAAGGCAACTTTAACAAATGGTGAGCTAAGCCAGGTTCATGGATTGGCAGACTTAATATTGTGTGAAGACAGTAATTTCCCTCAAACTGATCTACACATTCAACGCAGTTCCAATTAAAATTTTCAGAAGACTTTTTTTGGGGGGAGGAGTAGAAATTGACAAGCTGATTTTAAAATCTACTCGAAGATGCAAAGAAGCTAGAATAGCCAAAAGTATTTTGAAAGATTTATACTGTTTGAAGACTTACTATGAAACTACAGTAATCAATATGTTGTGTCTGTGGCTTAAGAACAAACATAAATCAGGGGCGCCTGGGTGGCACAGCGGTTAAGCGTCTGCCTTTGGCTCAGGGTGTGATCCCGGCGTTCTGGGATCGAGCCCCACATCGGGCTCCTCCGCTGTGAGCCCGTTTCTTCCTCTCCCACTCCCCCTGCTTGTGTTCCCTCTATCGCTGGCTGTCTCTATCTCTGTCGAATAAATAAATAAAATCTTAAAAAAAAAAAAGCAAATTGTAGGCTGATGTGCACATTATGATTCTCTTTTGTTAAAAACCAACCAACCAGACAACCCACACACACACCACTAGGTATAAATGTATTCACTTGAACGTATATGTATGAACAAGAAAGGGTCAGAATACCATATCTTCAGCACTGCTTCTGAGTTGGGGCTGGCCAAGAAGCAAAGAGAGAGATGATTGGCTTAGACTTTATACATCTATGTACTAGGTTATTTAAATTTTTATAACAAGTGTATGTTACAAATGTGTTATAGTTTGAAAAACATCTAATAAATAATTTTTAGAAGAATTTTGAATGAATTTCTGAAGGAGTGTGAGCCCTTCTCCTGGGATTCCCTTTCTCCTATTTAATCTTCATTGTCACATATCAGAATTTGGAAAGCAACTCTTACGTTCCTGATATTGTATTTTGGAATTCTACTTTCCATATGCTATTATGGGTTAACCCGACTTTCCACCAATTATACGTCTCTGTTAGAAATCACTCCTACTTTCCCCTTAAATTTCAGTGCCATTGTTTTTTATAATGTTCTCTGGGGCTGTCTTCCTGGTGAATTTCTCTACATTCTGTACGTTTTGAAATATTTTTTCCCTGCCTTTAAGAAAAAGATAGCTGCTAGAAAAATAAAGTCGCTGGCAAAATCCTTTATCTTTAGGTGTTCAGTGAACAGTGCCCTAGGCTCAAGAAGATGTTTAAGTCTCAGACGTAGAGGTCATTCGACCACAATTTCTTTTTTTTTTTTTCAAAGAAGAAATCAAAAGAAATTTTATTTTATTTAAAGAAATTTTTAAATTAGTTTCAGAGGTAGAATTTAGTGATCCATCAGTTGCAGATAACAGACAGGGCTCATTACATCAAGTGCCTTCCTTAGTGCCTATCACCCAAATACCCCACCCCCCACCCACCTCCCCTCTAGCAATCCTCAGTTTGTTTCCTAAAGTTCGTGTCTTATGGTTTGCCTCCCTTTCAATTTTCATCTTATTTTATTTTATTTTTCCTTCCCTTCCCCATGTTCATTTGTTTTGTTTCTTAAATTCCACATATGAGTGAAATCATATGGTATTTATCTTTCTCTGACTGACTTATATCGCTTAGCATAACACCCTCTAGTTCCATCCGTGTCATTGCAAATGGCAAGATTTCATTCTTTGTGATGGCTGCGAATATTCCATTGTATATAGACCACATCTTCTTTATCCATTCATCTATCAGTGGACATATGGGCTCTCTCCACAGTTTGGCTGTTGTGGACATGCTGCTATAAACATTGGGGTGCAGCTGCCCCTTTGGATCACTATGTTTGTATCCTTTGGATAAATACCCAGTAGTGCAATTGCTGGGTTGTAGAGTAGCTCCACTTTTAACTTTTTGAGGAACTTTCATACTGTTTTCCAGAGTGGCTATACCAGTTTGCATTCCCACCACGATTTCTTTTAAATTTGGCTGTTCCTACTTTTGGTCATGCTAGAAGACACTGAGTATAGGAATTCTTCTCTTCATGGTTTTGTAATTTGAAAATGGAAATACTGAGTACATTAGTTGGCGGAGGGTGGTGAAGCATAAAGGTGAGAAGTGTACTAGAGGCCAAATTAGCCAATACGGTTGTACAGAAGCTAAAGTTTCGAGGAACGTGTCTGGTGTGGTAGATATTGCCAGTGCCATGGGAGACTATGCATCCCAACCCTCTGTTGTTAGGAAGACTTTGTGACCAGTTCTGGCCAAAGAGATGTGTACAGACGTGATGTGTGTTACTTCCAGACGGAGTCAGTGAAAAGCTCCTGCAGAATGTTATGGAAAATGTGTTGAGATTCTGCTGAAGCATAAGATCAAAGCTGCCCAGATTCCTGAACTACCACGTGGGAAAACAGCTCTCAGAATTGTTGATTCACTGCCTGGAGAACAATGGAGGAGAAATTAATTTTTGTCACATTAAGCCAGAGGTGTGAGCGTGGTGTGTTACTGTAACATAGCATGGCCTAACCTGACTGACACAGCATAGTAAAGGGAGATAAGTGGAAGACACAGGCAGACGGGTCACGAGAACGGCCCTTGAAAGAGACAAAGCAGCTACCTTGCTTATTTCATTACAGTTCCCATTAGGCCTGGCCTTATTTTGGTTTCTTTATTACTTTGTGTGCTCACAAACCTAATAGTATCTTTATAATATATTTAACTTTTCTTGGGTAGCTAAAGGGTGCCTTTTTCCCTGGCATTCAAAAGATCAAAATTAAATTATTCAGTTAGTCACATTTAATTACTTACGTATTCAGATCCTCACTGTGGCAGATGCTGCCGGTACTCTTAGCGTGTACCTCTTTGTGCTGAGGCTGCTCTGCATACCGTCTGGAGTGTCTGAAGGCTTCTTCTAGCTGAGGGAGCATGCTCAGTCAAGACACAGGGCAAGCCAGGGGTACTGGAGAATCAGTGCCCCTGGAAGCAGCCACAACAAATGATGCTGCGTAGGGGAAGGTTCTGGAGTTTGAATACCTAGGGTCCTGACATCTCTTGGTTGGGGTGATTTTGAAGCACGTTCCAGCATGTCTCCGAGTCCCCAGGGGGATCAGCTCAAGATGCCCAAGACGGCTTGATAAGTTCTTGTCTTTCATTACTCGCTTCCTTGATAGTGCTCCCTGGGATCATCCCCCAAATAAGGTACTTACACTGAAATTCACGTCTCTGGGTATGTTCCCCAGAGGAATCCAAACCAAGACAACTATTTTGTATGCATAATTAGGCCATGAAGGGAAGCTTCATCTCATGAAATTGTCATTTATTCCTCCATTTTTAGTGATGCTCTGCCCATTCTGCCTTTTATACCGCCTAATATCAGCTCCAGAATTTTCACTTAGTTCTCTCCAGTTTCTATCTCTTTGTGTCTATTTTCATTTTGTTCATGCATCACTTTCGTTTGTTTGTTTCAGTTAGTTATCTGTGGTTCAAGCACAGTGAACTTCTGTAAGACACTTACTTTGGCGGGTGGCTCAGTCGGTTAAGTGTCCAACTCTTCATCTCAGCTCAGGTTTTGATCCCAGGGTCAGGAGTTCAAGCCCCACATTGGGCTTCACACTGGGCATGGAGCCTACTTAAAAAAAAAAGGCACCTATTTTGAATTTTCTCTGTCAAGTAATTCACAGATCCGTTTCTTTATGGTCAATTTCTGGAGCTTTCTCTCATTGGGCCATGTTTCCCTGAAAACAGCCACCTCTTCAAGTCTTTACTGGAAGTTCCATACAGAGGAAGACCTTCGCCAGTCAGACTGGCCAGAGATTCTGGGGACCGCTGAAACTTCTTCTGGGGATGTGTCTTTTCTGTTGCGCACATAATTTCTCAATTAGAAAGGTTCGCTAGTTTATTTTTTAGGAGCATATAATCTCTTGCTCCTTCTGGTGTCTGTTTGTGGTACTGCAGGTTCTCTGGGGCCGCAGCAAGCCCCAGAACTCTCCCTTGTTCTCTGGCCCCCCACATCCAAAGTTTGCTGGTTCCATCATCACTCCAAACCAGAAGACAGAAACCTGTCTCTTGGGCAGCTGGAATGTTTCATGCACATTCGGCTCTTCTGTCTATTCTAAGGTAGAAGCCGTGAGTTGGGCTTTTTCTCCCCTAGGCTGTGCCAGCTGATAGAATGCTGGAGGGGAGGGGGTGGGGGATGCAGTAACTGGGTGATGGACAGTAAGGAGGGCATATGATGTAATGGGCACTGGGTGTTATATAAGACAGATGAATCACTGACCTCTACCTCTGAAACTAATAATACATTATATGTTAATTAATTAAATTTAAATAAAAAAAGAATTCAATGGCTTTCCTAGACTCTTAACTATAGAGAACAAACTGATGGTTGCTGGAGGGGAGGTGGGCGGAGGGATGGGTTAAACAGGTGGTGGGTATTAACGAGGGCACTTGCTGTGATGAGCACCGGGTGTTGTATTGAAGTGATGGATTACTAAATTCTACACCTGAAACTAATATTACACTGTATGTTAACTAGCTGGAATTTAAATAAAAACCTGGGAAAAAGCCTTATATCTACTGAAACAACATGTTACTTGAAAGAAGGTTTAGATACAGTGTAGTTTCAATGAGTGAAGCATGCAGCCATTCCTAAATGATTCTACACACACCTTTACTAAGACTTATTGAAAGAAGAAGTTAGCTCAAGGATGCATTACGTGCAGCGTAGTTGCAATGAGTTCAGCACACATTCTCATATGCTTCTACACGTATATTTAGAAACACTTATATCCTAATGAGAGAAGATGTTAGGTGAAGGATGCATTGTACACAGTGCAGTTTCAGTGAATTAAGCATACAGCTATTTCCATTGATACTACATATATGTTTACAAATATATGTATCTTTTTCAGATTTTATTTATTTGAGAGAGAGGGTGCCACAAGTGTGGGGGGAGGGGCAGAGGGAGGAGCAGACTCCCGCTGAGCAGGGAGCCTGATTCTGGGCTCAATCCCAGGACCCTGAGATCATGACCTGAGCCTAAGGCAAATGCTTAACCAACTGAGCCAGCCAGGAGCCCCCAAATACATGTATCTTAGTGAAATAGGATGTTAGTTGAAGGATGCGTTACAGATAGCGTAGTTTCAATGGGATAATCATACGACTATTCCAATACGCATCTACACTTCAGTTTAGAAACACATTTTAAAGAGAGCTGTTAGTTGAAGGATGCATAATACACAGTGTACGTTCAGTGAGTTAAGCCCATTGGCTATTCCTTTATGCTTCTACATGTAACTTTCAAACACTGGTAGCATAATGAAAGAAGATGGTAATTGAAAGATGCATTATATAGAAAGACGCATTGTGTCAGTGAAGTAAGCGTGTGGTTATCTGCTCCGCGCCCCCCCACCCCCCGCCCCAAGGAATGCAATGGCTTTTCTTACCCGTTTTAATGCATCTGTCTGTTCTTGGCTTTGCCCTCGCCTGGGGTATCAGGACTTAACCAGCTTCTGGAGTTCTCATAAAGGCATTTTGGTCCATATATTGTTGTTAAGTCAGTGTCTCTGTGTGGGAACTAGGGCTGGAGCTTCCAACTCTGTTATCTTTCTGACATTATTCTTATCTTCTATTTTTAAATGGAATTTAGTTTTATTTGTGTTTCCAACCCATATAATGTAATTTTCTCTTTTAATCTTTAAAAACCTTTCAGGAGATCACAGAATATATAACAAAAGTGCCTGTGTTCATTCAGAGCTATCTAACTTACAGAAAATATTCACATTTATTATCTTATTTGTTAAAACTCTGCAAAAATAATTAAGCCAGTCATCTTAGTTTTACAGGTACAGAAACTGGGACTTAAAGAAATCTAGTGACTTCTCAAGGTCACCAAGTAATGATCAGAGCCAGGTTTTTAAGCCAGAATTTCTGATGTTTAGACAATTCTCTTTTCTCTACATTGAGCTAGCAGAAAAGCAAAAATTAAGTCATTATTTATGTTTTCTTAATATTGGCAAGGTAAGAGAATTTGTAAAGATCATGGACTTGAATATGAATACTTGAATGGACTGATTCTTTCCTGATTCTGCTTGAAGATGGAAAGCACAGGTTCCAGTTCTTAAGCTAGATTTCTAAAGACTGTATGAGCTATGCGATCTTGAGGAGGTCCTGTTCAGTTCCTCTACCATGTGGTAGAATTTCCAAGTCTTAAGAATGCCTAGATGGTTCCTTGGACCCTTTGAAGCTCTAGAAAATTCTGGCTTTAATATCCACACTATATTTCTGGGAAGGAGGAGGAAAAAGAGAAGGGGGTGAAGAAGGAATAGGAGAAGAATGAGGAAGAAGAAAATCTGATCTGTAGTCTCCAAGGAAAAAAGTTACAGATGATTTTCCCCTAGCCTGGTGAGAATGAGGATAGTACTTAAAGCATCCTGTACAAGTTCTTGTAATAAGTGAAAGGTCAAAACCACTTGCTACATGATCTAAATAGGATAAATTAGAGCCCAAACTCGTCTGGGAGAGGAAAACTTCTCCGGGACGGCTGCAGTACTACTGTAGTACTACTAGTCATTTTATTACTTTTTTTTTTTTAAAGATTTTATTTATTTATTCGACAGCGATAGAGACAGCCAGCGAGAGAGGGAACACAAGCAGGGGGAGTGGGAGAGGAAGAAGCAGGCTCATAGCGGAGGAGCCCGATGTGGGGCTCCATCCCATAACGCCGGGATCACGCCCTGAGCCGAAGGCAGACGCCTAACTGCTGTGCCACCCAGGCGCCCCTAGTCATTTTATTACTAATTCCTATTCTTTGATATGGATTTTTATTTATTAATTTTTTAAAAAAGATTTTATTTATTTATTTGTTAGAGAGAAATAGAGCACACAAGCAGGGGGAGTGGCAGGCAGAGGGAGAAGCAGGCTCCCCTATGAGCAAGGAGCCCCATGTGGGACTCGATCCCAGGCCCCTGGGATCATGACCTGAGCCGAAGGCAGATGCTTAACCGACTGAGCTCCTAGGAGCCCCTGGATTTTTATTTAATTTCTCAAGCAGTAATTATCTATTTATGCCTGTAAGTAAAAGTTCAATGTGACAAACATATTAGTTTAATATTTAAGCAGATCAGAAACCTAATAATATCTTTGGTATGGTACCTGATTTTTCACTTTCATGTATTTGATGTCGTTAGGTCCTCGTGACCCTGGTGAGTGACTTTATCTTTAAAAAAAAAAAAAAAAAGCAGAAGCTCTGAAAGGTTAAATAGAGTCCCCTTGGTCAAGCAGATGTCATTGGAGTAGAACTCAGGTCACACCTATGGGTAGTCAAACCAGTTCGTAAGAGAACTTTTGTCATAATTTTTAGAAGTAGCATTCTACTATGCAATGTTTTCTCAGTTTCAATATTTATATGGTAGTTACATAGAAAAATGAGATACCAATTTTTATGAAATGGCTAATACTTATTGCTCCATATTTCTCTTCCATGATGTTACCAATGGATACTATATTAGAACGTCTTTATGCAGATTTTGGAATAATTTCTTTTATTTCTGGTTTTTGAGCCCTAGCTTTTTCAATTTTACTGAACTACTTCTGATAAGAGCCTGAATGAGCAGATCATTTTTCTTGCCCCAAATCCATGATTCAAATCTCTTTAGCTATTAAATTATTTTATAACACTTCACAAATTTGGGTGTACATTTGGCTCTTCAGTGTAACCTCCAGTTCTCCTGGAATAATTCCTTATGCAGTGTAAATGACAAATAATTATTTATGAATGGAATGAAAAAATTCTTCTTTATATTCTTACAGATTCAAATTAACTGTAACGTGGGGCTTTTATTTGAGTGGCAAGTTTCTTTGTGGTTTTGAAAATAGCTGGTTCTCTAAAATGGCAGTTAAAAAATCTGAGTAGAGATAATTATGGGCTTAATTATAAAGAATAACGCAATCAATTAAAAGTATTTATTGCTCATTTGTTGATTATGAGAGACTTGAGAAAAACATCCCTGCCCTCTCAGAGTTAATCTTTTGTTAGAGAACAACACAAGAGTCGCTCATGATTACAGTATAAGGCCACAGATGCCAGCAAAGTGTTCCAGAGTTTCATGGGGTGTTGGGGGAGGGAGGCAGCATGTGTGGGTGAGGTTATAAAGCCTCCATGGGCAGGATTTCAAAAGAAAGATCTGGGGTAGGGAAGAACATTTAGTGGGGTACATAGTAAGCAGAGAAGTTGGAGTGGGGATTTTTGAAGACATAATCTGTAGTGAAGGGGAATCAGTCTTGAGCTATTATTTTACTGTACAGGACACAACAACATATGGATGGAGGAAGCAGCTGGACTTTCTCCAAAAGGGCAGAAACATGTCTATGAATCTTAGCACCCTCTGAAAAACTCAGAATAATTCCTTCTAGTGAAAATCTGATATTCTCCAGAGTCTAGACAGTAAAAGGGAATTTAACAATATATTTTTTAGTGAAAAAAAATATGTTCATTGTTTTAAAAAGTAAACAATTTAGAACCAATGAGGACCTTGTTTTGCTCACTGCTATATAAGCCCAGCATCTAGAACAGTGCCTGGAATATATTGAGTGCTTTATAAATATTTGTTGAGGGGCGCCTGGGTGGCTCAGTCGGTTGAGCATTTGCCTTCAGCTCGGGTCATGATCTCAGGGTCCTGGGATCGAGCCCCACATCGGGCTCCCTGCTCAACGGGAAGCCTGCTTTTCCCTCTCCCTCTGTCTGCCGCTCCCCCTGCTTGTGCTCTCTCTCTCTGTCAAATAAATAAATAAACTATTTTTAAAAAATAAGTATTTGTTGAGTGAATTAATGACCCTTTTTGAACCTCAATTTCCTCATTAATAAAGTGGAAAATGTAATACCTAAATCAAAGAGTTGTATTGAGAAATTACACAAGAAAATGCTAAGGATAAAAACCATTGAATTGTATACTTTAAATTGCAAATTTTATATGTAAGTTATATCTAAATTAAACTCTGTTAAAAATATTTCATAGTTTAAAATTTAAAAGTTACTGTTATGAGAATTTATTGATAGTAAGTGTAGAAAGAGAAGATAATTTATGAAGCTAGTGCAACAGTTCACGTAAATTATTAAAATCAATTAAGATAACAATGTAGTAGGAAAAATTATATAAAACCCAGATTGGGTGGGGCCTCCGTTAGGAAGCAAAACTCTTTTATTGTTGTGAAATGTTGATGATGAAATAGTAAGAACAGTTTGGGAGTATGTCACAAAAGTCCGAAAATAGAAATGTTTGACCAAAGAGAACCAATTATATAAATTGTATACTTAAAAAAAAGTGCTAAGGAAAGTTACACAGTACCTTTCACATGCCAGGTGTCTAAAACCATGACATTTTTTACATTCTCAGATCATGGTGCACCTAACTTTATCTTTCATTAATTAATTCCTTGTTTATTTGTATGACTATATAAGTGGTTTTTAAGAATATGTGGCTTAATTTCAGTAGGTCCAAGAACACCACGAAAACGTGACTTCTTGTGGATTGGGAAACAAACCATTTATTGGCTTTGATGCTTGTTGCTGGCCCAGCCAAGCAACTATAGTGAGAGAAACGGAGACGATGCTCGGAATGACAGTGGGATGAATCAGTGATTCTCTCCCCTATGCCTGTGGGAATACCAGTCGGTTCATCTGTTTTCAATGACAGGATCAACAGTTTAGTCTAACAAAAATGAAAGCAGGCTAGTTGAACCAGCCTTTTTCCACGGGTGCAACTCAAGTTAGAAATAGGTCGCTTAAGGGCTTGCTGCCTTTATTCAATACAGATAAGAAAATTCAATCCAATAAAATGTGTGCCAAGAGCTATGCTAGATGCTAGGGATACAAAAATGAATAAAAAAACGTAATTCTACTTTTAGATTCAGAAAAAGATTTGCAACTGACAAAGACAATACAGTGAAGCTTTGCCTTGTGAATATCACTTGACTTTTGAGAATAGTTTAGTTATGCCATCAAAAGTGGCTACTCTCAGGCCTTTGAGTCGTGGAGATTGGCTCAACCTCAAAGATTAAAATCTCCAACCACCACCATACCCTAGATGGCCAGTCCAACCTCTGGTCCAAGAGAAAGGAAAAGTTCTTTTCTCATCCTCATTTGCAAGACCCACCTGGATTCCTGTTTAAAGATGACTGGCAGTGGATTGTCCCTTTCTGTCCCCAGAGTGTGACAGGAGTAAATCCATATCAGTCACAGCTTCTGGTCCCAGGTCTAGACAGTCCAAATAGTTGATGGTACCTTTCCTAAAATTTGGCCTATTCAGTTTTGAAAAGTACTGGAATAAATAATACTTTTCAAAGACAGTAGAGTCTAGGGCTAAACTTAGGTAAGCATTTTCTTCTACAAAGGCAAAAGTAGAGTCAACACATTATTAAACAGAAGACTAAACATCTCAACTGGAAGTATGTGCATTCTAGTTAATGTCGACAAGGCAAGACTTTCTGTCACACAATAGGTTCACACGTGCTTCATGTGGGGATCTTAAGACAGAACGAAGTTCCGTTGATGTCACCACTGCGAAAGATAAAAGAAGCTTTCCCCTTTTAAAAAAAGATTTATTTATTTATTTGAGAGAGAGAGAGAGAGAGAGCTCTCGCATGCGCACATGGTTGAGGGGAGGGGCAGAGGGAGACAGAAAGAGTCTTAAGCAGACTCTATGCTGAGCCTGACACAGGGCTTGATCTCAAGACCCTGAGATCATGACCTGAGATGAAAACCAAGTATGATGCTTAACCGACTGTGCCACCCAGGCGCCCTGAAAAGCTTTCCCTTTTAAGTGACACTTGCCTCGTTCAAGTTCTCCCCATCACCGGTGGCAGGGGACGGTGAAGCCTCACGTCCTGAATATCTGCAGCTTGTTAGTGACTGTATTTTCTGAAGGTGGACACCCAAGTCGCATTTTGGTATCTTTGTCTCTTAGTCTGTTAATGACTATTTACTACATGCTTACGGGGAGCACTGCATTATATTTGCTGCTTTTAATTTCATTTTTTACCTCTGCTTTTATTCCTTTAGTTACTGTTCCAGGGAATTCTGTGATTGAGCTAATTGCATGCTCCAGCGGGTTCTTTCCCATGTACAATATAATAGATCTGCCTGTGAAAGCATGAGAAGATCTTACCAGGTCCTGCAACGGACGCCATGGATGTTCACGGAAGCTGTCACATCCAGCAGTATCAATCCAAATTCCTCCATGAATCAGTAAAAAAAAAAATTCAGAGGATTGCAACATTATCAGCTTCTGTCTTCTCTCATCAGTATAGCCTAAAAGAATTTTAAAAATAAAACACACTGACTGATCGATAAAATTGATTGACAAATTACGATGTGATGAAAAGAGAGACAGCCAGTAGAGTCAGGTCAGATACCAAATCGGTGATATGGGGAATTGCTGAATCAAAGACTACGGGTGTGCACTTGCAAACCAAGTTTACCCATGAATAGCGAAGCTACCCTACGGAGTGAGGTCACCTGAACCGGCAGAAAAGCTTCTGGGAGATGGAAGGATACAATACAAAGGAAATGAAGTGTGGCCCTGTCTTCCACCTCCATGATTTACCACGAGCTGTGAACATAGAGAGGCTAAGCTGAATAAATCTATTGATTTATCATTACTTAAGAAAAGCAGAAAACAATTTAGTTTTCTGCTGGGTCTAGCAATTTAGTGAGCAAAAATACATATGCAATGAAGTTTCCGGTATACCGTGTATAATAACCACAAAGGAGTCTTTCTTGTCTCCTCTGCTGGACAACGGGGAGGCGTCACCCTAACAGACGCTAAGACAACACATCCCTGTGGTAATTTCTGTGCTGATGGAGATGTTGAGAAACGGTTTTCTGCAAGTCTTGTGTACATAACTGTTCACAACGGAGAATTTCACTTCAATTCAAAGGAAGTTATCTTGCTCTTATTCTTCTTGAAGAGGAAATCAACTGTAAAAGAAGTCTAAAAAAATCACGGGGCGCGTGGGTGACTGAGTTGGTTAAGTGTCCAACTCCTGATTTTTGGCTCAGGCCATGATCTCAGGGTTGTGAGATCAAGCCCTGTGTTGGGCTCCACACTGAGCATGGAGCCTGCTTAAGATTCTCTCTCCCTCTCCCTCCGTTCCTCCCTCCCCACACCATGCACACACTCTCTCTAAAAAAAATAGAAATAAAAATAAATAAATAAATAAATAAATAAATGAATATTTAAAAAGAAGTCCAAAAAAATCAAACTTTTGTCTATTTTTCTCTTGTTAGGCTACTTCTCCAAAGATTTTTATGTGTCTTTATTTGGGTCAATTCTAGATTTTGAGGTTTTGATTGACAACCTAATGATATACTCTTAATAGCTGTGCTGCAGGACCTCCCCAGAGGTCTGATATGAGAGTGGGACCCAGGTCCCGCCTCCTCTCAGCCTCTCTGCTCAGGATTTCTTGAGTCTGTTGCACAGTGTGATCAGCTGTATTGCACAGGGAAATAGGTAAGAGATAGATAATTGAGAAGAGGAAGGTGTAGTGGGCTTTGGGCACCGGAGAGTGGAGGAGAGGGCCTAGCAAGAGGAATAAGGGGGACAGAATAGAAAATACAGCCACAGGGCAGGTAACATTATGGACTTAAGATAAATGAATGGAGAAATTTCCTGCCACAGTTGGCGTAGAGAGACAGAGTGGGGACAGCTCACTGCTGCTGCCAAGGAATGGCCTGGGATCGAGTGCGTACGTTGGGAACAAAACTCAGAAGGAAGGCTGTATCAGTTTTATATTTCGGAGCTCTGTACCTGGCTGGTTTGATTATAAACTTTTTGTGAAACTGTACTGTAGGGTATCTTATAATATTAATTTTAGTGAGGGCTTCCCTTCCCTTATCATAAGTTTCGATTGCTAGAGAAGCCACATATATTAAAAATAATTTAAGTGTCAAAATTCAGAATGGTTTTTTGAAATTTAACGTGTCTGGGGGCACTTGGGTGGCTCAGTCAGTTGAGCATCTGACTCTTGATTTTGGCTCAGGTCATGATCTCAGGGTCCTGGGATCATCCCCATGTCGGGCTCCATGCTCACTGGGGAGTCTGCTTCTCTCTCTCCCTCTCCCTCTGCCCCTCCACCTTGCTCATTTTCTCTCTCTCTCTCTCAAATAAATAAATACATATTTAAAAAAAAAAAGAAATTTAATGTGTCTGACCTGAAACAATAATTATCACATAACTGTTCTATAAGTCAAGACATTTATCTGAGAACCTATATTTAAGAGGCTTTCTCAGAATATTAATTAGAAACAAGCTGCTTCCTTATTAGTATTAATCATCTAGTAAACTATTTGAAAGTTTATGATTAAACCATAATCACTAATAGTTCTGTAATTTTAAAATTTATTTCATTTTGGTGCAGACTCTTCTCACCTCCTTTATTGCAGGATGGACTTTGTTTATGTTTTTCCACAATTCTTACCTACATTTTGAAGATCAAGGCCACCTGTAGCTTGCAATGCCATCTGCATGAGAATTAAGGGCCCCTTAGGGGTGAGAAGCCACCAGGGCAGTGTGATCCAGGGAAAAATATTTTGTGAGTATTTGCAGTAGTGTAAAGACAAGTGATGGTATAAAAGTACTGATCTCATCCATCTGTATCCAGTTAAAATTCCAGCATAAAAGTAGTAGTCGTGGTAATAATAATAATAATACCTGATGAAGTACTAAGGGCCAGGTACCATGAAGGTACTATGCTAACCAGTATTTTGTCTCATTTCATCCTTACAAGCACCATGAGGGAGGCATTGTCATCTCCATTTACAGTTGAGAAAACTGAAGCTCAGAGAGTTATCTGCCTGAGATTTCACAGTTACTAAATGGAAGAATTGAGATTCTAACGTAAGTTTGACTGATTTCAAATCTACCTATGTTGGTCTGCTAGGGCCGCCATAACAAAATACACAGACGAGCGGCTTAAACAACAAGCATGTGTTTCCTCACAGTTCTAGAGGCTAGAAGTTCAGGATCAAAGTGTCAGTTAGGGCTGGCTTCCTCCTTGGCTGGTAGATGGCCATCTTCTCCCTCCATCTTCAAGTGGTCTTCCCTCTGTGCCTGTCTGTGTCCTAATCTCCTCTTCTTATAAGAACATGAGTCATACTGGTTAAGTCCCACTCCAATAACTTCATTTAATTACTTCTTTAGAGATCCTATCTCCCAAAACAGTCACATTCTGAATTACTGGGGGTTAGGACTCCAACACATGAATTTGGTGGGGACACAATTCAGCCCATAAGTCTTTAAGCCATGAAGACTGTGTATTGTCTATAAGAGGGAATATTAAGCCATTAGACATTTCCACTCTGGTATGAATTAGCTTTTCTCCAACTAATTTCCTGGGGGAAAATTTGATGATGAAACTGACGGAGAAAGTTGGGGTACTGGGTCTTTCAGGAAATAAAGAAAACCCACCAAAAGTGGGAAAAAGAAACGGGACCTGGGGATGTGGGAAAGTTGGCATCTCCTAATATGTTTTTGGGGAGGGCTAGACTTAACAGAAGTAAATTAAACACAAGCCTCACTTTCTATTTTTACTTCTATAGTTCATCATTTTAGCTTCTTCACACTTTTGTTCAGAGAGTATTATTGCTATCCATCCAAGCCAGCAGGCTCCTCAGCTATTGGAAAAGCTCCTTAATAATTTCATTGACACTTCTAAAATGGTACCAAAAAAGTATTAATCTGCTGGACTCTCTATCATTTAAAAATAAGTTATTGAAAATTATAGTCCTCTGTTGATATTGATTGGAATCCAGAAATTGTTAGGAGGTGTTTGGAATATTTAATGAGAATTCAAAGGGAGCCAATCCTGAGGGATGATTTTTTTCAATTTCCATCAGAGCTATTACATCTAAAGGAATATACCAGAGAGAAAATCAGAGCACTGCTCACAATTTGCCTTCTGATAGTCCTGATTTTATAACCTCTTGGGAGCCAGACCAAATGGGAGGAAGCAGGACCTCCCTCTCCACTCTCAATTATCAAGAACAGGTTCTCCCATTACTATTCTTTCTCCCACGTTAATGGGTTTGTTCATGGATGTGTATTGCTGAATATACCACTTGTCCAGAAGCAAAATTAACTACCAATCTCCTTTTGGACATCAACTCAATGTTTATAATCCTGTCTGACAGCCTATTAAGAGTCTCCTGAATCAGAAAGGGCTAACAGGCTTCCGTTTGCACACCAACACTGAATGATTGAGCGTTAGTGACCCTCTAGGAGAGGGCGGTGCTACATGAAGGTTGTGAAGCCATTTTTTTTTAAGAGAAAGAATGGTATAATCAATTAGTGGGGTCCACCATGGAGAGGGACTAGTGGCACAAGTACAAATTATCTTCTATCATGAATAAATTCAGAGCCACAATTTATTGAGAGCTTACTTTGTGGCAGGCCCTGGGCACAGCCAGGTACATTCATTATCTCAGTGAATTTTCACAACTCTGCAGGAGAGGGGCTTTATATCCCCTTTGCTAGGATAAAGAAATTCAGGCCTAGTGGGATTACATCGTTAGCCCAAGATCACCCGGCTGCTAAGAGCTGGCACAGGAATTTGTACGCTGGCAGTCATGACATAGACTCCCTGAAACAGTGCCCCAAGTGCGTGGATTAGGATTTGAGCTGAGGCCGCGCCACAGGCAGAGCCACAGAGCCCCAATCGAGATGAGACTACAGGGCACCGCCAAGGGCCAGGGAGCGCCACTCCTGTGGATGTACCCTCAGTACAGCCTTTCTGGCATGGAGATGGGGGTGGGGGTGGGAGTGAGGTCTGCGGGGAGGAGGACCTGTCTCCCCATAGTTAAGTCCACACGTGCTTATTAAGCACCTGCAGTATGCCAAGCATCTGGGGATGTGGCAGCGTTGACTGCCCTCCAGGAGCTTATGCCCAAGTGGAGGGAGACAGGTAATAAACGCATAAGCAACTAAGATATCTTCAGGCCCAGCTTTAACAGGCTTACTGGTTTGGCCTCGCCAGGGGAATACTTAAGCCAGGGATGAAGGCCTCTTGAGAAAGAACCTGAAAGATGGAGAAGAAGGAGCTATGGGGGAAGCTGGGGACACGCACCACAGACAGAAGAAGCAACAAAATGTGAAGACCCTGACATATAAGGAAGTTGTCACGTTTAAAGGGAAAAGGCTCAGTTATTTGCCATTACCCTGCTCCAGACTAAAGACATGGGCGTGCCACAGGACTGTCTGGGGCTCCTCTGCACAAAACCACTTGGTGGGGAAGACAGAGGCCAGAGATCTGTCCTCTCTTTTCTCTCTTCCCTCCTCTACCCTCTGAATTACATCACAGTTCATATACATCAGTGAGGTCACACATGCCAAAGCCTTCAGCTTTGAGAAAGACTGAATTAATTTGCTTGGAGAAGAACGTGGATTACAGCATGTCTTAGAGCAAGTGTGTATTGATAATATAATGGTCACACATTATAGTAGAGAGAATACCTTAATTAACACAATTTAGAGAGTTTATCTGTGTAGTGTAGAGAATAGGTTAGAAAATTCAAGGAAAGGGAGGTCCTTTTCACTAGTCCTGCTACATAAAACACATATTTCCCACAAAATGGACCCTCTTTCTTCTAACTACGTGATCCTTTGGAAGAGCCGTGGCGGGACAGACACCTCAAATGAAGGAATTTAGTGGAATGATGGCGCTTTTTTTTTTTTTTTTTGAGTTTTTTCCCACCTTGATTTGATTAACATTAGTTTATGGATTGTTTTAAAGTAAAAGAACGTATATGTATTTCACAATTACTATAAATAGGACAACCATTGGCTAAAGGCCTGAAATAGCCTTTGCAAGACGGGTTAACCAACCCTCCTCTAAAACAAAAACCTCTGGCATTGCTGTCCCGCATGATTATGCTTATTTAAGAACATTTATCAGGCTCTAACTATGCACCCAACCATATACCCAAATTCTACGGGAGATAAAATTGCAGAGAAGTCATTGTTTCCACCCTTGAGAAACTTGCATGTAGCTGGGGTTAGGTAAGTATTTGGAAGAGCTAAGGGTCAAATCTAGAGCAATTCGGAAAAAATGATCGTATCCAGAATTGTCCCGTACATTACAGTTTGTAGATCATCTTCACGTACCTTTGTTTCAGCCTCACATTCGTCTTTTGAGATAGTTACTAATATTATGCCCATTTCACAGATAAGGAAAGTGAAGCTTAGAGAAGTCAAATACTCCAGACAGCAAGTATGGGGCAGAGGCAGGACATTGCAGTAGTTAAGACCTCTGGGGTCAGAGAGATTGAGCTATTCATTTTGGCTTCAACTCTCATTAGTTTTGTAAACTTGGGCAAATTCTTTACCCTCCCAAGGCTGTGTCCCCATTTGTAAGGAGAACCATAGTACTCACTTCCTACAGGTGTTGTATGAAGTGAGAAATATATTGAAGGTGTTTAGCACCCATACTGTGGCTGGGACCACAGTATGCGCTCCGAGAAGGAAGCCCTCGCTATGAGGAAGTGATGGAGGGAAGGCTGAATCCCAGCATCTCTGCCTCTCAGCGCAAGGTCCTGCATATGGTGTGGACTCCAGCGTCTTGCTGCTTAGGTTCAAAACATGGCCCTGCCACTTATTTACAAGGCTGACCACGGGCAAGATACTTAACTGCTCTGTGTCTCTGTTTCCTCGTTTGTGACATGGGGTAAACACAGGGGCTGCCTCATAGGCTGATGTGAAGATAAAAGTGATTAGTTACATATACTTTGAACAATACTTGGCACACGGTAAGCTCCCTAAAGGAATTCACCATAAAGGTTGAGAGATGGACGTGGTGAGAGTTTGGCTAGGAAGGCTTCTTCCAAACAGCACTGGTCACTTACATCCTGCTGATCACCCGTGTGGCGCACCTGGGGGACGCATTGAGGCATGGCGGCTAGATCTGCAAACCCACCTCCACCGTCTCTCTTGGACCTGTCAAAACTACAGGGGCGGCTGAGCGACACATGAAAAACCTAATTTGCAATAAAGTAATTTTTTTTCCAAATACATCTGTCCACACCTGAAGGCGGCAAAACACACTTGAGAATTCGCAATCCCGCATAGAGGGTATGAACTTGTCAGCTTGTTCTGTCAACAGGCTTGATGTCTGAACATTGTTGTCGTCACAGAGCTGCTTGTTACCTGCCAAGCTTGATTGCTTCCCTCTCAAGTGGGAATTGGAAGGTTCTTTAATGGAGAGGAAAGCTTTACCAAGCTCTGCATAGAATTAAAAGCCACTGCCCTTGACTTTGTAAAGTGGAAGGTTTGGTCTCTGCACTCCCAGCTGCATTCGGCTACGTGACCCTGAGGCCCTTCCCCTTGGTGTCACTCCCCAACATTTGTTCCTTTCTCGTTCCAAGGCTATCTAATGGGGAGCAGGAATCAGGTCAGTTTTGTTGGCCACTCAGTAAGTATTTGCCAGATGAAGTTACTGTTTGTTGTGCAGTTATCAGGTGCTTACATACAGGACCTTGTTTAGTCCTTAACAACCCCCTGATGACTTGACTATCAGCCTGCTGGATGATGCTATTTAAACTCTGATGCCAGCAAATAGCTTGCCTGTCTTGCCTGGAATTCATGGAAGCTTTGGGTTGTGCAATAGGGGACTGCTGTTTAATTGTGTTACATTCTGGTCACCTAAAAGGGGTCAAATGTAAGCAGGTTGTAGGTTACATAAAAAAGAGGAGAAAACAATCCTAGATCCAGAACTTAAATCAGATGAATCTCGCTGGGTTCTCCTAAATGTCATTCAAATAGGTTATATTAAAATCTGACTGGGTAATAAGAAGGAACAGATCACTGGCCTTGGGGCCAGACCCACGTGGTTTCAAACACTGACTCCATATGTGGCCTTGGGCACGTTCTCTCATCCATTAGAGAACCTTAATCTCCTCAACTACAAATGAGAGATGATAATAGCTACATTACAAAGTGGTTAGAAGGATTAAATAAACTAATGTATGTAAACCACCTGGCTCAGGTTACCATGGCCTAGTTTATATTTCCCTCTCTTTGAGCCACACCTCTCTCTTTTTAAAAGATTTTATTTTTAGGGGTGTCTGGGTGGTTCAGTCATTAAGCATCTGCCTTCAGCTCAGGTCATGATCCCAAGGTCCTGGGATCGAGCCCCGCATCGCTCGCTGCTCAGCAGGAAGCCTGCTTCTCCCTCTCCCGCTCCCCCTGCTTGTGTTCCCTCTCTTGCTGTGTCTCTCTCTCTGTCAAATAAATAAATAAAATCTTTAAAAAAAGATTTTATTTTTAAGTAATCTCTACAACCCACGTGGGGCTCAAACCCACAACCCAGAGATCAAGCATCACACGCTTCATGGACTGAGCCGGCCAGGTGCCCCTGAATCACACTTCTCTTTAGTGGATAGAGAAGGGGACCTTTTCCAACAACTTGAAGAACCACAACATGAATGATTTTATTATTAAAAAACAACACTCTTTTTCCATGACATACCCAGATGGGTAAAACACAAACAAATAAAACTACTTAAAAAATGAAAACAAAGAAGACTAGTGAGGCCAAAGAAATATGTACTTTTAATGGTGGTATTCCATCATAGAGTAAGAGTGATGTGGGGCTGAAATTACAAGTGTTCTTAATTAATTCTTTGGGAAACCATTGCCAAATAGCGAAAAGAGATTAAGGTCAATTAATAGAGTTTTCAGCTTCTCAGAGGAAACTCCATTGGTATAAGACAAAATTGCCAGAAGTGAGTGGACATTTTGAGTATGGGCAATGGCCTCAGGAGATCTAGGTAGGACTTAGGGAGAGCAAATGTAAAGGTCACTTTGCACTGGAGGGTTCTTGTTTCCTGTCTCACTGGTGATACCGAGTTCCAAGGTCTATTATTTTAAAAAACAAATGATGCAGATGTGAGCATTTCTTGTATTTTTTCATGTAGGAAGGGCATATGCATGAGCCATTCAATGATAACCTAAATACCAAACAAAGTCACTTGGGAATATTGCTTTTTCCATAGACGGGCTTTGGGAATAGTTATTTTGAAAACAGTTCTCTTAAAGCTATTCAGTTGTAGGTAAAAGGATAAGTGAAAATGTCAATTGATGTCCTGGTGGAAACAGAATCACACTTTAAAACAAAGATATGTTTAACGAGGGTTCAAGAACTATTTTTCTTTCTTTAGAGTTACTGTTTATCACTCCCTCTTGGCAACTTCTGCCATGTCAATTTTAGTAATGACATATGGATAAATTATCAAGTTTCATCCATTAGGTAAATGTGATTTATCCTTTAGTTTTTTAAACCAAATGGCTTGGTGGTTTCCACAGAGGGAGATGTTTTGCTTGTGTTAAATGTCTAATGGTAAAATTTGTTTTACATTACCAAAAAAGGAGAGTAATTGACTTGAGAGCTTGTTTGCAAAGGATTTTTGAAGAAGCATTTCATCTTCTGAGAATGGGGCACCTTAAGCATGAACGAAGGTCCTAATCAATCCTTCTCTGTTTTGAAAAATTGAAGATTGTTTAAGGAAAAGAAAAAAAAATGGAATGCAAGGAAAAGACAGATTTTAGAAAAGGTGCTGAGCGGGGAAAAAAAAACTGATGGATTTAAAAGTCTGTTTTCCATAGGCTTTTAAAAGTAGAAAAGTGGGTTAAATCAATTTGTGTTATGCAGCATTGTAAAAAATGCTTAAAGTTTTTTTTTAAAACAAGATCAAAATAAAAGCACATTCATCTCTATCTGACAGGCTCCTGCTTTTTAAAAATCTTCTCTTACCATGGGTGATTGGTTGTGGGTACACCTCATTCTCCTGTATTTGAAACCAGTTCTGTGTCAACTGAGGTCCTAAGCTACTGATGAAACTGGGATAGAATGGGAGAAAAAGAAAACCCTAGACTCGTGACTTTAGGGACTCCTCTCCAAAGGTTTTTCTCTTTACTTGGTACATAATCATTATCTTCTTGATGGCCATACTATTGAAAATAATGTAGTTTGGTCTAAAAAAGACTAATGGAGGGCTCAGTCCTGGTTGGCTCAGTCGTTGCAGCATGCAACGTTTGATCACATGATTGTGAGTTTGAGCCCTACATTAGGCTTAGAGCCTACTTAAAAAAATTTTTAAAAAGGAAAAAAGAAATTTAAAAGACTGATGGAAGTTGATTTAAGAAGACTGAAATAGGGGCGCCTGGGTGGCTCAGTCATTCAGCGTCTGTCTTCGGCTCAGGACGTGATCCCAGCGTTCTGGGATCAAGCCCCACATCAGGCTCCTCCGCTAGGAGCCTGCTTCTTCCTCTCCCACTCCCCCTGCTTGTGTTCCCTCTCTCGCTGGCTGTCTCTGTTAAATAAATAAATAAAATCTTAAAAAAAAAAAAAAAGAAGACTGAAATAAACAGCTAAATTCTAAAAGAAAAAAAATCCAGGTTTGTAAAAGATATAATAATTAAACCACCATAAGGATAGCAAGAGTATCCTGAACTTAATGGTAGATTATATTTTTAGAATATTTTTTAAGATAGTGAAAGCTCATTAAGAAGCACGAGTAGCTTGGGAAAATCTACATATTTTTGAAAAAGTAAACTGGCAGGTATATCAGTTAGCTATTGCTGTATAACAAACAGCTCCAAATTGTAGTAGTTTACAGCAACAATCACTTACTATTTCTCATGAATCTACATGTTAATTGGGTGGTTCTGCTGATCGCCACTGGTTTAGCTGGTGCTTTGATTTTAGCTGGGGCTTACTCACTGGCCTGACAATTAAGTGGCAATTCGCTGGCCTATGATGGCTTCAGCTGGGATGACTGGACTCCACCCCACATAACTTATTCTCAGCATAGCTGAGGCATATTTTTTGGCAATCACGGTGGCCCACCAGAAATGTGTAAACAGAGGAAGCAGAAATGTGCAAACTCTTGTTTCAAGTCTGCATGTGTACATGTCTCAGATTTGCTTTTTTCCCATTGCCCTAAACAGGTCACATGGCCAAGTCCATATTTAAATCGGCCAGAACCACAGAGTTATAAGGCAGAGAGCACACATATGGAGTGGCCACTGACTGGGATGTTAATATCATTGATACAATCAAACTACCACTTGAGGGTAGTAAAAGTGAGTGCAAATTGATATCATGGATAATACCCTAGCAGCTACTAAAGAAACCATCACTAAAATATGGAATAACCTGAGGTTTCCTGAAGGAGGAGAAGGAAGGGAAGGAAGTCCATTTCTGGTGGGAGAAAGCTATATTGTGGGAATAAATAATATTTAATGGAGATATAATAATTTATATGTTACCATTTCCCAATTGGTAGACATGGAAGTTGTTCTACCTTTTCTCTATTTTAATTAATGGCGATCTAGCTAGGATCTATGTATCAATCTATCTTTATAACATATAAAGATAAATGGTGCATTCACACACACACCCTGCATGCAAGTATATATATCCTTATATATATCCTTAAAAATGGATTTATTAATTCAAGTAGCTTTATAAGTTATTATGGATATTGTCAAATTGTCATTTAAACAGGCCATAGAAATTTATATTCCTACCCACGGTGTATGAGACTGACTGTTTTCCTCAAGTTTACACTAGATATGATCAAACTTCTAAATCTTTCTATCTAATAGCTGAGAAATAGTATCTCGTGATTCTTTTTAAATGTTTTGGTTGAATGGAGATGAAGCTATACTATTTTCACAGATACAGGCCATCTGTATTGCCTGTAAATTATCAGTTCGTCTCTTTGTGACTTTTTTTTTTTAAAGAATTAAGCCTAACTTTTGTGATGCTTTGTTTCGACTTCTAATTTTCAATGTGATTTCTTTGAACTTTTGACCTTTATTTACTTTCATACTTTGCACTCTTTCCATACTACTATTTTTCTTCTTTACTCCTAAAAAATAGCTTGTTTTTTTTTCTTTTTCTGTGAGTCTTTGTTTTGCTCCTTTTAATTTTTAACTCTCTTGTTTTATAACTAACTACTTGGTTTTAACCTCTCCTTAACCTGCTACTAAACTTTCCTTCTCTGAGTCACAGCACCACAGAGCAGAATGAAAGCCACTCTGCCACTGCCCTGCGGTACCCTGACCCCCTTAATAACCTCTCACCCCTTCGTCTCCACCTTGGGTACCTCAAAAAACCAAAGAGCTAAACTTGCCCAGTACAACTCCTATTTTCTCTTGGATCGATGGTGCTCTTGTTTTACTGAAATGGCGATAGTCTCGATAACTTGCACTATCCAGAAACTATTTCCAAAAATTACTTCTGAGGAGTAGTAGTACTGGAGAGTTTGGGAAGGGGAAGGAGGATCTCTTCTGCAGAGATCCTGTTTGGGATGTTTCCAAAACCATGTAATACTTACATAAAATACACAAATGAAAAACGAATACCCCTTGTGTTCCTCTGTATTTATAGGCAATGGCTATAGGCACTGGCACACTAAAGATGACATGGGAAGTCAATACTCTGACACTGGGGAGAAACCTGTTGACAGATACACCTTGGGATGTAGCACTACAGAATGTCTGTACCCAGGTGGTGGACAGACCCTAAAGTGACCCACAATGGTACCTATTCATGCCCTATAAATACCCCCGCTCCCCGGCTTCAAGTGTGATTGAGACCTAGGACCTACTAATAATCAACAGAAAATGGCAAAGGTGATGGGATGTCACTCCCATGATTATGTTACATTAGTAAGACCCCATGTTGCTAATTCTTCTCTTGCTCTCCTGCTGGCTTTATAAAAGCAAGTAAACCTTTCCTTTTCCTTTGCTGTCCATTGTGTATCCCTGTCCCTGAACCACACAGCTTACAGATTCAGGTTGCTGTTCTGGCTGCCAGTGACCCCTTTTCTGACACAGGAGATGTGCCTATGTTGTGTATGTGTTGATTTGGCTTTGCGTTTATAAGAATTTTTATTGTATTTGATAAGCCTTTTCTAGGAGTTACAGTGGGTTTTTTTTTTTTTCAGGTTTCTTAGTCTACTATATTGCTAAAATTGGATCAATCAGAAGTAGATTTTTCTAAAGATCTAAGTGAGATCTTTTCCTATCGTTAGGTGCCTTAAACTCATGTTTGGTAACAACTACTTAAGTGCCTCAAGGAGTCAGAAAGCACCCAGCAGTCACCTTTCTAACTCAGCATCTCTATGCTCCTACGTTTGACCACAGATCATAAGACCAGATGCTCCCTGATGAAGTCCCACTGCTTCCTACCCTCAGACACAAGTCCATATGGGAGCACATGCCTCCACATACACACGTCTTCCTCTCCTATCCAGAGTTTCTGCGGGGACACCAACATGCCAGAAACCAGGGAGTAACCTGCAGCCAGAAGGAACTACACTTCATTCCCTGAGAATGCCATGTTCTCATGTTCTCTTGGATCTTCTTTGAACTTACTATTTCCTATTTGGGCTAGTCTCTTTCCTCTCACCTGGCAAAATCCTGTTCATCCCTCAAAACCCAGTTCAATGATCCTTTCTGCAAACTTTCTCCTGCCCTTTAACTGCCTTGCACATCTTTCTATTACTGCATTCATCACACTACACTTTTGAACATACATGTCTATCGTCCTCACTAAGCTATGAGCTCTTTGTATCTCTAATGCTTGGTACATTGCCTGGTTCATAGCAGGCAAGCAACAAGGGTTTTCTGGCTTTAAATTATCAGGGCTTCAGCATGACATGAAGGAAACGTACTGACCGTTGACTCACAGGGTTGGCTCTACTGGCAACCTTCCCCCTGCACTTTGAAATTTGAGAAAGTAACACAGAGGTTATATCTTCCCAAAATCATTCAAAGGAGACACTTGGAGGGAATGTAAAATGGTACATCCAATGTCGTGCCAATGCGCATTGCCCCAATGTGCAAACTGTGGGGAACAAAGTTAAACATAATTACCATTTTCCACTTCTGGGTATACACCCCAAAGAACTGAAAGCAGGGACTCAAACAGATACTTGGCACCGATGTAACAGCATTATTCACAACAGCCAAAAGGTAGAAACAAACCAAATGTCCATTGACAGAGGAAGAGATAAAGAAAATACACATAAAATGTGTTTATGTCGTCCATACATACAATGGAATATCATTCAGCCTTTAAAAGGAGGGTTCTGACACATGCAACAACACGGAAGAATCTTGAAAACATTATACTAACTGAAAGCCAGCCATAGAAAGGCAAATATTGCATGACCTCACTTACATAGGTACCTAGAATAAGCAAATTCATTGAGACAGAAAGTAGAATAGCGGTTGCGAGGGGCTGAGGAGAGGGACTAATGGGGAATTATTTAGAGAGAGAGAGAGAGAGCACGCGTGTGTGTGTGCACCTAAGCAGGAAGTAGGGGCAAGGGGAGAGGAAGAGAGAAAATCCTCGAGCAGACTCTCCGCTGAGTCCAGAGCCTGACTCGAGGCTCGACCTCATGGCCCTGAGATCATGACCTGAGCCGAAATCGAGAGCCAGCCACCAAACCTACTGAGCCACACAGATGCCCCTGGGAGGTTATTTTTTAATGGGTACAGAGTTTCTGTTTTGGATGTTGAAAAAGTTCTGGAAATGGATAGTGCCGATGGTTGGTCACACAACACTGTGTGTGTGTGCACAGTGGTTGCTACTGAATTGTACCCTTAAAATGGCGAAAACGGTCAATTTTAAGTTATGTATACTTCACCACAATAAAAAAAGTAACTTCATCTCCCCTGGGGTGTGGGAAGGGTAAAATTTATCTAGAGAATGGACCCACATCTCAGCATCTGGCCTCTTGTCCCAGGGAAAGAGTTGACATCTGCAATGAGAGCCTATTTTCCTCTGCAAATTACTTAAAGGAATAAAGAGAAAAAGAAATATCCTCTTGTTGCTTTTTCTGAAATGAATTCAGATTCAATGCCCCTGCACTACCTGGAATAGTTCTTAATATTTCCAAATAATAGTATACGGTGACCAAATCAGATTTTCGTTTTGCTTTGTTTTGACGTAGGCTCCACGCCCAACGTGGGGCTGGAACTCACGACTGTGCGATCGAGAGTCACGCTTTACGGACTGAGCCAGCCAGGCGCCCAGTGACCAAATCAGTTTTACTATTGGATCAATCATTCTGCAGGTGGAGCCTGGTAAAAGTTATAGTGTAGCTGGAGATTTCAGCCGACCAGGCTAAACCTGCCTCAGTGATTGGCTTCTTTTTTTTTTTTTTTTTTTAAGATTTTATTTATTTATTTAACAGAGAGACAGCCAGCGAGAGAGGGAACACAGTAGGGGGAGTGGGAGAGGAAGAAACAGGCTCCCAGCGGAGGAGCCTGATGTGGGGCTCGATCCCATAGCACCGGGATCACGCCCTGAGCCGAAGGCAGACGCTTAACCGCTGTGCCACCCAGGCGCCCCCAGTGATTGGTTTCTGCTACATTTCCTGCTCAAGCCGGGAAGGGCCCGACCCTTCTTTACTGCAGACTAACTTGAAGACCCAGGGCAGACGGCTCATCAAACTTGCCCCTCCAGAATTTCACCAGGTTATCTTACTGCGAAATGACTGAGGGAGATGGAAAACAGACTTGTCTCTGTCTTCATTCCGAGGTGGTAAACACAGACAGCATGGGATTGCATCACACACTTTCGAGACAGACCTGCATCTGGAAACCTCCAGTCCTGTCGCCGCTGCCATGGCAACTGCTAGAGCTTTTGCCTCTGCCTTGGCCCTTCCTCTAGCTCTTGACCGCTGAAGCGTGACTTCTGTTTAGTGCTCTGGAAAGCCCAGTTTCATAGACTATACTGCACTCTCTGAATATTATAAGCGGAATTGTGCCTTCTTTTTGCTGCTCACAGCAAAGTTGTTATTTGGGGTCTGACGTCCTCTCTCTGTGGGTGCCGCTCAGAGGGTCTGAGCTGCTCCCTTTGGGCTGGGTGCTTATGTCACCTGGAGGTGGGATGGGGTCTACTTCTTTCATCGTATGACCCCTACAGTGGAGAGAGAACTATAGTCATGGTGGTAAGCAGCAACAAGGTCAACTACCTGCTGCTCTGGTGTCATAGGCCAGACGGGCTTGTTTGGGGGCTGGATCTCAAGGGCTGGTGCCATTATAATCTTTTAGGACAGAAGCAACAACCAACACTGAGAAATATCGAGCAACAATTTTGAAAATGTTGCTTTCAACCTCCAATTACATTAACATGACTTTCTAGGTCAGTGGATTAAATAGAATATATAATCTTAACAAATCGATTAAAAAATCTTTTTAGGGAACACCTGGGTGGCTCAGTCAGTTAAGTGTCTGCCTTTGGCTCAGGTCATGATCCCAGGGTCCTGAGATCGAGTCCCGTGTTGGGCTCCTGGCTCAGCGGAGAGCCTGCTTCTCCCTTTCTCTCTGCCCCCTTGCTTGTGCATGGGCACGTGCGCTCTCTCTCAAATAAATAAAATCTTTAAAAAAAAATCTTTTTAGGCTTCGTTTTAATATAAGACATTTACAGGGCATTGTGATATGTGACTTTCACAATTTTCAATCCTGGAGGACTACTGTTCACTAATATTTTGTATAAAGGGAAAGGATTTTGTGAAAAACTAGGAATAAATCTTTATACTTAAAATAACTCCTTTCTGGATAGACCTAGAGGGTATTATGCTAAGTAAAGTAAGTCAGACAGAATGCCATGTGATTTCACTTATATGTGGAATCTAAAAAACAAACGAACAAAATGGAAATAGACTCATAAACACAGAAAACAAACTGGTGGCTGCCAGAGGGGAGGGGTTAGGGGTGGGAGAAATAGGCGAAGAAATGAAGAGGTACAAAGTTCCAGTTATAAAAAAAATAAGTCGTGGGATGAAAGTACAGCATAGGGAATAGAGTCAATAATGTGGTAATAACTTTGTATGGTGATAGATGGTAACTATACCTCACGAGCATTTTGTAATGGGTATCAACGTCAAATCACTGGTATACATGAAACTAACATAATACTGTATGTCAACTAGTCAACTGTACTTTGACTAAAAATATATAATATTTTAAAAATGACTTCTTTCTTCAGATTTTAATTATTTACTGAATTAAAATTCATAGATGTACTCAAAAGGCACTGCATCTGGGGATGGTCAGATCTTAATGCACTAAGAAGAAATGAGTTTTCTGCATAAGGGTTTAGGAATTTATAATTCATGGCCTTTATCACTTTGCTATGCTTCATAATTTCTCATTGCTTACCACAGTGTATTAACGAATATTCATTAAATCCCTCTGAACAAAATCCAGTGAGTTTAAAGACTGATATCATCACTGTCTTACCTACCTTGTCAGAGGAGAGGAATGAAGATGGATTGAGTTTACTCCTTCCTTCCTAGAAGAATTTGGCCCAAATAATAATTCACTTGCCTACAGCTGGCTGGAAAATGTGTGGGGAGGTGAAAAAGTGGCTGGAGGGGAAGAAGAAAGCATCTATATCTTAAGTTTTTACTTGTGTTCCACACACTGGCGATTTGAAGGCAAGGCTCCTGGCTTTGTCTTGATTTTAGATTGTGCTGGTGCCTGTGTAAATGAATTCCTCATGTTTAACACATCCCAACTCACGTGCTCTTCTGTTTTCTTCACACCACATTGCAGATCTGCTTGTTTGTGTTCTCTCAGTCTCTCTGAGGCATTCCCCTCAGATGGCTAACACGAGTAAGTCCTTCCATTAAAACGGTGGAGGGTGCAGCCTGGAAGCCAATATCTGGCCTCAGGGAAACACTCAGCAGGGAGAACCCCTGAGCATGTCTTTCCAGCACAGGAGTCACTTCACCTGCTACCCAATGGACCTTCTGCTAGGTGACCCTGGGAGAGAGGGCTAATGCCCGACAAAGCAGTTGCCAGCATGAACCATCAGTTTATCCAACCCTCTAAGGTCACCATCACTCTTCCTGGAGTCAACTTTTTGTTGTTGCTGTTGAACAAGAAGCCTTTACTAAACACTTGGTTACATTCTGTGTTTGAGTAGGATAGCTCTGCTTTGAAACCGAAGTTCGATTTTACACTTTTCTTACAGACTCGTTTACACAGAAAGGGTATGTGCTGATGCATATGTACGTGTGGTGGGAAAAATGTACTGTTTCAAGGCTTTACAGAGAAATTAAAGAGGCACAGGAAGAAGAAGGAAGAGAGATCTCTTTTGAGAGAATGGAGAGGTGGAAGTCAGGCCTGTGAGAGATGGCGGGTGACTTTAGAAACAGTGATTTCTGAACACACACACACACACACCTCAAAAATTCCCATGGTTCAAAAATCAAAAATTGAAATCTCCCTCCCACCCCACCCCCAGTTCATCCAGACCACCTCTCCCCATTTTCCTTTTCCTAGGAACAACTGTTATTATTTTTTCAGGAAGTTTCTAGAACTTCTCTGTGCATAGACAAGCAAAGGTGAATAAATCTATGTATTTATTTGTTCATTCAACAAATTATCAACTCTTTAGGCAAAAAACAAACACACATTCCTGTCCCCAAAAAGATTGCGTTCTAGCTAGAAGAGATAGACAATAATCAATAGACATAATAAATCTGAAAACAACATATTCCACTAAATTAATGGGGTTAAGGAAGAAGAAAACATTAAGGAAGATTCAATATGGGGAGGTGGGTTGCTATTTTCAACATGATAGTCAGAGGAGCCCTTGTCGAGGAGGTGATATTTAAGCAAGGACTTGAGAAATCCTTGTGGGGGAGAATAGTTCAATCCCATTCATGAGAAAAATGATTTCACCTGTTTCCTGTGTATACACAGGTGGCATTCATTCTCAATTACATACAATTCTCAATTACAGGCTGGCACTCTATGTCACAGAAGTGGATACAGACACTTCCGCCCAAGCAATCCTCCTCCAGAAAACCACCTTTCTTTCTTGGCATCTCACCAGGGTCAGGAAGGGGGACTCATGCATTTTATGTTGCTGATGAACAACTTCCGTCCTCTAGGAAGAACCCAGAAGGAACTGCTGCATTTCCGCTGCGGTGACCACATCTGTGAGGTAGAGAGGCAAAGCAGGAGCAGCTCAATTCGTCTGCTTCATGCAGTGGCAGACAGTGTGCAGGGAGGGTAGTACAAAGTCCTCTTGTTCCCTGAGCTCTTACCATCCCTCGGGCACACTGCTAAAGCACATTATCTCCCTGGACCTTTCTAACAACACTAGTTGTTGTGGGATAGGTATTTCTATTCTGTTTTCATAGGGTACTTTTGTTAATTTTATAGATAAAAATTATACACTCAGGTTGTGGAAACTGGCCAAGGTTACACAGACCCTAAGTAGCTACTCTGAAGCCTGAGGTTCTGGAGTGGAATAGACGCACTGTAGTCCTTGCTTTTTGCAAAATAAGTACCAGGCAGGTGAGTCGTTTGCCTTCTGTCCTTCAAGTTTAGAACAGCTTGGTAGTGACTTTGGGTAGGACAGGTAAATATGTATGTTATCTCCCGGAATGCCATTCTGTGATTACTTAGAGAATGCAAGGTACTTGGCATTTGGCTCAATATTTTTCCCCTTCTATTAAAAAATACCATATCAAACCCACTCCTGTGAGGCCATCAAATGTCCTCATTGGCTGTCATATGCCTAAGCCTACCTGTAGGTTGCTGGGCAATTTTAAAATTAATTACAGGGTTCCCACATGGAACTCACAGAGTCATCATTTTGTTACTAGCATAAAATACTAGAGCTGTCATTTAAAAGTTAACAGTTTCAACAACACACAATCACCACAACACACACACAGCTTCCACAACACTATCTGTCAGGCTTTTAAGTTCCTTGGCTTGTTGCCAACAGAGTTTGCAGGAGAAGAAACAGGTTTTTAGTGAAGTAGATCCTATTTACAATAATGTTTACATTAAAATTATATCTCTGATATTCCTATCTCTATCTAAATTCTAAGTACTCATTAGAGGTCACATAGTATCTTTATGGAATAAAACCCATTCCCAGGCCAATGCCAGTGTCTTATTTGAGTTGTTGGAGCCTAGACTGCCAACTCTGTAATTAAAACATCAGTATTTGGCCCTTCAAAAATGTCATCATTTCAATTTTCTGCTGTCATTCTCTTTGATTCTTAGAAAGCAAAATTCAAAGTAAATTTAGTTTGTAACCCAGGTAAAGAGTTGATCCAAACTCTTCTTTCTGTCGTTGAAGATATATTTTAGTTATTGAAATGTCAGCCTTGGAAGTATTACATTTTGTAGAAATGAAACTGAGAAGCTTCTCAAAATACTTTTATGTGTGACTGATTTATCAGTCAAATGCATGTGTGATTTCAAAAACATAACTTTAAGAGATCTACTTATTTATTATTTCTCAGTACACCACATATTCATTGTTCACTGTAAGATGAGATAGAAACTGAGTTTCTGACATTCTGGTATGCTTTTAAAATTACTTGGAAGCAATACTGAGAAATATTCCCTAAGTAGTTGCCAGCTTTCCGCCTGCATTTTGTAGGAAACTCTAATTTGGTGTCCAAAGACACCTCCCTACAGGAGGAAAACACACAAATCATAAGTATAGATCTATGTGACACTTCCTGGAAATTCTTACAAGCTGCCAAATAGTCCTATCCTGTAATGCAGAAAACAACACAATGGAAAGCCCCTCATGGGACTGGCTGCAAAGGCAAAAAATGTCCTGTCTGTTTTATTATTGTCATCATCATTATGATCATTGAGACTCCGTTTAGGAGAACTGCTTTCTCTTGGCTTTAGGGGTGTCTTTGGTCACTGGCACATGGTAGATGCTTGACACCCACTTTTTGAATGAATGAATGAATGAGCATTCTATGTTTCTGACTGAAATGCGGAAAGAGTTGGAAGATCTTAAAGCATTTCAGAGCTGTTCCACGAGGCAGCATTGCCACACGCATGCTAAAGAGAATCTTTTGGAGTTCATCTTCCCCCAAGTTGTTTCCTGCATGAATCATTCTAAAGTTCTCCCAGACACAGTGGGGCTCCCAAATGCCTGTGATGTAAAGCCTCTGCAATGTGTGAACGTGTAGGAAGTGTTTTTAAGATTTTCTTTCCCAATCATCTTGCTTTTTGGCAGATGACACAATTGAGGTACAATATGTAGGTGGACATTTTCTAAATTATAAAATAAAGGAGGCTAGTGGGTGACTGCAGAGGCAATGACATTAACTAAGTAGAGAAGGTAAGGCTTGAGAGTCAGATAACGCAAGAATTCTTTCACAACAAATAAAGAACCATGAAACGTGATATTAGTAGAAAGGATAAAGCAACCATAAGTGTACAGCCAGCACGCTACAGGAAGTGCTGGGAAGGCAAATATCATTTTATTTTTGAACCCAAACTTTTATTTTGGTTGCTCTTCCACTAACCTAAGTCCTATTTTCAGATTTCACACACACGCACACACACACACGCACACACGGCTATATACAAAAGTATAATGTGAGCATATGTGATTTATAAAACAAAATTAGACCAAAAAGTACCTTCTAAATATAAGATGAAAATTGAACAATGTCCTCTTTGCAGAGGATTCCATATGGTGACATTGGGTAGTTCAATCCCATGTCACTGAACCAGGGTGCTCGCCACTGTGAATTTAGCAGCAATGGTGTTTCAATCCTTAGCCTTGAAGATGACATCAACACGACAGGCTCATCCCTGTAAAAAGACCAAGAGGAGAAGTCAGGCTGGCACCAGAAGATTGAGCATGGAGTTAGCACGCAGGAAGTGAGACCAATGGATTAGCTGAAGGTATTCCACAGTGGGGGGGAGGGGGCAGGGTGTGCGGCCAACACAGATGCCTTTGGGGTCTAGGCAGGTAAGAGAGCTGAGTGAAGGTGACTGATTGGGGAGCGAAGGTGACAGCTTTTATTCAGTTCTAGCTGATTTTTGCCGCATGAGAATATGGGCTTTTTCAAGAACAGCCATAAATGGAGATTCTTACACAAAATCTTAAAAAAAAATGTTTCTAGTTAGTTTGAATATTAAAAAGAAAACCTACAGGATCCAGAGAAATCTATCTGTGAGCCAGGCTAGGTGTGTGTGACCTCAGCCTTGAGTTTCCATAGCCTGATGCTTCTGGCTCACAGGAAGACTCCAGTAACCCAGAGAACCACTGGTTAATAAGGTTCTCTGTCCTCTGAATGCTGTTTAGACACGCACAGCCAACACTTAACTTAGTGACACTTGCTTTTCTACATTTCTGTGACCCCCTCCCACACACCTTTGGATGAACACATTCTTTAGGTATCATAATATATTCATTTTTCATAGCCCAGTCTTGCTGACCTGACAGCTGCTTGGTCTCTAAGCAGATTTGCACTGTCAGCTCTGATCACTATATATTGATTGCATGGTTTAGCGCTCAAGTCAATCTTTATTTCCTGTATTTACAACTTCCAAGGCGACAGCGCATTGTATCTCGATTAACTGACAACACTGCCCTATAAAACACACGTCATTTTGTCAAAGTCATACTTCCTTTTTAGTTCTGCCCATTTGACCTGTAATAAACTATTTTTCCTACCGCTTGATAAAAACAATGATCTCTCTGTTGGTTTGTTTAAAATAGAACCCATCAAATGGACCATCTGTAGGATATCTGTATAAGAGTTTTGTAAAGAGAGAATAATATTTGAGAACTGTTTAGGATGAAATAAACTGCAGAAATGATTATTAATTTTTTTGGTCTAATCACAGCTGGCTCATTAGATATGTTATTTTTAAAATCAGCAGCATGGTCATAGAAACATTTTCTTCTCAATTTGCCACAGCAGTAGGCATATGGTGCTGATGCCAGCATGATAAAATTGAGACAGCAAGGCCTTAAAAAACAACCCATATTATTATGTTTTCCTTTGGGTGCTAACTTCAGATTGAGCAGCTGTTCAACAAGTGTGGGAGGTGTTTCAAAGACAGATTTTGGGTCTGGGCCTGAAACTCTGCAGAATATGGAAGGTTCTGTCCTATCAGGTGCACCACTCTGGGCGTCAGCTCCCAGACAGTACATTCACTACAATTTAGCTTGTGCCTCATGGTCTCCAGACCTCCAGAGAGAAGTTAAAACATGTTTGATTTTGCCAGTTCGGTCTGAAAGAAGTATTGGGATATTTGCTATTCACCTGGCTCTGAAGTTTTGGTCTTACTTACATAATCATCCCCTGTAGAGAGAATTTTCACAACAGTCATTGAAAAGAGAGAAAGCTGCTCGTGCAATCGACATACAGATCTTATGGGTCCGTGTTTCCTTTGCTTACGAACTACTCATCCAAATCACAACAATAAAAGAAATTTTTTGTTATGGAAAATTTCAAATATGCATGAAAATTGAGGCAATGGGGGCGCCTGGGTGGCTCAATCAGTGAAGCGTCTGCCTTTGGCTCAGGTCATGATCTCAAGGTCCTGGGATCGAGCCCCACATTGGGCTCCCTGCTCAGTGGGAAGTCTGCTTCTCCTTCTGCCCCTCTCCTTGCTTGTGCTTGTTCTCTCTCAAATAAATAAGATAAAATATTTTAAATAATTAATTAATTTAAAAAGTTGCGGGAATAATATAATGAGCCCACATGTACTCTGAAACCAGTCTCACCAATTAGCAACATTGGCCAATTTGTTTCATTTATACCCCTACTGCCATTTCCACTCTCAATGGATTAAAGTAAATCTCAAACATTATCCAAAATATTTCAATGTGTATCTTTAAATAATGACTCTTTTTCTAAAACACACAGAATTATCACATCTATAATTAAACAATAATCCCAAATGTCATCAAAGATCCAGTCACTGTTCTAATTTTCCTGATTATCTCATAAATATTTTATAACTGGCTTGTTTAAATCAGGATCCAAATAAGGTCTACATATTATATTTGTTATTGTGTCTCCTAAGCATCTTTCTCTTTTTTAGAACTTGTGATGTTTTTGGAGTGTAAAATGAAGATACAGAAAACTACACAAAGCGAATACATGGCAATGAATTTTTATAAACGTGAACACCTTTGTAACTATAACCCAGGTGAAAGTATAAAACTTTGCCTTCCACTTCAGGACCCCTTTCCATGAGACTCATCCCAATGATGAACACTGTTTTCCCCAATTACTTTTATAGAAATTGCTTCTTTGCAAATAGTTTCATCCCCCAGGAGTGATAAAATGTTTCTGGATGTTATAATTTAGCTTTGCCCATTAAAAAAAAGAAAAAAGATGTCTTTTAAGTTTTAACCTAATCATCTCTGTCTTTTTCTTACCTTTTATTTGGGTCCTTTCACTGGCAGAGTTTCCCACAGCCTGAATTTTGCTGATTATAAACTCACGGTATAATTCCACATGTTCCTCTGTCCTATTTCCTGCAAATTGACAGCTGGGTCCAGGGACTGGATCAGTCTCACGTTTGATCCTTTAGGCAAGAGCACAGGGGGTGCTGGGCAGTTCTATAGGAGGCATATCCAGTTGTATCCCTCAGAGGGATGTTAACAGTCCCTGACGATTACTGCCTTTATCTAGTAGTTAATCTCATTTATAAAATGAACATATTCTAATTTTAATAATTTCTATTTCATTTGTTAAATATTACTTATAAAGAGATACTTCCCTAATGTATTATTTGGCAACCCAGTTGTATAGTTCATACAGGAAAGACAGATCCTTGATTTATTGATATATTTATAAGCTTTATTTATTTATTTATGTTTAAAGATTTTATTTATTTATTTTAGACAGAGACAGAAATGCATAATGTTAGGTCATACATCATATACCAATATTGGGCATAGTGACCGGTATCATATTGAAATGAACCAAACTTGCACACTCCTGAATCATGTCCATTCTTAGTGGGAGTCAAGCCAGTGAAGAGCATTTTCATCTTCTTAAACTCAAACTCTATACCCATTAAAACACTAACTCCTCATTTTCTTCGCCCCCAGTCCCTGGTAACCACCATTCCACTTCTGTTTCTATGAACTTGACTACTTTAGATACTTCAGTAAGTGGAATCATAGAATATTTGTGTTTTGTTTTTAGTTTTTAACAGCTCACAACCCTATTTTATTATTTAAAAAATTTTTTTTGCAAAAGGAAAAAAATGCAAAGCAGTATAAAAGATCGATAGCATCATCAAATTTATTACACAGTTTTCAACTTATCAGAAAGACAAATAAATCACTGACAACATGGGGAACAAGGCCTTTTTTTTCTTGTTTGCTGTCAGGAATTAAAACTAAAAATTGTATCATTGAGTAAAAACAAAACAAAAAATGGGGAGAAAAGAATTCCCCAGGTAAATGTTTTTTCTCACATTCTATATATTTTTTTCCCTTAAACTATCACCTTACTTGGTTGTCTCTGCATTTTAAAAAGACATGAGATGCTTATAGTGGATGCCAGGAGGAAAAGGAGGGACTCCAAAGCTTGAGGAGGGAGGAAGTGGGGATGGAATTGGGGGTGGGGCAGATCCAACAGGTGAAGGGCAAAGGAGGGCAACTGAGGTGGGGCAGCACATTTGGGGCCTATGTTCCAGGTAGATGAGGGTACAAGATTCTGAGGGTGATCCACCCATCAGCTGAATCGCTAGAATCTCAGGAGTGGTTCCATGGAGAGAGCCCTCCTCCTGAGACTATGCCTCAAACTGTGACAGGTTCTACCAGGTGGCTGGCCTCACATCCACTTTTTTTCTACTAAGAACTTTCCTTGGGAGGAACTCCAACAATTTGTGAACAGAGTTTTCAGAAGATTTACCACCTCAGCATACCCTTTGGATTGGCCATTTGCTCCATTCTCTGCAAATTTCAACTCTACCACATCATAGATTCCTACCAAGTGAATAACCCGGGGCTGCTACTGGTCTGTGGTCCACCAGGAGAAGTTGCCTGCATAGTTCCCCTATTTCATAGGCCACTGTAGGTACCCAGAATTGCAGGGGTCTTGTTGCTGGGCTTGGAGATGGCTCCTGGCAAACAGGAGGAGGTGACTCTGTGTTGCTGCTCCTGTCATCTGAGGGCAGTGAGGTGGCCATCGACACGGCATCATACAGGTCAATCTGATCTGTATTGCTGAACTCTGGGTTCTGATTGAACTCTTTGTCCGCATATATATCAATCAAGTTCACTCCTGAAATGGCTCCAGAAGGAAGATTGAGAGCCCAAAGAGTGGCTTATTTCACTTAGCATAATGTTCCCAAGGTTCATGCACGTGGTAGCACGAAAAAGGATTTCCTTCTTTTTTTTAAGGCTGAATAATACCCCATTGTATGTATATACATGTTTTTACTCATTTATTAGTCAATGGACATGTGGATTGCTTTCACCTCTGGGCTATTGTGAATGGTACTGCTATGAACATGGATGTGCAGATACTTCTTCAAGACCCTGCTTTCAGTTCTTTTGGATATGTACCCAGAAGTGGGATTTCTGGAGTCTTTCCTTCCGTCTTAAGGTTGAATAATATTCCATTGTATGTGTATACCACATTTTGTTTACCCATTCATCCCTCCATGGACATTTGAGGTGTTTTCCATCTTTTGGGTATGGTGAATAATGCTACCATGAACATGCGTGTACAGATCTGTTTCTGGGTTCCTTCTTGATGAATGCCTGTATCTCCCTGTTCATTTGTTCATTATTCATTTGTTCATTCATTATGCCTACTATGTCCCAGGAACAGTTGTAGGCATCAGGATACCTCAGTTATCAAATTAGACAAAAGCACCTGCCCTATTAGAGGTTAAATTTCAAGGAGGAGGGGCGCCTGGGTGGCACAGCGGTTAAAGCGTCTGCCTTCGGCTCAGGGCGTGATCCTGGTGTTCCGGGATCGAGCCCCACATCAGGCTCCTCCGCTATGAGCCTGCTTCTTCCTCTCCCACTCCCCCTGCTTGTGTTCCCTCTCTCGCTGGCTGTCTATCTCTGTCAAATAAATAAATAAAATCTTTAAAAAAAAAAAATTTCAAGGAGGAAAGGCATTCCATAAAAAAGAAATATAATAAATAATGTATTATGAGATTATGATACATGCCTTGGGGAAAAATAGGGCAGAGTTAGAGTGATAAGATGAGATGGGTGGGTTGCAATTTTAAATGGGATGCCCAGGATGGGCAGAACCTTGACAGAGCTTAGGGAGGAGAGCCCAGAACATAAGTTCTATTCAGCCATCAGGGAGAAATGATAAGAGCATCAATCTGAGTGATTTCTTAACCAAAACTAGAAATGTGTAAAGAATTGAGTTTTTAGGATTATGTCAGTGATGATATTTTCTCTGGGGGATATCATTTAGTGCAATTATGTATAGAATACAGTTTGTGGCAGAGACATTTCTCTGTATATGCTGGACTCTATCATTTCCCTCCTGGGCTCACAGGAAGACCACTTTTCCCAGACCCACGTCTAGGTGGGACCATGTGATTAGTTCTCGGTAAAGCAATGCAGATAGAAGTCATGTAGGCCACCAGGTCTCCACCTGCCGAGTGGTCCTCCACCTTCCTTCATCATTCTCTCTCCCTCTGCACTTGGGTGGGATAGAGGCAGAGGATCTAGTGGAGGACTCCAAGGCTCAGGGGACAGAGCAGCCACAATATGAAAGAAGCCGGGGTCCCTGAGTCCCTGCCAACTTGACGGCGGTATGAGATGAGCAAGAATTAAACCTTTTGTGTGGTTGTAAGCCATTGAGATTTGGGGTGGTTTGTCACAGCAATTAGCCAATTCTAACACGTATCCTATCCTAACATAGAGCTGAAGCCAGCTGGAAGCTATTTCTTTTCCAGTTATGTGTAAAGCAAACATCCCTACACTGAGTCCCAGGTAGACAGCTCCTTGGACAGATGGTGTTGCTGCTTTTCCTGCACAACTTTCTGCTGCTCCCTCCTGGGGTTTGCTGGGGGTGAGAGAACAAGGCCTTCCCTACCTTGAATAAGACTCTAGATTTACAGACTTTAGATGCTAGGGATGCTTTGCCCCTCTGTGCAGGACTTCCCAGGCACGGCACCACGGAAGGTGCTTCTGCTACAGTGGCAGGGCCTTCTGGGTAAAACTATATTCAAAATAATCTTAATACATAGACTCCTAGCCTCCCGACTTTATTAGTGTACCTCAGCAGGAAAGCATTGCCTGGAATCTTCCAGTCACTTCCTGTTCTTTTTCATCCCATTCAGATGGAATGATCACTGTCCCCTCTTTCTGGTTTATTCTAAAATGTCTGAGCTATGTCTTTCAGGCGTTTTTTGAGGGTTTTGTTTGTTTGTCTGTTTGGTCCCTGGGAAAGTAAAACACTTTTCTTCATGGGTCTTAGCTTTAAATTATGGGCATACCTCAGGTTTTGACTAGAGAAGTTATTTTAATGAATTTTATATCTATTCTTGATATGATAGTTTTGGGGAATGGGTTGATTATCCAAGGCTCTAAAATGTCTGTCAGTTTTCCTGAGTTCCCTCTAGTTCACTAACATCTTGTCGTACACAGACAGCTGGACCGCCCTAAGCCACACTCTGGGCCTGCCTGATTTCAGTAGTCATATGAAAAATTCCATGCACATAGACAACATCCTATCTCAAGTGTTTGCATGGTGTCTCTCTGCTTTTTTAGTGCTTTCTCAGAAGCTGTGGGACTTTGCTCAACTGGTATGTGGGTTTAGGGGGACCTAAGGCAAGACCATTGGAAATGGAAGTGCTAGAAAAAGCAGCCCCTCAGGATGGGACACTGAAACTGGTGAGATGAAAGCAAGGACCCTAGTGCCGGTGGTATGTGGCATGAGAGAAACTCTGGTGAGCTCATCCTCATAACTGCTAAGAATCTCACTAATGGAGGACTGGCATGAGGTTTAGGTAGAAGGGGAAAGCACTGACTTCCACAGTGGTAGCTCTAGTCCTTATGAGGGTAAGTATGAGGATTATGAAGTCGGCTGACTTTTATTATCTTCTCTACAAACCTGGAAGAAAGAGAATGGTCTAACTATCAATTCAGGGCATGCTGTGAAGCCCAGAAAGTGTTCACGGCAGCAATACAGAGCTGCTTATCTTCAACTGGTGGGTGACAGATGTGCTAGTTAGGAGAATGCTTGTCATTGACAGGTTTCCTTTTGGTAAGATCAGAGCCCTTATAAGAAAGGAGTAGGATCCTGAGACATGGGATGGCATAGTTCATGGATGTACCTGAGAATTCTGAAGCCCTAGATTCTTCGGAGTGGGAAGAAACAGTCCCCTCCATCTTGCTAGAGAAGAGCAGCCCCCCTCACTTGGCCAACAGATGACACAAAGCCTTCACCTGAGGCAGAAGTAAGATGATGCTCATCCTTTTCCAGGTCTACCCATACCTTCTACCATTGCCATCTTGGCATAGCCCAAGCAGTCCCTGCTGCAGGAGCAGACAGCGCACTCCTGGAAGAACTGCAGATCTTACTAATATGACCTGGCAGGAACCTAGAAATGTGTGTGAGAGTAGATCTTGAGGGTGCTGGATAGAGGGAGTGGATCGTCAAGTTCTGTAGGGAAACATTTATTGACCTGGAAGCACCTTCCCATGACGCAGGATTTAACTTCCTGGTAAGGGCCCTTAATAGGTTGCTAGCTTGGTTCTTTGATGGTTGGACATGACAATAGCTTACAATAAATGTGGCAGAAATGCCACAACTGCCTGGGCAAAGTATGGAAAGAAGAGTCAGAAGGGCATGTTCGAATTGGTTTATGAAAGGGCACCAGAGAACCTAACCAATGGCTGTGTTGCCCAGGAAGAGGGACCCTTTGCTAAGACAAGAAGGAACACACTAATGAGAGTGGCAGTGGCTTCATGAAGTCAATGGTGGCTGTGCTCCACAGGCCTCAATCCACAGCCCTCCAACCCTCAGACCTCAGGACGGGACACAGTAGCTAGTCAGTGGACAGTCCCTGTAAATGGCCAACGTCTCACCTCAGGCATGGGCCAGGGGATTGCTCTACTTTTGCTTTAGGACTTCCTCCAAAGTCTTTTTGGTCCACATAGATGCGACCCAGAAGTGTGGGGGAAATTAATGCCTTAGGGGACAAACTTCAATGAATGAGGAAGAAGTTAGGGAGTGACTCCCCCAGCCTCCCTGTCCTTCAGTGGGATAATTCTGAGACACATTCTCTACAGTTCCTTTGAGGGTCTGTAATGGGACTGAGTCACCAATGTCCACAGCAGTAAAAAGCCTCCCTGTTTTGGCCTCTTTTTTCCTCAGAAAGTCACCATGTGTTATTCTTTCTCCTGTTCTGTCTCCCTATCTCGGCAGCCGCACTCCTGCTCCCTGGAATCACCTCCCAGTTCAACTACCACACCCCAGTTCTTGTCTCACACTTTGCTTTTAGGGGAGCTCAAACTAAGGCTCTTCTGTGCTAGAATTTCAAGTTCCTAAAATTCATGTCTGGGTAGCATAGTACGCTGGGCACCAGTTAGCCTATTAAAATATCCTCATTTGGAAAACATATCCTAGCTTTGCATTAGCTGATTCTTGGTAATATTGGCATTCTCAAAATTGTACTTCATTTCACTCTCTCTACCTCAAGTCCATTTAGGGGGGAGGCAATATTTTTCCTACAGATATTCCCCAAGCCCCACAGAAAGTTCTTGATAGCAAAGCTGAGACAATATAGGGAAAGCAAGAGGGACGTAACTCCTGTAAAGTTGCTGGTCTGAGGCAAGGGTTGAAATTTCCACAGGCTTAGAGACAAATACCTCCTTCTGGGAAAAGAACAAATGACAGATAACAGCCACCAGGGAGTAATGGTTGTCTGGGCAAAATAAGAAGTAACAATTCAAAGCCTGCTTGCACAAGTATTTCTATTTTCCAGGAGCCCTAAAGAACATCAACCACAAAGAAAGGCATCCTGTGACCGTCTTGTGTCCACTAAAAAGTAACAGCCACAAGATAATGACCGTGGGACTGAAGGACACTTCCCTACTCAGAACCCTTCACCATTTGGAAAAGCGCCTTTACAAGCCTTGCAAGCTACCCCTTCAGGGAGTGACATTCCTCTTTCTCATTGGCTCTCTTGTATGTAAGCTATCTCTCATAAACCCCACCTGTGTTCTTCATCTCACGTTCAGTGTTCATTCCTGTGACACTGAGACTCAAGAACCTGGGCTTGGGGATCCGGTAACAAAGCCAGATAAAGCTCACAATATGAGTGAGCAAAGAGCCGGAACCACTAAATTTCATACAGACCAGCCGTTATTAAAAGCAATAAGGGTACCTAATTAGGTTTAGTGCAATTGAAAGCAATTGCATTTTCTCATGTAAGCACTTCAGTGTGTCCGCGCACTGAGCCTTAGTTTTCCACGCTAACTCCCATCACTTATTTGCACTGCCATTTGCTAAGACGCACTTGGCCTGAATTATTATCATCTGTTAGAGTTTGTACCTGTACTTGCTTTCAGACGTCTGTTTCCATCTTTATCAGGAAACAAATCGTTCCTGATTTACATCTCAGATCTTGAAATATTCTCTCTCTGGTAGACCCAAGCCTTTCCATTTCATTTGAAAGCTTCCAGAATCTCACTTGTCCACATTATCTTCTCTTAGGCGTACAGTATCGCACTGGCTCCAGCGTCTCCAAACTCAGAATTCCTTAGAGCCCTCCTTTCCTGATGCCCCAGGAGAGGCCCTTAACTCCAGGCGGGCAGTGAGTTTCAGACTGATTGTTTAGATGTTCCTTGCCCTCACTGTTGTGCTTTTCCACTAGAAATTCCTTGATGTCAAAAATAACATCTTTTTTTTTTTTTTAAGATTTTATTTATTTATTCGACAGAGATAGAGACAGCCAGCGAGAGAGGGAACACAAGCAGGGGGAGTGGGAGAGGAAGAAGCAGGCTCCCAGTGGAGAAGCCTGATGTGGGGCTCGATCCCATAACGCCGGGATCACGCCCTGAGCCGAAGGCAGACGCCTAACCGCTGTGCCACCCAGGCGCCCCCATAAACATCTTTTTTAAATAATATTTTTTATTATATTATGTTAGTCACCATACAGTATATCCCTAGTTTTTGATGTAAAGTTCCATGATTCATTACTTGCATATAACACCCAGTGCACCATGCAATACGTACCCTCCTTACTACCCATCACCAGCCTATCCCATTCCCCCACCCCCCTCCCCTCTGAAGCCCTGTTTGTTTCTCAGAGTCCATAGTCTCTCATGCTTCATTCCCCCTTCTGTTTACCCCCTCTTTGTTCTTTCCTTTCTTCCCCTACCGATCTCCCTGCTATTTCTTATGTTCCATAGATGAGAGAAACCATATGATAATTGTCGTTCTCTGCTTGACTTATTTCAATTAGCATTATCTCCTCCAGTCCTGTCCATGTTGGAGCAAATGTTGAGAAATCGTTCTTTTTGATAGCTGAGTAATATTCCATTGTATATATGGACCACATCTTCTTAATCCAGTCATCTGTCGGAGGGCATCTCGGCTCCTTCCACGATTTAGCTATTGTGGACAATGCTGCTATGAACATTGGGGTGCATATGGTCCTTATCTTCACTACGTCTGTATCTTTGGGGTAGAAAAATATGGAACGCTTCATGAATTTGCGTGTCATCCTTGTGTAGGGGCCATGCTAATCTTCTCTGTATCGTTCCAATTTTAGTATATGTGCTGCTGAAGCGAGCACCATTCATAAACATCTTGATTTTATCTTGTGTGATGGTATGAAAATCATTGTGAGCTCAGGTTCCAAGATGGGGTTAGATGTGCAAGAGAAGGTAATGGCTGTCAAGGATGAGGAGGGGAGAGAGGACCAGGCAAGAGGAGTCTTCAGATGGAAACAAAGGTCCAACTCCTGTGGAAGCAGAGAGGAAGGCGAGGTTGGGCAGTAAGAGCCTCAGAACAGTGCGGTTCCAAGAGAGGTTCAGCCAGGCCGAGGGGCAGTCCTCGAGCCAAACTACCCACTGAAGGAGTCTTGAGTTTCACCTGAATAGGGACACGTTTGTACCTCATCGTGCTCAGTCACTGCCTGGGGGCAGCCTGTGGGAATTGTGACCTTGGACCCCGATCACTGGTACATTCAGAGGGGTGGCTATTAGGGCCAGAGTCAATTATGCTCATCACAGCTGGGTATCTGGCCAGCACAAGTTCAGGGCCACCACAGTCATGAGGACACATATTACAAGAAGATGGCTAGCTGGATGGCTCCCTAAGTCTTTGAAACACAGAATGCCTGACCTTGACATTTTCTAGAAGCTCATCAGTATCTGCAGGTATGCTATGAGGCAATGCCTCAAGTGACTTAGAGTGAAGCACATCTGAATTGGTGGTGATAATGCATGTCACCTTCTAATCGCCTCACATATGCAGAAAATAGTTACCGTGTGCATATTTAACTTCTCCGGATGAACTTTGGCTGGGGATACACAGCTCATCAATTCTGCTGTACTTTGGTTTTTTTTCTCTAATTCTCTATTTCAGGTAAATATAATGAAGATAATAATACATTGCAAACGAGATACCAATTCAGAACATTTTGCAGTATTTCCTTTGGAAGTATTGGCTCAACAGAGATTATAATTACTGGAAAGCAGAAATGTAAAGCTGTCATACAAATTGAAGTGTTTCTACTATTTCTCTGAGGCATGTAATCAATTCAGCTGAAGCAATCAACAAAACCAGTTGTTTATTGTTACACGGTCCAAACTGCCTACTGGCTAACTGGGTTTCTTCAGTTTTAATTGACTGGATGTTGAACTGCTGTGATAACATGTACCAGCATACCCAAATGGCTTTTAAGGTGGCAAGACTGCTGAGAACTCACTATAGCTAATATTCATGAGTAAAACTCCTGTCAGTTATTTTACACTTTGAGAAACACTATTGAATTGTAAAATGGTCAAAATAGCCAGTAAGCTTGGATAATATAAGTGTTTATTAATTTTTAAAATTACCTTGCAATAACTGAGGAGGGACTTAAATTTTTGCCTCTGGAATCTTCTTTTTCAGTGTGCCTTTGTGTTACTGGGGCAGAATAAACCCTGTATGCCCTGCTCATGGTAGTTCAGTGACTACTTCTTTTTTTTTTTTTTAACTTAAGTGTGGTTGCTAGCCAATGTTACATTAGTTTCAGGTGTACAGCACAGTGATTCTACAACTCTATACTTGATGCTGTGTTCACCACAAGCGTAGCTACCATCTGTCACCGTATAATGCTATTACAATACCACTGACTACATTCCCTCCCGTGTACTTTTCATCCCTGTGATTTACGCACTCTGTACCTCCAGCTCACCAATTTTGCCCATCTCCCACCCCCCTCCTCTCTGGCAACCCCCAGTTTGTTCTCTTTGTTTATGGGTCTGTTTCTGCTTGTTTTGTTTGTTCATTTTTTTCTTTTTTAGATTTAACATATAAGTCAAATCACATGGTATTTTGTCTTTCTCTGACTTATTTTACTGAGCGTAATACCCTCTTAGGTCCATCCGTGTTATTACAAAGGGAAAAACCTCATTCTTTCTTATGGCTGAGTAATATTCCATTGTACGTATGTGTATACATACATATATATACATACCTATGTATACCACATCTTCTTTATCATTCTTCTAGAGATCGATACTTGGGTTACGTTCATGTCTTGGCTATTGTAAATAAAGCTGTAATAAACTTAGGGGTGCATATATCCTTTTGAATTAGTGTTTTTGTTTTCTTTGACAAATACCTAATAGTGGAATTACTGGATCATAGGGGATTTCTATTTTTAATTTTTTTGGGGAAACTCCATACTATTTTCCACAGTGGCTGCACCAAATTACATTCCCACCAATTGTGCGCAAGGGCTCCTTTTTCTCCAAATCCTCACCAACACTTGAAGTTTCTTGTATTTTTGATGATAGCCATTTTAACTGGTATAAGGTGATATCTCACTGTGGTTTTGATTTGCATTACTTTGATGATTAGTGATGTTGAGCATCTTTTCATGTGTCTGTTGACCTTCTGTATATCTTCTTTGGGGAAATGTCTATTCAGGACCTCTGCCCATTTTTAATCTAATTATTTGGGGGTTTTTTTGGCGTTGAGTTGTAGAAGTTCTTTATGTATTTTGGACATTAACCTCTTATCGGATATATCATTTGCAAATATGTTCTCCCATTCAGTAGGTTGCCTTTTTGTTTTGTTGATGGTTTCCTTTGCCATGCAAACACTTTTTATTCTGCTATAGTCCTGACAGTTTATTTTTGCTTTTGTTTCTTTTGCCTGAGGAGACATACCTAGATAAGTGTTGTTAAGGTCAATGTCAAAGAGATTATTGCCTATGTTTTATCCGGGAGTTTTATGGTTTCAGGTCTCACATTTAGGTTTCTAATTCATTCTGAGTTTATTGTTGTGTATGGTGTAAGAAAGTGGTCCTTTTTAAAAAAATTATTGTGGGAAAAACACTTAACATGCAATCTACTCTCTTAAATTTTTAAGTGCACAATACATTATCGATGACTATAGGCACAATGTTGGACGGCAGCTCTCTAGAGCTTATTTATTTTGCTTAACTGCAACTTTATGACTGTTGATTAGTAATTCCCAGTCCCTGGCAACCACCATTCTACTCTTCAAGTCTATGAATTTGACTTTTTTAGGTAACTAATATAAGTGGAATCATGCAGTATTTGTCTTCCATGATTGGCTTATTTCACTTAGCATATTGTCCTCTAGGTTCATCCATGTTGTTGCGTATTTCAGAATTCCCTTCTTTTTAAAGGCTGAATAATACTCCACTTATGTATATACCACATTTTCTTTATCCTTTCATCCACTGAATGCCATTTAGGTTGTTTCCACATTTTGTGACTAGTGCAGGCAATGAACATGGACGTGCTAGTATCTCTTCAAGACCCTGATTTCAATTCTTTAGAATAAATATCACGAAGTGAGGAATCTTCATACCCATTTCCATAGTGGCTACACCATTTTTCAGGTTGACAAGACTGTCCTTCTCCCATTGTGTATTCTTGGCACTCTTGTTGAAGTTCATTTAATCATACATGCACGGATTCATTATGGGGCTCTCTATTCTGTCCCATTGATCTATATGTCTATCTTTATGCCAGTACCATATTGTTTTGGTTACAGTTGCTTTGTAATATATTTTGAAATCAAGAACTGTGATGCCTCTGGTTTTTTCCTTCTTTCTCAAGACTGATTTGCTCATTCATGGTCTTTTGTGGTTCCATATGAATTATAGAATTATTTTTTCTATTTATGTAAAAAATTCCAATGGGATTATGATAGGGATGAATCTGTAGATCATTTTGGATAGCCATGATATTTTAAAAATATTAAGTCTTCCAACCCATGAACACAGGATGTCTTTCCATTTGTGTCTTCATTAATTCATTTCATCAATGCATTGTAGTTTCAGCATACAGGTCTTTCATCTCCTTGGTTAAACTTATTCCTAAGTATTTTATATTTTTTGGTGCTATTATAAATTGAATGTTTTCAGTTTCCCTTTCAGATTATTTTTGTTCATGCATAGAAACACAGGTGAATTTTGTATGCTGCTTTTGTACCCTGCAACATTACTGAAAGCGTTTATTAGTTCTAACAGTTTTCTTGTGGAGTCTATAGGGTTTTCTATATATGATAAGAATATGTTATCGGCAAACAGGGATACTATTACTTCTTCCTTTCTGATTTCGGTGTGTTTTTATTCTTTTTCTTGCTTAATTGCTCTGGCTAGGACTTCCAATAAACTATATTGAATGAAAGTGGCAAAAGTGGGCATCCTTGCCTTGTTCCTGACATTAGAGGAAAAGTTTTCAGTTTTTTTACCATTGAGTATGCTGTTAGCTGTGGGCTTTTAATATTTGGCCTTTATTTCAATGACTATACTTCTTGAAGAGAAAGAGGATCAGACCCTTTCAGTCTGTGATTCATTCTCAAGGTGTGGCTCCTGGACCTAGTAGCATCAGCATGCACCCAGGAACTTGTTAGAAGTGCAAATCCTCAGGTCCACCTCAGACCTAATGAATCTGAAACTTGGGAGTTAGAGTCAGCAATCTGTGCTCTAACAACTCATCCAGGTGATTTGAGGCATGCTAGGAGAAGTCTGGCTAATACCATTTCCCATGTACATTCTTCAGAAAGTATTCTGTGGGGGTGCCTGGGTGGCACAGCGGTTAAGCGTCTGCCTTTGGCTCAGGGCGTGGTCCCGGCGTTGTGGGATCGAGCCCCACATCAGGCTCCTCCGCTATGAGCCTGCTTCTTCCTCTCCCACTCCCCCTGTTTGTGTTCCCTCTCTCGCTGGCTGTTTCTATCTCTGTCGAATAAATAAATAAAATCTTTAAAAAAAAAAAAAAGAAAGAAAGTATTCTGTGGCAAATTAACAAGTGTTATGCAACAGAGTTCTTTATTTTGAATGCATTTGGGAAATTTTGAGCTAAAAAAACTAGGTAGAACTCATGCACCATGCTCACAGAGGTCCCCTGCAGGTCATTTCTCCTGATCTATCACTATTTTCAGGAACCTGCTTATGTCCCACAAATAGCACAGTTCATGTCCTTTCTCCTAAGAGCCTCATTTCCCACCCCTCTCAGCCATTCAGACAGAGTTCTCCTTCTATCATTCCAAAGTCTACTTTTCTTTTATCCACCCCAGTATGACTGATGGGGGGAAACACAGTGTGGTCTGATGCCCCACTCACTCTACTGCAGGGCAATCACAGTCATTAATGAGCAACATATTAACTAAAGAGTAGGTTATTCAGTCCTAAATAACTACTCTTTTGGGACACAAATATATATTTAGAAAAAAGACATTTTTCTGCAAGGACACAGTCTTGCTAAAGACATAGCCAATTCCTATTTCTAAACTGAATGAAAACATCTTAGTCTGAGGCATTTATATTTGTGCTATTTCAGTGGTTCAGTGCTCCCAAAATTAATGTGGAGTTATTTGCTTTACATCTATCTGCAATGCAGAACCTAGCAAAGGCCTGCCCACAGAATAGATTCCAGTTTCCATTTTAAAATGCAGAAATTGGTTATGGGCCCCCAGATAGCAGCTTTTCCATTTCAGCAACTTAGAATTCAAAGTCTCCCTCCGGCAACAGGAAGAAACTTCAGGCAGCTTAAATATACTGATTTGTCCCTGATATAGGACTTCCATGAGAGAGTCCAAATTTCTGCTTCACTTAAGAAAAAAAATGAATATACTCCAATGCTTTCAAATTCTAGTTTAGTCTCATTGTCAGTTCAATGTTGTAAGCCAAAGAGCAGGAGGAGAGCATGCAGAAAAAATGATTATTCCAGACTCTAAAAAAACAATACTGCATATCTTGTCTACCCTCACTCGGATCAGGATATATCCCTACACAATAAAGTACAAACCTCTAATGGCTGTGTAGGAAAGAAGCCTTCCAAAGCCCAGACCCTACAGAAAGTGGATGAAATCTGGGTGAGACAGAACTTGGAAATAAACTCAAGCATGACTTCAGATTTAAAACCTCTTAAAGGAAAACACCAAGTTATGCCAAGTTGCTTGTGCCCAGTCCTAATGAGAACAATTCAGTTCCAAAGGAGAAGGGGCATTGATTTAAGGATTGTTGGCATGGGGAACAATAGATGACGTACCATCCCTTTATATCCTATAATAATTGTGTGTCATCCCAGCCTTTCCTCCAGTTCCTCTGACTCAAATTCATGCATTGTTAAAAACTTATTAAAATGCACTGAATCAGAGCACTGCAGACAACAAAAATAGAGACAGTTTTTGACGCCAAGCCAAACAATTTTGGCTCTTCTTCCCAACGTTCATGTAAACAAACTGTCAGACACCCATACATAAGAATGGGAAATTATTCACAAAGGGGGCTGATGACTGAGGTTCTCAGAACAGTTATAACAGCAGGGAATTAATTCACTGACATGTCGTCCGCGGAGAGCTGTTCCTTCCCTTAGTGTCATGTCACGCTAACAGGTATTTCATCTCATGTTGTCCACCACTAAACACAGACTCTCACGCAGTAATTAAAACCCATGTTTTTCTAAGCAGAAACAGTAAGCCCTTCCCTTGTGCTGCTCCCTCTTTCTCCATGAAAAAAAGGAGAAAGATGTAGAATAATGGTCCCCAAAGTTTGGAGGTCAGATCTTAGAAAATAATCATCAGTAAAGCAGCTACATCTGTTAAAAAAGGGGTGAAGGAAAAAAGGGTGTGTGGAGCACCAAAACTCGTATGGGAGCTTAGAGAAACTGAATCTAGGGAGATGACAGCATTACACACATAGCTGGATTTTAAATGTGCTCAATAAATACATGCTAAAGGGTTTGTTTTGACTGGATGATGGTTATAGATTGTAATCGATCCTTGAAGCAAATCAAAAAAATCAAAATTTTAGTTGTAGTAGGGATTGTCAGATGCTCCCCAATATCTATCCTCTCATCTTCTATAATATAGGATTTGTAGCTGACTACACAGCCCACCAGTTTGCTTACATAGCCCAGGCTCCCAATAAGCCAGCTGTGACCTAGGACAAACTACCGTTAAGAGGGATACAGGCAGAAGTGGTCCGTGCACCTCCCAGGCTGTCCCCTGAAGAGAAGGAGCATGCCCTCCACTTCCCCCGCTCATGTCCACAGGCTGAAACATGCATGAGGATGTAGGTACAGTTGAGGGCAACACCTTAGTGATGAGGACCAGTAAGGCAGACTCCAGTGTCCTGAGACGGGTGCTGTCGAAGCAGCCGCTGACTACTCACGTATAATCAGAGAAATAAACTGTCTTGTTTAAGTTATAGTGTTAGGACTACCCGTCAGAGAAGATGAATGCATGCTCTATTGTTGCAAGGAATGCTTGTTTAAAATGAAGGAGGTAGAACTTTTAATCCTCTACAAGGGTTAGTAAATGACAGCCCCAGGCCAAATCTGGCCTGCAGCTTGTTTTTGTAAACAACGTTTTACTGAAACACAGTCCTGTTCATTCCTGTGTATATTGTCTCTGGCGCTTCCGCACTATAACGTCGGAACTGAGGAGCTGTGCCAGAGACCGTATGGCCTACTGAGCCTAAAATACATAGTGTCTGGCCCATAACAGAAAAAATGTCCATGCTATAGATAACAAGAAAACCTGGTTATCCAGTACGAGTCAGGAAAGACGGAGAAACAACAGCAAATAGCAAATCAAGAAGAAGAGAATTTAAAATAAAAAGTCAGGAATATGACTAAACGGATTGGTGTTTAAAATAAACGTGAGTGGGCTGAAGTCCTCCACCAAACATGTTGACATTCATCAGGTAAGACAGTGAGTCAAGTCTGGGCTGTCAGGAAATCCGGGGCATTTGGATAAAGGATTTCAGAGGGGCAACAACAGAAGGGATTTGGTGTAGGTAGAATTTTCCCAGGAGAAGAGGAACTCTACTTTCAAGAAATTCTGTGAGAAAAGTTCCAGGTAGCTGCTAGTAAGCTAAGAGAATCAGTAACCATTTCAGCCGAAGAGAAAAAGACGGGGAGAAAGCCCGCCTTGCCTCCTCAGTGTTCCAACAGCCCTTGGTGAAATAGTCTCAGGGCAGAGCGGCTACAGGAGGGGTGGAAGCGACACAAAAGTCAGTTCTACCAAAAACACATGCCCAGTCGATTGGTGGGATTAAGGGCTGGGAATCATCTAATTAGTATATACTATATGCCGAATTTATTCCTTTACATTGAATAAAAAATCGAATACTTAAGTATACTGAAGAGCTCTTACCACTGGAGAAATGCTGAGAAGGAGTCATGATTCCACTGACGTACGGTAAGGAACAAACTCTCCTCCTCTGGGGTTACCCAAAGGCGGAAATGGTGAGGAAGCCTTCTGTCTTGGAGCTTCTCTGGGCTTCTTTTGTGTTTGTGTTGCCGGAGGGAGTATGCTAGACATTCTTGTCACTGACTGCGGCCTCGGTCCTGCCTTCTTTCAGGGGGCACTTGACTGGACTGCCTCCTCATGCCAACACCTGCTATGATGTCATCTCCCCAGACTCAATCATTTCTACCAGAAAAGATTACACAAATTCCCCAATTATCTACAGAGCCAAATGACGGATGCTGACAGGAGTGGAGCAGCTGCTGGGACAGGCATGGTGGGGGCGGGGGATGCAGACAGGGCACCCTGACTCCCCTCTCATGCTAACCCTCCTGAGAACTAGGGGTCTTCCAAATTCGTGATTCAGTAACACTTTATTTTTTTATTTTTATTTTTTTTTTAAAGATTTTTTATTTATTTATGTGACAGAGAGACAGCCAGCGAGAGAGGGAACACAAGCAGGGGGAGTGGGAGAGGAAGACGCAGGCTCATAGCGGAGGAGCCTGATGTGGGGCTCGATCCCATAACGCCGGGATCACGCCCTGAGCCGAAGGCAGACGCTAAACGACTGCGCTACCCAGGCGCCCCTCAGTAACACTTTAAATCCAGTGTTATGGTGATTTTTTCTGGGATATTAGAGGTTATAATGTGAAGAACTGCTCTTATTATTAGTTCAATTCAATAAGCATATCCTAAATGTCACCTGTATGTAAGGTGGTATGTTAAGTACTGAAGACGCCAAGATGGATAAAAACGTGTCCCCTGCCTTTGATGAACATCTAATGGAGAGAAGAAAATTCAAGGATAAAATTCCCTCCAATCTCGCCCTGCCACTTTCCCCTAATGCACAACTATAGGCAAATATGCATCGGGGTGCTGACTGGGGTCACCACATTTAGTTCTATAGCTATTACAATACTTAGGTTGGAGTGGACCCTAGAAACCATGGGTCCCTTCATGCTTCTAGAGCCAGCTGTCTTTGGAAGCAAGGGTACAGATAATAAGGGTCTTGTGCTGTTATAAGCTAAATCTGTTTTGCTGATATTTTAGCATTCCTAAAAATTAAGGGTAAAGGGAAAATTTTGTCTGATTTAAAAAAATAAAATCGGGGTACCCGGATGGCTCAGTCGGCTAAGCCTCTGGCTTCAGCTCAGGTCATGATATCAGGGTCCTGGGATCAAGCCCTGCATCTGGCTCCTGGCTCAGTGGGGAGTCTGCTTGTCCCTCTGTCCCTACCCGCAACCCCCCCCCCACTGGCTCGTACTCTCTCTCTAATAAATAAATAAAATCTTAAATAATAAATAAAGTCAGTTATGTGTCCCTTAAAGTCAGTAATTAATTTGTGCTATTTTTCTTGAAACTGGTTCTAACATTTTCTGGCACCCAACGCATACTGACTGAGTAGTATACTCATGAAAAATCACATTTCAGTACGGAAGGGACCTGAACTCACTTTCAAGTGCTTTAGAGAGTTTTAGCTTATTTGTTTCTGGATTCCTAATGGCTCTCTGAAAAAACAAACAAACAAACAAAAAGCCCTCCTCCCCCCAAAAACCCTCTACTTTCAAACTTTCAGTGAAAGGAAGGAAGGTTGATCAAGTAGTTTTGGGACAAATTTTCCTGTCTTAGAGGAGCAATTTTGAGTTTCATCTACCACTTTCAGAGTCCTATCTGACCCACAACCGAAGTGTTTTATGCTTAAGAGAACCAAGTCAAAGTCCTTTGCATCATGATGGTTGTCCCCCTCTGCTGACAACTGTCAAATTTTTCATCACAGGGTTGCATGTTGTAGGGATGGTCTTGGGCAAAATTGCCAAGGAAGTTAAGTTATCTTGGATCCTTCTCATCCCTCTTTCCAGTCCTCCCTCCCTTTCACTAGTTAGCCATCACTCTTCTTTAATATAACCAGTCTTCCCATGCTTGACTGCCAGCCCCAACCCCACTACATCTCGTCAACCCCATCAGATTGGCTTTCACTGCCACTTGTTCCTAACAAAATCTAGCTTATGTCATATTCCCTGAAAGCCCATTCTCCTCCAATATTCCTGGAGCCAATCTGCTCAGGTAGGTCAGGTTAAATGTTTTAAAGCACTGCACTGGTGGCTTTCCTGAGTTTTATTTTGAGGTTATACCTCAGATTTGGTCAAAGGTCAGCATAAATAAATGACCGTGGGAGAATGATTTTACACCTTTTCCTAAATTACTGTTAAAAAAGAGTTCACTTGGGGCGTTTGGGGTGCTCAGTTGATTAAGCGTCAGCCTTCACCTCAGGTCATGATCCCAGGGTCCTGGATTGAGCCCCACATCAGGCTCTCTGCCTGCTTCTCCCTCCCCACTGCCTGCACTCTCTCATGTGCTCTCTCTCTCTCTCAAATAAATAAAATCTTTAAGAAAAAAAAAGAAAGAAAAGGAGTTCCCCTTTCTGTTTCCTAAAGACAGGGGTTTATTTTAAAAATTTAGTATCAGAAAAATGTCTCTCTCCTGAAAAACTGGTGTCTTTTAACAGGCGATAATCAAATAACGAATCGTAATAAAAAATTCGTTTGACTAGTTTCAGGAAACTTGGAGCTCAATCAATGTGTAAGCATAGTCTAGGTTTCGGGCATATTTATTTATTCCTTTCTGTGGTCTCTACACTAATGGTTTTAGGAGTAATGTCTTTTTTGTTATGTGCCCCCTCATGTTTTCCTAGAAGTAAATGTAATATAAAATATAAAATTGATTGTAAAATGTTATTCCTCCCAGAAGCATACTTGCAATTTCCCAGAATCACATGGCAGCAAATGACTAAACACAAAGCAGTGGTTATTATGATAATGGGGGCATGACATGGCCTTGGAGGTTATTTTGGACTGCTGGTTTTTGGTGTCCCCCAAATCACAGTCTCAGGGCGCTGCCTTACATAGCTCAGCTCTTAGGCCTGGCCCAGGTGGATTCTGCCTTTTTTTGCCTTTGTTAGGTAGGGAAAGTTTGGTGAAAGCCTCCTGGGAGCTGGGATAGTTGGTTTGAAAGAGCTATTCAAGATGAACGTAGAAAGCATGTTAATTTATAATCTAGTCTAGTCTAGAAGGTTTTTCAGGAAGACCCTGGGGGGGGTAGGTAGGGGGAAGGGGAGCTTATCAACAAACTCCTCTGATATTAATATTCAAACCTAGTTTTCATTGGTCTAAGTGCTATTTTTGTGTCTAAAATGATGCCCTGTGGGAAAAAAATCAGGGCAACTAGGGCATGGCCGTGAACACCTGGGACTTTATAACAGCTCTAGTTCTCAGTAAAGGTTCTGTTTCTTTTATTCGCCCCCAACCTAATTCCAAGCTAGTTCCCACGTAACTCAGAAGAAAACCTTCATTAGAAAAGCACCTTCTCTGTGGATCTCCCTTACATGATGTAAAACGGCTTCTTTTAGAATTTAATTCTACACAGCTGGACAAGCAAGGGGGCGATGCAGGTTGCCACAGAAACTACTGTTGGTGCTAGGAGTCTTTATACTTTGCTCCTAAAAATAAGATGTAAAATGTACCGAGGGTGTGATTAGTGCAGCACAGAAGGGAATTTCTAAAAGGAGAGCCAAGCCTCCCGCCCCCACAGTCACGGGGGTGTTCTTCATCGCTGGAGGACAGGACAGAAATCCGGGAGCAGATGCTCAACATGGCTCCTCCCTCAAAAGGTGCAGGGAAAGACAAATGGGAAAAGTGGCTTTTGAAGAAGAACACAGTCTTGAATCAAGCATAATTCACATAAATTTCAAAGTTGGGATGTCCTGAAATTACCCAGGGAGGAAATAGTCTGTTCTTCCTAACCTACAAAAAAGCCACAGAAACTTGGCCAAGAATCTGGATCAGAACATTGTAGCCTGATGTCTTGCCCAGTACAGGAGGCTGTCTTTTGTCAGGTGGTCCCCGAGTCAGTTTGGACATGTTCAGTAACATGTTCAGTTTGGACACGTTCAGTTAGATGTTTAGAAACATCTAAAAACAGGACTTCTCTAAATATTGTTGGAGTCTGCCTTTCTGTAATGTCCACTCACTTGCTTTTGTTTACCCTCTAGAGCAACCAAGGACAGTCAATTGTCACCTTACTTTTTTGGTCTTCACATGATAATTCTTCACTTACTACCAAAATGGAACAATTAACCCAAGTGTCTACTCATAGCTCAGGGAGGCTCAACAAGCTGAAATTCCACAGATCTCTGGCTTCAGTGCAAAATGAAACGCCATTAAAACGATATTGTTTCATGACCACATGCAGAGAATGGTATGTGTTCCCAAGCGCACTCAGTATCTACCATGTGCCAGGCACTGTGCCTAGTGCATGCATTATTTCATCTTGTCCAGTTCCATGAGGTATTTGTTACCCCCATTACACAGAGGGAGTTCAGTTCAGCGTGAACGGCAGCACCCTCACGGGCATGTGCACACAGGCGAGTGGCAAGGGCGTAGACTCCGGAGTCGGGGGAGGGGGTGAACTTGAACCAGTTCCTCCACTTGCTAAACCCGTGAGCTCGGATAAGTTATGTAACCTCTTTAAACTTCATGTTTCCAGTCTCTAAAAACTGGGTTAATAAAATGTCATGAGTTAGTAAAAGTCAAGCAAAGTACATGCTTAAAATGTCAAATGTGTAGTGGGCGCTCAATAAACCCTAGTTCTCCTTCCCTTCCCTTGCGGTCCTAGAGGCCCCACCAGCATTGTATGGCGGAGCTGTCAATCAAACGTCACCTTAGATCCATGTGCAATCAAGCCTGGAGAAGCTGCCTGTACAGATATTAAATAGTTAGTCTGAGCAAATGAACCATTAAATGACTAAATCCTTTGCAGGCAGAATATAGTGAAATGATACGAGCTGTTAACATAAAAGGATTTACCTCCTCCAAGGAGGTACTACGGAAATCTCGCTGACTGTTAAAAATGGAAGGAAAAAATAAATATGTACATGCCATAGAGGCAGAGGTTGAAATAGTCTTGTGCCCATCTCTGTTGTGACTGCTACTTCTCACCCTTCTATCTTTCCCGGCCTTCACTGTGCCTCCCTCTTCCTTATACCCCTAGAGGGACAGGCAATTAGTTCCTGAGCTCAAAGCCCTTTGGTCCTTTGGCCCTCACTGTCTTCCTACCTGCTTGGACCCCACCAACAGCCTTTTCAGTGAGGCTTAGACTCCTTCTCTCATGATCACCCCCCTTTGCCTCAACTCTAGAGACAATGCCAATCCATTCCCCTGATTGCTCATTTCAGTGTTAAAAGAGGATAATGGGAGACTGGGATAGAAAGGACCCGTCTTGACCTTCAAGGGCATCTAATAATTATAAATTCTCAGGGATGATAATATTGCTTAGGGCCTCATTTTCATGTAAGTGTGAATCTTGTTTAAATAACAGACACTTGTATTTTGAAACTCATTATAGTTCTGTGGCAGACAGACCTGGGTTTCAATCCTAGTTCTCACACTTCAAGTGTAGCCATGGGTCATCTGCTTAATCCATCTAGGCCTCAGTTTCCTTATATGACAAAAAAAAAGGAATAGTAGCTAAAACATGTATAGTACTTAACTTTAAGCCAGGTACTATTCTAAGCTCTATATAAAACGTATGTATTTTATCCTTGTAATAACTATAGTCCATAGGGTAAAAGCCAGAGTTGCTGTGACAAAGAGTCCCACTGATGCAGAAGCTTAAAGAATAAAGACATCATGATGGCTAATTTTACTTCACTGGGCTAGGGACACCAGGATAGCTGGTAAAACATTTCTGGGTGTGTCTGTGAGGGTATTAGCATTTGAATCAGCAGTCTGAGTAAAGAAAATCTGCCCTCGCTAATGGGAATGGCATCATCCAGTCCACTGAGAACCCAAATAGACTGAAAAGATGGAGGAAGGGCAAATTCTCTATCTCTTCTTGAGCTGGGATGTCCATCTTCCCTCTTTTTTTTTTTTTTTTTGAGAGAGAGAGAGAGAGAGAGAGAGAGAGAGCAGGAGCAAGGCAGGGAGGGGCAAAGGGAGAGGGAGAGAGAGAGAATCCCAAGCAGGCTCCACACCCAGTGTAGAGCCTGACATGGGGCTCAATCTTACAACCTGGAGATCACGACTTAATCTGAAATCAAGATCGTATGCTTAATTGACTGAGCCACTTGAGCACCCCTGGGATGTCCATCTTCTGCCCTCAGACATCAGAGCTCCTGATTTTCAAGCCTTTGGACTTAGACTGAATTGGACTTACATCAGTGCACTCCCTCACCCATTCTCAGGCCTTTGGACTTGGACTGAATTACTGAAAACTGGTTCTCCAGTTGCAGATGGCATATTATGGCATCTCTCAGCCTCCATAATTGCACAAACCAATTCCCATAATAAATCTCCTCTTATATATCTGTACATACCCTGTTGGCTGTTTATCTGGAGAACCCTGACTAACATAGACACTGATTTCTCTTACAACAATGCAATGGTGGTAGATGGGCTATTCTCCAGAGTCATCCAGAAATGCAGGCAAGCAAGATGGCACTGCTATCCTCCACATCAAGCTTTACCATTACCATTCATCACCAGTAATCACCATTTGCAAACAGCTGAGAAGAAAGGGACGACACAGTATAAGTCCAGGACAAGGAATTTCTTTTTAACTAAGTAAAGCCAGGGCTGTACCTACTGCTTCTGCTCTCATTCCACTGGTTAACACTTAGTCATATAGGTGCACTGAATTGGCTCTGAAGGGGGTTGAAAATATAATCTTTAGTTGATCAGCTGTGTGCCCAGAAAGAGAATGGATGTGATAAGACACTCAGGACTCTCTATCATGATGCCATGTAAGACAGTCATATTATTAACCCCGTTGTGCAGATAAAACAAAACAAAACAAAACTGAAGCACAGAGGGGTTAACTAACTTGCCCAGGTAAACTAAGTAAACAATGGTGAGGCCAGGTAGAATGGCTCCAAAGGGTTTGCTCTTAGCTACAATAGTCTTCTGCCTTCTCAGAGTCTACTGTATATTGTGGTCATTTACTTTTTTTCTCTCCACTGTGCTATATAAACTTTTAAATTTCCTGCATTGTAGCTTTGCTTATAAAGGGTGAGGCGGTTAGTTCTTAGTTGCAAGGGACAGAGTTGCAAACTCTAGCTAGTTTAAGCAGAAAATAAAGGTAGCAAATGATATGAGTAGCATACATACTCTTCCCGAAGGCCAGAGTATTGGGTTGAAGGTTACGCAAACTGGAGCGATGTGCAAATCCTACCACAGGATGGTCCTGTGGGGTTTACCAGATGGAGGCAACACCACAGCTCACTGCTACCTGTGAGAACAAGCTAGCTTATAGCTGAACCTTGGCCCTGGCTGCCTCTGGATGCCCACGTCTTTGCAGTCACATTCCCCAGAATGAATCTGTATAGCACTAGCTTAGGTGGGGCACCAGTTTCTGACCTGGGGTGTCACATGTTTCTGATTGTGGTGGCCTCTACCATTTTCTCACATGCTGGTGCCTGGCTGCATGCAAGGTGGGAAAGAGCTTCTGTCTTCTGTCATGAGAAGGACAGGACTCAAGAAATGGAAAACTTCCCAACATTGGAAGGGTGTTCCAAGGAGTAGGGCAGCCAAAAATATATTAACCGTCTACCCCATGGAGGCTTGAATAAGGTGTTTTTTTCCTTCTAACTTTCCTAAAACCTTTTTAGCCTGAGAAGTAGATTGTCTGAAATATTGAGATGACTTTCCAGTGGCTGATTAAGAAGAAATTTCTAGATTTCAAAGAAATCTCGGAAGTTTCCAATTCTACATTTTTTTGGCATTGATTTAGTAGGACACAGACAAAGGTAACCTAGCCCATTTAGCTGCTATAAGAAGTAATTAGTAACCTAAATGGTGCCAGAATCTTTAAATGGACTCCAGTCTCTCCTCTGTCCTCCTCACCTCACTTTAAAAAAAAAAAAAGGCAGTTATGTTTTTCTTTCTGTCATTTCATCTAGAGCCTACTGATAGCTACCTACTGATTGTAAAATTTCACTATTCTTATTGATGTTTTACTAATTTATATATTCATCTAAGAGAGAAAATATAAATGAATGAAGGAACACTGAGCATAATAAAAAACGTTCTTTGAAAACATTAAGTGTTTAAAATAGCAATTATTGTTATGCACAATACCATTTTATCAAAGTATAATAAAATGAGATTTATTAACCAAATGCATTCAAATAATCTGTTATATTGAGCAGAAATTTGGAGATACAGCAAAATTCGAAAACTTTGACTGCCTTAGTTTGGGTTCCCCAATAGCAGACCATGACTCAAGTACACACAGTTGATTTGATCCGAGTGAAGAAATGAGACAAAGAAGGGAGGGCAGCTAATAAAGGATGTGTTATCAAGCCAGCTATCAATGTGGAAGGCTGAGCTCAATCCCACTGGAGGAACTTGGGGAGCCAGCTTAGATCTCACACACACCTCAGAGTTATCTTACCTAAGGAGTGAGGGAGTGCTTGAGGGCTGCTCCCAGGGAGTGTTCATTTTCCTGCCTGCTGACTATCGCAAAGTGGATAGTAAAGTTTCATCTGGCTGGTTCTAGTAGTAAGAGTTCTTGTCCTCAAGAAAAGAAATGGAGGTGCTGGCATTTGGAAATCATGCTAGAGTAACTTGGTGAGTACAGGGACTGTGGGTAGAACGCTGAGTGTCTGCTACCTTGATTCCTAACTGAACTCTTAAAACTTGACTTACACAAGATGTTGACCTAGTAGTTAATCTCTTTATCTATTAGGAGAAATATGTTTTGGTCAAATGTTTTTTTTTTTTTTTTTAAGATTTTATTTATTTGACAGAGAGAGAGACAGCCAGCGAGAGAGGGAACACAAGCAGGGGGAGTGGGAGAGGAAGAAGCAGGCTCCCAGCGGAGGAGCCTGATGTGGGGCTCGATCCCAGGACTCTGGGATCACACCCTGAGCCGAAGGCAGATGCTTAACCGCTGTGCCACCCAGGCGCCCCTGGTCAAATGTTTTCTAAAGTTTCTGTGATATTCTTCGGTTTCTTTATCTGCCTAAATTCTGCGGCCAGAGTTAATGTCTGCTTGCTGTTACTATTACAATATAAATGGAATGCCTAATGCTTCTGCTATGAAGGGAAACTTAAGTTCTAGGATATTATTTGTGGTATACAGTATCAATATATCTGATTTCTTGGTAGGATCTTTTGGGATGTTATTATGGCACTATCCTAGTACATTTTATTACAATAATTTCCTAAGCCATGGGTAAGAAAAGATGTTTCTTACATATTTATAGAGGCTCATTTTGGAGAAATTGGATACTGGGAGATGTTACAAAAACATTTTTCATAATAAGAAATTCTGGGCCTACAGCTTGACCAGAGAGCCAGATGTAAATGTTTGTCCAGTTACTCCTTTTGGGGGGTGGATCATCAAGTTTATCAGATTCTTCCTCTGATAAGCATCGGATCATGAATTTTGAGATGGGTGATGTCTTTGTTTTGGAGCCAGAGATGGAATGGCTATGTATTTCCCTTTTGGTGGGCATGGGCTCCATTCTCTTCCTGCTGAGCCAGCGAAATGGCTGTGTTTTCACCAACCATTTGGTGGCTCCATCCTCCTCCTTTTAGTTTCTGTCATTCCTCTTCTGTCCTCTTCTTTCTTGTTCTCTTTTCTCTTCCTTGTATTTCCTTCTATCTTCTGTCTTCTTGGTTTCTCCCTCTTTTTTTCCTCTACCTCTCCTAGGGTTGGGATACTCCCCTAATACGTTTCTTCCATTTTTACCAATTAATTTCAGTTCTGGTAACATCTGGAAAGACTCGCAGCTTAGTGTCAGTTTTGTTTGTTTGTTTGTTTTTCTATTTATTTATTTGAGAGAGAGGAGGGTGGGGCATAGGGAGAGGGAGAGAAGCAGACTCCCTGTTGAGCGTGGAGTGGAGGCAATGCAGGGCTCAGTTCCACAACCCTGAGATCAGGACCCCTGCCAAAATCCAGAGTCAGATGCCAAACCAACTGAGCAACCCAAGGCACCCCTAGTGCCAATTATTTTTATCTGGGTTACGTTTTCTTTCTTTGGTAAAGTGGTTGGGATTATTCCGAGGCTTTAGAAAAACAAATAGACAAGAACTTTTTTGGTTTCTCTTCTTATCTAGGGTTGCCAGATTTAGCAGACAAAAATATACGACACACTGTTAAGTCTGAATTTCAGATAAACAGCAAATAATTTTTTACTATAAGTATGTCCCGTGTAATATCTGGGACACAGTTGTGCTAAAAGTATTCATTGCTTATCTGAAATTCAAAATTAACTGGATAAACTATATTTTATCTGGTGGCCCTGGTCTTAACCCACTTTAAAATCTGCTTTTATTATGTGACTGGCCTACCACCAATAACTGCAGTTCAATTTCCATTTTCAGCTCTTAAGGCCAAAGAGATATGGGCATAATCTCATCATTTATGGTAAAAATGCAATTATTACAGCAGATGTACTTCATTTGAGAAAGTTTTCCCTCTTTTTCTTTTGAAACTGAAGTATTTCCAGGATTACGTGGAATAATAAAATGAAAAGTGCAATTATTATGGTGTTGAGTTGTGGAATGGAAATTAAAAAGCTATTACTAAAGGCAAGTCTCATCCATCACATATGGCCTTTGTGATTACTTTGTGTGTGATCTTTTATACTCAAGGAATTTTGTATACTGTCTGTTACAATACAGGTAATTTAATATGGGGCACCTGGGTGGCTGAGTCAGTTGAGCATCCAACTCTTGATTTCAGCTCAGGTCATGATCTCAGGGTCATGGGATCAAGCCCTGTGTTGGGCACCGCACTCAGTGAGGAGTCTGCTTCTCTCCCTCTCCCTCTGTCACAAAAAGACATTAGGAGGCATAGCTGATGCCAGGTTGGAGATAGATGCTCTGTGATGAGGGAGTGCTATCCTTCAGGATATAAATCAAAGCCATTTTATAGTACCATGTCCCAAACAGGGAGACCACATGGGGTAGGAAGCCAACGGACAGCAGTAGGAACAGCACCTCTCTCCATCATTACCAACGACCCCCTTGGGGACTTTGTGCTTCCCATTCTCACAACTTTTGGCCCTGTGGGTCTAGAAGTCCTTCACATTTAGAGGATGTTTCCAATACGGAGTATATCAAGATACCCACTAAACTTACTGCTATTGCTGCCATCTGGTCACTTAAGGCTCCTTGTGCCAGTAGGCCAGCAGACATACACAAGAGTTCTCACACTGCCAGATATGCTCAACCCTGCTCATTATGAGGACGTAAGCCTGATACAAAATGGGGGAGGAAGGAATATATGTGGTACTCAGGTGATCTACCGAGGCATCCTGTGGTTCTCCCCCATCCAATTTTAACTGAAAATGGGCAAGCATAAGACAGTAGGGTGGAGCACAGACCCTTCGTGATGTGGATCTAGAGCACGGGCAAGCCACTGAGGAAAAGTACTAGCCAAGGATGAGGGGTATCTAGAGGGTGGTAATGAACATCAGTTATAGCTTGGGACCAAATGCCGCAGCAGAAATCTGCTTTCTTCCTCTAACCTTCCTCTTCAAAGCTTCCAAAGAAATTGTGACCAACCCGAACCCTGGAGAAGTTGCATCTAGATGGAATGAACTTAATGTGGGAAGCCAGTGGATCTGAGTACTGCAGGAGTAGGTGCTACTGGTGTTCTACTCGGATAACCTATACTAGACTGGTGCACATATATTCTGCCTTCATCAAGGCCCGTGGCTAGGATGCTTGAGAGGTTATATACTCCCTTCCTGGGGACAGACAATGATAGTCTGTTATAGGCAGTACAACTCTACGTGATTTTACTCCGGAGCACCCCCTCCCCACCTCTATCTTCTCACACACACACACACACACACACACACACACACACACACCCCCAAATGAATCAGGCCAAAGTGAGACTACCCGAGACCACATCCTTGCTCAACTCCTTCCCCCTCCCTATCCTGCCTCCCTCTTCCCTCACAGATTTCTTTTCCTGAACAGCATTCCCTTAGTAAAACACTTGACCCAAGCCCCTATCGCAGCCTCTGCTGTTAGAGAACCTTACCTGATACTGTGTCATTTCTGACTCCAGGAGGCAGAAACTATTTTTAAGTTGACTCAGACCAAGTGCAACGCTAATTCAACGATGGGTGGATTTTAGAAGAGAAGACATTCCCATGGTATAATTACAAGAGTTAAAAAAAAAATACCTCCCCTCCAAACAGATATTAAACCCACAGAAATACAGGTTAAGCCTAAACACTGGAGAAAAAAAGAACTAACAGTTGATATCAAAAACCAAATATTAATTAGCAGTGACAGTGTTATTGTTTAAAATATTGTTAAAAACAGAGATATGTTGAAGAAATTTGATGTCTGAACAGTCAAGAACAAGTCTTCCAGTATTTTCTGAATTGGTCAGACTCTTAATAAAATAGTATACCCTATTTGGTTAACAGAGAGTGTGGAGAAACTAGAGACCATGTATGATACAGTCCTAAAATTGACTGAAGATTCTGTGTGTGTGGAAAAGATTTTTGGGGGGAGAGAAGTATCTTTTTCAGGGAAACTTTATCACTGACTTTGTTTAGAATTGTCAATGATCAAATGGTGAATAATAAGAAAAATCAGGCTGATTTTTAATCAGTTTTATGATTGTTTAAAAATTCTCTACAACTTCTATTGCATATGCCCAGGTGGTCTGGTCCCAAACCCCTGCTCTTGGCATGACAGTGATGCACACACGTGACAAAAGACTGAGATAAAGTCACAAGACTGTTCGAGAATAGTGCTATGCAAGACACGGCCTACGTTGTGATGCTGGTTTATGACAAGGTAAGTACAGAAATTGAGAATAAGATCTTAGCTGTTTCTTTCTTCTTCTTCTTCTTCTTCTTCTTTTTTAAGATTTTATTCGTTTATTTGAGAGATAGAGTGAGTGAGAGAGGGAGCACATGCGAGCAGGGGCAGAGGGAGAGGGAGAAGCAGGCTCCCTTGCTGAGCAAGGAGCCCGATGCAGGGCTTGATCCCAGGGTCCAGGGATCATGACCTGAGCTGAAGGCAGACGCTTAACTGACTGAGCCACTCAAGCACCCAAGATCTTAGCTGTTTCTTATAGCAATTTGATTTTGCTGATATCCAGTATTATCTTCTAGTAATTAATTTTCTTTGTATTTCACAGAACTACTGGTCTATAACAATGCAAAAAATGTTTTTTTTTTTTGAAGATTTTATTTATTGGGGAGCCTGGGTGGCTCAGTCAGTTAGGTGTCTGCCTTTGACTCAGGTCATGATCCCGGGGTCCTGGGATGGGGCCCTGAATCGGGCTCCCTGCTTCTCCCTCTCCTTCTGCTGCTCCCTTTGCTTGTTCTCTCTCTCACTCTCTCTCTCTCTCTCAAATAAGTAAATAAAAAAATATAAAAAAATCTTTAAAATCTTAAAAAAAGATTTTATTTATTTATTTGAGAGAGAGAGGGAGAGAGAGATCAGGAGCAGGGGGAGGGGCAGAGAGAGAGAGGGAGAAGCAGACTCCCCACTGAGCAGGGAGCCTGATGCAGGGCTCCATCCCAGGACCCTGAGATCATGACCTGAGCTGAAGTCAGACACTTAACCTCTTAACCAACTGAGCCACCCAGGTGCCCCACAGTGTGAAAATTTTTAAAAATTATTCTTTACTCCAGATACTTTGAGAAAATTATGTCTCCTATTGAAATATAAGATACATACAAAAGGCTCTTGATTAAACAGGATGGTGAATAAATCTGTGAATCTAAAAATATACCAAATGGCTGGGCTTAAGAATGAACTAGAAGTCACTAAAGCTGATCATATCAGACAAAGCATGTTATGTTAGCACAATTTTGAACATCAGACCCTATCCTGGAACAAACTTAATATGGTTCTCCCAGTGTAGAGCTTATTAGTATGAAGAAGATCAAGATGTGAATGTTCGGATGGCTGGTTTCATTATTTGTTTACCTGAAGGCAATAGATTGGAACCAGATAATTCCTTGGGAAGAGTACTCACCTTAACTTCTTTCATAGGGCAGAATTTGGGTAATTAGAAGGATGCCAAGAATAAAATTAGTAATATATGGATGATAATGTGCAGAAAAGAGTAGGAGGGATTCAATGTTAATTCCAGAGCAGAGATAACTGATGTGACTAAGGCCGTGTATAATGGAAGACAGACATTTCTGATGGAAATAATTAGGAGATGAATGAAAGCGTCAATGTCTTAGTGACAGGGATTTCTTTCTACCCCAATTTTAGTCCTGATTCTCCCTTGGTTCTTCTGTTGTCTGAAATCTTCTTAAAACAGTTTGTCATTTTCTTTTCAAAAATGCCACCAGTCATGATTCAAGCAGCGAGTTAGCCCCACAATGTTAATTTTCTCTGTAGTGGAACACAGAGGAGAAGGAAGGAATGTTTATCTCACAGGGGATTTCAAATCTGTGCCTTTTATAATTTCTGTGATTGATACTTTGGGTATAATTATTAGTCATCTTCACTTCATTATTCATTCATTTATTTCATACTTTATGGCGTATTAGGAAATAATCCTTTGGCAAATGAATGGACTAGATGAATAAAAAATAGATTGGAATAAATATAAGTCTGAGGAATGCTAGATATTCTTGCCTATGGTAAAAACATTTTTTTCCCTTTTTGAATCTATTATGTTTTAAGAAAACAGTCTGAGAAATCCATTGTTCCAATCATTCAGCAATCAACTGGGCTAAAAAAGTGGAGGTCCAACAGGGTCCAAATGCTTTATGATTAGAGCGTCTTTCATGAACATGGGCAGGTTTTCCTGGCTTTTTGAAAAAGAGAGATCAGAGGTATTTTTTTACAAAATCATATTTACTGCAAAAAACCACTTTTGATCTGATAACCCATTATCCAGTGTTTCTGCCTGTAGTCAAGTTGCTACTATGTCATAAAAACACTGTCATATTTTTAATAAAAGTTATATGAAAAATGCCTTCTATTAGATAGCTATCTCATGACCTCATTCAACAGCCAGTTTCAGGGTATAATCAATCATGCCTCCATGAAATTCTTTGTATGCCCAGCTTGAGGTTTTCAGGTAATCATCGAATCCCTTCATATAACTTTCCTTTTTCAAGATTAATTTATTTGAGAAAGAGAGAGAGTGTGCACATGCACTGGAGATGGGGGAGGGGCACAGGGAAAGGGAGACAAGCAGATTCCCCACTGAGCAGGGAGCCCTTGAGATCATGACCTGAGCAGAAACCAAGAGTCGGTGGCTCAACAGACTGATCCACCCATGTGTCCTCTATACATTCTTTCAAGAATGACTTTGGTAACATGTGGCTATAGGACAATGTATGTTCCCATATTCACAACTACTTGATAGTTTTCTGATTGAACTTGAAACTTGCCAGACCTTTCTTACCCATCTATATACCACAGGAGGCAAAGCAGGACTCTCCTGATGGAAGAAGCAAGGCAGAACTTGTGGGAAGACAGAAGGAAATAAAGATGGAGGAGGTGGCTGTGTCTCCTGAGAGTTTAACCCCCATGGAAGGCTTTAAATCTCCAAGGTTTCCTATCTGTAATCCAATACTCCCCTGTAGCTAATAATTTTTGACAGTTTTTCATGTATTATTTCCAGAGGGAACATTGCTCTTAACAATAAACACCATGTTATATATAAAAAAAAGACCTGTAAAAATGGTAAGTGGGTGAATGTAGAACTTACCAGCTCTCTTGTTAATTATCCCTGGTGAGGTGAAGTGTGGGTGAGCTGAATAAAGCCTTTCAGAACTAAATTTCAAATGGCTGATAGATTTCCACAGACTGTCAACATGTATGTAGGATAATATTTTCATTTATCATAACTTATGGAATTTTAAGAAAATGATTTTAAAAGTATGCAGCATAATCCACTGAACATAAAATACAGGATCTTTTCTTCCCATTTCATAAGTTAGAGCTCTTTCATTTAGAGAACCTTAATAAAGTATTCTAATTTGGCATTAAATGGCAGAATAAACTATTGTATAATTTTCCTTCTCTCCCTAAAGATATTGAAATTTAAGATGTAAAAAATTGTAACTAATTGTCATTAGTTAATTGTTATATGAGGCTCTACAAATGAAATTTATGTGGGATTTCCCCCTATATACTTTAAGAAAAAATATATAGGTTCAAATATTTGTGTAGTAGAAAGGTTGATTTTTGGATTCTGTGACCAGGGACTCTGGAATTCCTACATAATCTTGCTCAGTTTTGATATGTAAAATCACAGTTAATCTCTATTTTTATTCCTTTTATTGTTTGCTTTATTTTTGTTTTTGAAAATTAAACCTTTAAATGAGTCCAGATTTCTCCCTACAAACTTGGATTGAATGCAGTATATAAATATCTTATATAGCATCTCATTGAAGGATGATTACCCTACTTAATATTTCTCTTGATTAATTTAATTGCTGTCTGTCACTGTTATTTTGCATTAACTAAGTATAAATGATTGCATATTATTTTTATTACACTTATTATATTTATAGAAAATGATACAATTTGTATTAGGAACTTTTACAAGCTTTAATAAAATGCATTTTAAGTATAAGATGTTTCACTTTGTGAAAATTCCAAACAGAAAGAAGTGTCAGTGAAAACTAAGTTTAATCTGCACAAATTTCCTTTGTCGGTCAGCTATTTATTTGTTTGTTTAGTTACTTAATTTATTTATTTTTAAGATTTATTTATTTATCTGAGAGAGAGAGAAAGCACAAGCAGGAGGGGCAGAGGGAGAGAGAATCTGAAGCAGACTCCATGCTGAGCACAGAGCCTGATGTGGGGCTTGATCTCACAATTCTGAGATCAGGACCTGAGCTGAAGCCAAGAGTTGGTCGCTCAACTGACTGTGCCACCCAGGCGCCCCTCCTTCGTCACTTAAGAAAAACTAATGATTGGGCCAATTCATCCATTTATCACATTTGAAGTCCAGCACTCTTTTTTTTTTCTATAATGAGACAGAAATGCCCACTTTTCTTGGCTAAACAATTTTTGCATAGAGCATCTTTTTAAAATTATTATTAAAACAGAAATGGTAGACTCTTGGGCATGGCAAGCATGTTGGTGGTCAGCTTATAGCTATCTGTGTGTGCTCCCTGGTTTCAGTAGTATTTGAGCACAGCAGTCCCCTCTCAATAGAAGTGAAATGGAGATCTCTTAAAGCCATGGTGGCAACAATGTACACCTCTGCATGGAATGAATGCCTCCCAACATCCAGCACATAACATGGCAGAGGGCTGGGATGCCCAGACCCACCTGCTGCTCTGGGCCAGCCAGTCTCCCCCAGGAGGAGCCATACCAAAGGCAGGTCAAGAGTAGGGGCGAATCGTATGGTGAAGAATAGCAGTCTCCATTCCCCGCTAAAGCTCATTCCTTCTCACTCTTTGCTGCTTTCAATTCCATATTAACATAGGCTGCACCAGTGGCCACATGGGCTAGAGATGGCAGGAGAGAAGGGATGTGATGAAGGATCACATCTACTCTGCCCAGGGAACATATCACTGTGGCCCAGCTTGAAAAATGGAGATGTACTCTGTACTTCCTACATTCAATACCTAATGTAATATCAGGCACACCTCTTGGGTTATCTCAGAAGTTAGTGCTAGCAGAAGGCACTAGTTTCCAGATTAATAAACATTACCATCTCCTTAGACAGCAATTCAGGTAACTTAGTGTTTCTGAACTCGAAGGTTCTAGGTGGCCAAGAGACCTCCTTTTAGTGGGTGATTTTTCTTTGAGAATTGCATTGTTTCTTGAGCACATACAAAGATGAAATAACTTCAGGTGTAGGTCACTGGCAGCTACGGTTTACATATGTTGGGAAAATGAAAGAGCAGAGACTTAACTTAGTTAAGGTCATTTGAATACAAAGAGCCTGAGATGAGTATCGACCGTATATTCTCTCACCTATTCATCTTATGCTCATGTGTCAGTTTGCAGGGTCCATTCCTGAATTCTAATAGTCACCTTTTATAGCAGTTTCATTGATTGTCTCACATTTGTTTTCCAGAATGTGTGTTTTCTTCAAAAGTACCTCATAAATCACTTTTACCCATTCTCCCATTTGGGCAGGATATGTTCTTTTCTAATGATAGATGTGGCACAATTTGTTCTCAGTCCAAATGATATAAAATTGGCTGTGAGCCACTGCTCAAGTTTCTATTTTTATATCTCTCTCCTTGCTTTTGTAAAAAATACCTCCAAAAACACAGCTCAGATTTTTGTTCTTAGCAGGATGCATGCAGCATCTTAAACTTTTTTTTGTTTTCAGCACTATTTTTAGTTTATCTAATTTTAATAAACCTTGCATTGCATCAGGGTGAACCAGAATTTCTGTAGAATCGCATCATCTCACAAAGGAGCGTCTAACAAATCTTTAAACTGTTCTTTCACTTCTTACGAATGACAATTATCTGGAACGTGGACTGTCATCACAGGCTGATGCTGCAAGGGGAAGCCCACTGATTTGCTAGCAGACTGTAGGCCTCTGTGAAGAGGAGCAGGTCTTTTGTTTGGGAGTTTGGATTTTAATTCATGCAGGGAGTTGCTAAAGTGTCAGTATCTGTTCTATAGACTTTGTGTACATATAAATAGGGCCTCCTCTCTGGTCTGACTGCAAGAACTCTCCTCTCCTGTCCAGGATCAGGATGGGCTCTTCCCATGGACAGTGGCTGCTGGGCCCATGCTGCCTGTCTTCTTCTCTTTCTCTGTCCTCTCTCTTCATCCCAACTGCTGCTTCCTGAAGGCCCAGACCAATTGTGTCTTCAGGCTCAGACTGATAAGACAGGAGCCCACAAAGCATTTAAATGGGCAAATACCCTTCAACTTGCCAGAACCCCAGGAGTCTGATCTCAGCTCCTGTGTCCTTTGCAAGAAGGAGAAGCAAAGCCCCAGACAATGACTTGAGTTTTGAGATGGACCTTGCAATAAATGTGCATAAACCAACAATATTACTGATGATGCTTCTGGTTTCTAGGACTATTAGAACATCATTACGATTCACTTATATAATTCCTATGAGAACTGGAGACCCAGCAAAGGAAAATACAGAAAACCCAACTCTGTTTTCATATGACTTCCTTCATGAAGAAGAGATTTTCTGATTTCACTGAAGATTACCAAGAGCTGTCAACGTATTACAGATCCCATTACTCCTGAGCTCAGTTTATATCTCCCAGCCTATTTCCTATGTCTCAATGGCATTTTCCCTTCAGAAAGGGAAATTATAATCTGATTATAACATTTTCCCCAGTAGTTGTAAAGTGTTTCCTTTAGTTTCTGTCAACTGTTTTTCAAGATGGAGAGCATTATAGTATTTTGCCAGCCTGTTTGAAAGATGTAACAGCAGATCACTCAGAAAACACATAACACACTTCAAAAAACAATATAATGGCTGCAAATGGTTCTACACCTACTTTCCTCAAAAATATTAATAACTTCCATGAGACAGAAATGTCATTCAAAGGAAGCCAAGACAAAGTAATGCATTTTGGATATATACTACATTAATGAAATAGAATACTGAATTCTGGTGATACTATAAAAATATACGGGTTAAGGTAGAAGAACCTTTTACTAAAGAGAACATCTGATCTTTGGGAGATGTGCTTTCAGGTAGAATATTGTTTGCACTGTATTTTATAGAGGAGGATATTTTACATTTTGAAAGATTAATGTCATTGGATCTTCATGGTATATAAGAAAAAGTAATAAGTGAATGGAATGGGTATTACCTATACTCCCAAATATGACACACTAAATCTCACGTTAGGCCACACCAAGCAGAACCAACAAGTTACAGATCTCTCTTTCTAATTTCAGCTTCATACCACATTGGACACCATTTCTTACAACTATGGTGTTAATGTATTTCATGTTGTGTATTAATCAGTGACATTCTTATGTGTCAGGCAGCCAGCTGTACCCAGCAGGTTCCCATAGCCTAGCAGATGGTCCACCACTGAAACACACTGCAACACCTGTTCTTTAGGGGACTTCTAACCCAGGCCTTCTCCTAAACTCAAGGAATTTTTTTTCAATTTTGTGCGGAAGTCATTCTATGATCTTTTATTACACATACATACAAATTAATATTTCATATATCTATTGGGAGTTGGGGAGGTAGAGATGGAAGAGAATGTTTTTGAGAGAGTGAGAGAGAGAGTAGAGTGAGAGAGTGTGTGTTGTGGCTTGTAAGCAGATGAAATGGAGGGCAGGCACCCCGCGGCTGCCCTCTGCTCACTGCACCATCTGTTTTGCAGCTGGGACAATAGCAGGGGCTGCATTAGACAAATAACTTAGCGCTGCGGAGGGCCACCTTTAACCTAAAAAGCAACCAAGTAGGCCCAGATGGTGGGTTAATGCCAATCCATAGCCTATTTAAGATGATTTGGGCAGCAAAATTGAGATAAAAGTATTTGATTTTTAAAAAACATTTAAGGGACTAGGTCATTAAAAAAAAGTTCTTATCTTAGAATTTCATTTTTTTAATCTACAACTATTTGAAGACATAGGTTTACATATTTAGATAAATTGGCCCAGTGGCACAAATAAAAGAGCCAGTTACAGATCCCTGAACTATTTTGATCACAAAGAACATTAGGAAGATCACTGGGGACTGTGGCACAAGTCATGCATAAAAATCCCCTGGAGATTTCTCTCTAAATTTTAGAATCTATAAATGACTCTGTTTACTAAAAGTATAATTACAGTTAGCTATACCATAGCAAATCAGTATTTTTACATACTCAACTGCAACTCAGGATTCAGGTCTCACTGTTAGTTTGAATTAGGACAAAATGGTAACCTATAATTTAAAATAGAACACAGCCAAGACATGGTAAAAACTAAAACTCAAAGTTCCTCATTAAAAGGCAAATTAATGAAAACTGAATTAGGCCACGGGGCAGAGGGAATTCTAACTGTCAAATGCACTAAAGAGGGTCATTACATTGACAAACAGGATGAATATCTGATTCTCTAAAGCAGAGCCAGTTTGATAACAATCGCCACATCAAAAAGCTCTTGACTAGACATATAAAATAGAGGATGAAGGGCAAAGATGAAGGGCTGTCAGAACTGAGGACAAAGGAAAATCTTATTAAGTCATTATATTTGCATACTTCTTCCCAGAGTAGTCTACATCTGTTTACAACTGTCTGAGGTCATTTTAAACAAATCTGCTCTGGAAGACATTTCCTAAAACCTGTCTAGTGAATCTTGGGAGTGGTCTGGGAAGGACAACAGTGTGGACACGCAGCAGTTCTAACTGCAGCTTTGACTTCTAGAACTCCAGTCTCCTGGCTAGCTCCCAGGATCGGTCTACACAGCTGGGATTATCTGAGGGCTGCTGCTAGGCAGGCTCCTTGTTTGGTGCTGGGGACCCACTGCTAAAGCAGAGATGTGCAGTCCCTGGTCTGATGCAGTTGGGGTGAAAGTCAAGTTAGTAGAGATCAGGAGGAAAGAAACGGAACTACAAGGGTTGCCATTCATGGTCGCATCTCCCCACACACTGTGCTTCAGGTCTGGGGGTGAGGGAAGGAGAAAGAAGTAGAACTGGAGGAGTAAGGGAGGAAAGAATATAGACGCCATTAATAAGATAAACACAACTCAGAAGTAATAATGGCTAACCCATTTTGAAAACTTACAGTGCCCAGCATGCTATTTTGCTCTTATAGGTACACACAAATCTAATATATTTACATTATACTATATATTATATATAATAACATATATTTAACAAATGTTTTTTAGGATGACAAACCCTAAAAACACTATGAAGAGTGATGTCTTGGTGTACTGATAAATGTTTAACAACCAGCTCCCTAAAAAAAGGCCTGATTTGTAACATTTGTCAATTTCCATGTGTAAATACTCTGCCACCAAAGCCAATTTCAAGCAACAAATCTGATGTCACAGAACATAGGAGTTGGATTGAAATTTGCAGAAGCCACCATTAAATGCTTTGGGGCCATACAGATACAACAGATACAAGTAACTTTAAAAACATAGATAATGGTAAAATAACTAGGAAATGATAAGTTTTGAAGATTACCTTTGATTTAACATGACTCATTTATTAAATTATGTAATTTAATTTTCATAATAGTCATTTAGGCTAAATCCATATTTTCTTTAGAATCCTCATAGAGATTTCTGAGTCAGTCATAATTCCAAATTAGAAAGACACAATATTAGGGGAAGAAAATGTTACCATTCAAGCAAAGAGTTTGTTATGAGAATTAATTAAATATTGCTGGTCATAACCATTACTAACACTGCACTGACAATAGTCAATTACTTTCTGGCATGACTTTTAGTGGTTCTCATTTTACGTATATATTTTGAATAATAATTATTATTCTGAGATTTAGAACAGAATAATACATGTCCTATAGAATATTAGGTAATTTTGAATAGCATATTAACATTAATCTTGACATTATGTATAAGATTTTTCATTACAACTGCACATTTTAATCATCTGCAACTGATAAAAGCAGTGATACCAATAAATTGCTTTTTTTTGTTATGACATTTTGTGATGAAGTAATTCATAACTTTTGGCTCATAAAATGAATATTTCAGTGAATTAATTTTATACTTATAACCTATGATCCTGACCTGCATATTTATGAAACTCAGGCAAGTAAAAAAAAAAATCCATATTCATTTTTGAGAAAAATGTAAAGCATTTCAAAAATTATTTGAAGCAAATAAAGTACAAGAACATTCATTACTTGGAGGCTAATTCATTTGGTTTACGAATTTATACATTTATATGTCTCCTGTGGTCTCCATGGTAACAACAATAAAACAAGTTAACAGAAGAGGTTCTCTTAATCCCCATAAAAGAGGTTAAGGCCCTTTTATGACATATTCAAATTTAAGCCATCAAATCAAATTTACAATCAGTCAGCTTCAAAGATTAAAAAGGTGATTAATATACTTGGATGTAGTTTTCAACAACCAACAACCCAATTACCAAATTCAGTGCTAGGCACAAGTCCTTCATGGCATAAGGCTAAAAACAATGTTTTAGTCTATTGCAAATATCACTAAACTATGCATTAATACATTTGCTTAATGAACCTATAACCTTACTAATTTTCTTGTCTAGTTTTTCAGATTTCATTCTACTAATGGATATTGGCCACATCGATCATGAGTTCTCTGGCTGTCAGAGGTGGAGGCCAGGTCACGCTAGAGGCACTGGAAAATGGATTCGGAGGAGAGCTGGAAAGATGGCAGTAGAGCTCTCATTATGGTGTTGGGTGCTGCCCTCAGTGGAGTCAGGTAAATCTGAGCTGCTGCTTCAGCTACTGGATGTCCATTTTCCCTCTCTCATGCCTCTACCCAACCACTGTCTACTTTTTTTATTTATTTTTTTTAAAGATTTATTTATTTATTTATTTGACATAGAGACAGCCAGCGAGAGAGGGAACACAGCAGGGGGAGTGGGAGAGGAAGAAGCAGGCCCACAGCGGAGGAGCCTGATGTGGGGCTCGATCCCACAAGGCCGGGATCACGCCCTGAGCCGAAGGCAGACGCTTAACCGCTGTGCCACCCAGGCGCCCCATCAACCACTGTCTACTTTAAAGCCTCTGTGAGGCCTCTCAGTGACAGATTTCACTAGACTAGATTTCACTACTCTAAAGGTTCAAAGATCAGGCATGGTAGCAGGGCAAGGATGTGGCTTGAAAATCCTGCAGTCCCAAACTCAAATTGCTTCTGCATGAGGTAGACATGAGAGCTGCTGAAAGTAACTTCTTTCATAGGACTACTACCATGGACTCGGCAAGGATTGCCACGCGCCTAACAAAACTTTTCCTTTACCTCCCTCACACGGCTAAACAACATCTCCCAGCCTCCCTTGCACGTGACTCAGTGATGGCCAATGGAACGAAGGCCAAACAATGTGGTCCATTTCCAGGCCTGTCCCACAAACTTCCTAAGTGATTCTCTACATCTCAGTCCCTGTTTGCCAGCTGGATGCAGAGCATCCAGCAGAGAAGTCTGAGATCCTAGCAGACGGTGGAGCCATACATGGGAAGGAGACGGCTTCCCTGAGTGGCTACACTGAAGGTTGTCCTCCAACCCAGAACATCCTTACACTTTACTCAAGAGCAAAAAATAAACTTCTTTTGTGTTAAGTCACTGACATTTGGAGATTTGATTGTCATAGCAGTTAGCTTTACTTACTCTAGTATCTTGGGAAAGGGGAAGCAGTCTTATATAACATGAAATTTTTTATCTTTGTTGCTTTTGCCAAGGCTGCCCCCTGTTTGTTAAAACTACACTACTATTTTCAATGGAGAGATGGCTCCTGATGCTTATTGGGTAACTAAAAATAGCTATTTTTAGTAGGAAGACAAAAGGCATTACAGAGGTTCAGAGAAAGGGAGAAAGGTACGAATAAAAAGTCTGACTCTTAGTGATTTATTGTATAACCGTACACATACACAAATCATGCAAAACATAAAAATGCAGGCAGTAACCTCTTCCTGAACGATTAATGGGTAGAGTAGAATATTATCGAACCGCTAGAGGAAGTAAGTAGGCTAAAATAATATGATGCAGGATAATTACGTTCTAGATGCATGGTATTTTAAATTGTAAAATTAGAAGAGATATTTCTTTTGACATAAGTCTCAAAATTGCTGTGGTAATCATGACCTCTTTAAAAAAAAAAGGAAAAAAGGAGCCTGTAAACCACTTATGAAAAATCAATTAATCAAGTAAGCAGCAGTAAATAGCCATAAACCACTAATTCCTAACATACTTGTTTATTTCTTTAACTTAAGGAAATAGTAATATTAAAAAGTTTTCAGTAAAATTTATAATCAGCGTGATAGGAATCTTTTCTCCCAAATTCCTATGATATTGGATTCTTAAAAGTTCTATTAATCTATTTTGTTTTGTCTTTAGAAAAGTTCCTCATTAGATACATTCACAACTTAGTGGCACATTTAAAATGTACGGCCATAGTAGACATTTAAGTTTGACCAACATAAAGTTTGAATATTTAAAAGGAAACCAAAAGAGGAGTATTATTTTTGAATTTTCATTTTGCCTATTATAATTGGAAGATCTTCAAAATGAAAAATAAAAAACGCTAAAATCTAGCTTTAATAATAATACAAATAAGTGTTATAGTTAACATCCCACAAACTACCAACATCCAATGAACTACTAATTACCATTCTAATCTGTTTGCTTCACTTCTGTCCCTGTTTCAAAGGGTAAGCCGACGGCTTTGAAAGCATCTTCTAGACTATAAAGCATTTTATGAATGTAATGTAAAATATCACCATTCAATCTAGATGATTGGAGGATTATATCATAATTTAACCAGTAATGAAGACCTATGAGACTCAAACTTTCTTCTGTTGGCCTGCACTCCCACCTTCACGTCTAAGAACATGAAGATTTGAAGATGTTCCTTCTTTGATTCAAGTAACAGCTGTGTAGGTACGGGATATCACCTCCACTCCTCCCCCTCACCTGATCTTTTCTTTTTCCAAAGAAGAAAACATCAAAAGAAACACAAGGATAAAGACACTAAGTAAAACTTTACCAATTAGAAGGAGGACCAGCCATAGCTCTATGAAATTTCTACATGATCACTGCCCCATTTCAGATTGAAATGTCACATATTGCCACAAAGCTTAACATTAACTAATATTGTGTCTATAGTTTCTCCCTTTTCCCATTACAGGTGTATATCTTTAAGACTGTTATTAAGTGTTATTTAGGAAATTTTTAAAAATGCTTCTTTGATGCCTTATGTCAGCTAGAACTTTTAGAACATGGTGCAGTTTTCCGAAGATGAACAGACTGGATTACAAAAACTATTAATGACTGTGTTACTTGATTTCACTTTATTTTCTACATGTGGCTATCGACACCATGGTAACATTGTTCTTGTCAATTACGCTGTGGCAGGGAACTTAAACATTTTTGGTTAGTGTGGGAATTCACAGGGCCTGGATAGACGACATCTGACTTGTATGTGCCTCCCCGGATGGACTAATTGAAAAGCAAAGGAGGAGTGCCTGGAACGCTGGGCCTCCTTTGACATTTCTTGGCTGAAAGCTGCCAGATTCTTACTGCGGCTCAAGGTTCTCATCTAGGGAGTCAATGTGTCAGTTTTGAAGACAAACAGGCACCTGTGGTGGTCACGTACCTCACGCACTCCTTGCCTCCTTGTTTTGCGCTTGCGCCTGGTGTATTGAGAAGACCCCAATAAAAGTGGAGACAAGGCTTGGTTCGAGGCCATTCGCTACTAGAGGATCTGGTCCTCAGGTCTCTCCTTTCTCCTACTGAGGTGTCTGGAGTAATCTTTTCATTTGCCATCTCAGGGTTTGTTGGCCAAACCTGACAAGTGGTGCCCTCTGTGAGGACTTGTGATGGTTGGCGGCAGAGCCCTCGGAAATGAAAAGGAAAGGACTCTGCAGTAAGTCATCGCAAACCCACTTGGGTTTGCAGAATTCCAGGGAAATTTCGGGCTCCGGTTTCCTATCTCTGTCATGGGTCAGCATTTCTCCACTGAACAAAAGCAATACATTAAGGTGCTTAAGCAGCTCCTTAAGGGGAGTGGGGCCTCTGTATCAGAGGGCCAACTTTGGGGTTTGTTAAAGACTGTTACTGAACATAACCCATGGTTCCCGGATCAAGGACCTTGAGATTTAGAAGTATGGCAAAGAGTTGGAAAAATCTAAAACAGAGTCATGAACAAGGAAAGAGGGTACCTCTCGCCTCCCTTACATTGTGGGGGCTGATGAGACCCGCTTCAGCTCCATTACATATTGAAGATATGCCAATGGGTCTAAAAGAAACAAAAAGAGGACTCCTGGCCCTACACTCCCTGCTCCTCAATCCCTCCTGTTAGCTCCCACCCCAGCAGGCTAAGCTGGAAGGAATTCCCAACTAAGAAATTCCACCACCATCTCCCCTTAATTAAGGGGGAGCCCCCACTTAATTGATCACTACTCGGGGGCTACGTTGGGAAAGCAGGACTTACAGGGAACCTCTCTACCTTCCCAGTAATGATTGATCAACAAAATCAACTTTTCTCTAAATTTAAACATCACAACCTATGTTTCTGTTTTAATGGTATGCTTTTCTCTCACTACTTTTCATAGTCTTCTCTGTACTTCAACTTTCAAAAAAAAAATGATATGTAATCTGCTTTAAAGATAATTACTAGGCACCACAGCCTTTGTGGCCAAGGGCTTCTTTGCTAATATTAAACAGGGGACTCTCTCTGTTCCTCCCAATAGATGTGGGGGCTTCTCCCTCCTTTCCCCGGCCATGGCTATAATTAGAACCCATTGTCTCTGGTTAGTCCACCTCAAGACAGGGACTTTACAGAATAGTTCCAAGCAGCTGCCAAAACTCTCTTCATTCTGGGGAAGTTCTCCGTCTTCTCTGGCCTGACATGGACTGCTTATTTCCACCTTGGTGAGAAAACAAAAATCTACGTCTGCTTATCTGTCTGAGCTGACAGGCTCTAAGCCAGGAAACCTCTCTCTGTTTTCTGGCAGCACTCCACCTCTTCGGTCTCCCCCTCCTGTTTCTGCACCACTTGGGTGCAGCCTACATAACACTGCTCACTTCAGATTTCCTCACCAGTGTCTCAGATGAAAACTGACCATGGGAAACAAACTGACTGACTTCTAAAAGTGAAATATAATTTGCTATCTAAACTAGTTTAAGTTCGTTGGTTTAATTAAAATGAAAATGTTTGTAAAGTTATCAACATTAAAAGTAAAACTTTTTCTGCCAAGATTTACTAAAGGTCAAATAAGCTCATGTTATCCCTGTTGCAATTTGTTAGCAAAAGGAACTTAATTTTCTGTCTCCAAGTTTTCACGAGTAATTGTTAAGATAGCTTTCAAAGTCTTTGGTAACCTGAAGCTTTAAAGTTTTGCTTGGATGATAAATGGGATTAAATTCATTGGACATCTAGGTCTTTTCCAAACAGGATAAAGTACTAAAGCATTGATTACTGGACTTAGGCTTGTGCTTTTGACTTCTTACTACTAAGAAACTAAAGATATTTGAGTCTGTTGGTAAACATATTTTATACTTAGCTGATTCTTAAATTGTCATCTAAAGAATTCTGGTATAAGAGTTCACAATTAGTTACCATTTAGTTTTCACTGGACACTAAGGTTTCTAAACGTCCAGAATTCTGCTAAGTATGAGTAAGACTAATAAAAATAAAGAAAGCAACTCTATATGTAGAAAAGTAGGAGATATATAAAAAAGATGTAAGGAATGGAAATGCATTTTTGTTGAAGGTAAAAGAAGGTAATTTTGCCCTAAATAAGACTGCTTGTTTGCAAAAAATGGCTTTGGGACAAAATCTAAATGCAAAAAAATAAAAATAAAAACTAAAAGTTTTGTGAAAGGAAATCTTTGGAAAGGAATTTTACATACGGTCAGGATGGACTAAGATTAAAATGAAGGGATTTTAAAAGTACATGCTTTTCTCTCTGTTCAAAAAGTTTTAAATTACTGGTCTACTGTTGATAAAAATACACATATATTTTATATACATGTATTTTATATATATAATACATATATAACAAAGGGTTTTTTTTTCCTCTTTTGTCTGCCCAAAACACCAGTTTCTATATTTTGTCTTTTCAAGTCTTTGATTACTTAGTTAAAACGTCTCAATATTTCTTCCATGACAATCCTAATCATTTATATAAATTCAATAACAATCCGTTCTCCTTGTAACAGGACACCATTAAAAACACTGGTTATTTTACCAAGGCTTTCACTAATATGTCCTCCTTGAGAAAGACATGCATAGACTCAAATTTGACCAAAAAGCTTTAAAAAATTTTTACACTCTTTGGGGAATCACACATCATACAGGCATCCCTTATAACCCACAAAGACAAGCCATTATTAAACGTACATACTCTACCCTCAAAAACATGTTAAATAAACAAAAAAGGGGGACTATGGGCCAGAGCAATCCAGACCCTGCCACACGATTACACAAAGCACTCCTAACTTTAAATCTTTTCGACTTGAATGATCACTTTCTAACTCCTGCCCTAAAACACCTTACGAAAAAATTCCCAGGACTGCGCCCCTTGGTCCTTTGGAGGGACCCCCAACTCTAATCTATGGCAAGGTCCCTGTGAACTCATCACTTGGGGCAAAGGCTATGCTTGTGTCTCCTCACAGATAGGACCACTTTGGCTCCAGCGCAGAACATCAAGCCATATCATGGCCTGGCAAGGATCAAACCCTGGCAAGAATCAAGTCCAAGTCCCAGATGAATCAGCTAATGCTGGGCGAGCCTCCACTCCAGAATCGCTCATTGCTGAAGACACAACATGCCACCCAAATCACTTGGGGAAACCTAAAGAAAACGACTCAAAAGGCTGAAGAAATCCTACAGATAACAGGATAGGCCTACACACATGAAAACCTGTTTCTGACCATGCTGTCAGTGATAAGTACAACTTCTGTCATGGTGGGTATATTTTACTGTCTTATTCCAGGAGCTATGGCTACAATTCTTAATCAGGCCGTTAGTGAATTAAGAATGCCATGTAGGCTTCTAGGATTGCTTATAGCCAGCACCATAACTTGCTGTCTCCATTTTAATAGCTACTAGTGCCCTTACTCATACTATTCAAACGGCTCAATATGTCAATCAAATAGCCTATAACATGACCCAAAAATTCCAATTGCAGCAAACTATTGACCAAAAAAATATTAGGGAGGCTCCAACTTTGGAGGCCACAATAGAGTATCTGGGAGAAAAACAGGAAGCACTCACCTTCCGCCAAAGCCTTAACTGTGATTGGGCCCATAAGGCCATTTGTATAACACCCCTGCTCTGGAACAATTCATTACATGATTGGGAAAAGAATTAAATACCCTCAAGGTTCTCTTCACGATAAATTTAGCCCTGGATATTCACAATCTCAAGGAGCAGATTTTAGCCTCCCTTCCCGCTAATAATAAACATGACTATGACCGAGATACCTGGAGTGTCCTTTCAGATAATTTACAATGGTTGAACCCCAGAAATTGGTTTTCTCCCACCAAATGGGTACTTACCAGCCTGTCTATTGTCTTGCTCACTTTGGTGTTTCTTTGCACAGTCTGCAAAATCGGAGTAAGGTGCTTTCCCGACCTGGAAAAACCCAGGAGTTATATCTGCCACAGATGCAACGAGACCTTCGCTCTATTAATAAGAAAAAAGGGGGAAATGTGGGAATTCACAGTGCCTGGACAGACAGCATTTGACTTGTATATGCCTCCCTGGATGGGACTAATTGAAAAGCAAAGGAGGAGTGCCTGGAACGCTGGGCCTCCTTTGACATTTCTTGGCTGGAAGCCGCCAGATTCTTACTGCGGCTCAAGGTTCTCATCTAGGGAGTCAATGTGTCAGTTTTGAAGACAAACAGGCACCTGTGGTGGTCACGTACCTCACGGACTCCTTGCCTCCTTGTTTTGCGCTTGCGCCTGGTGTATTGAGAAGACCCCAGTAAAACCGGAGACAAGGCTTGGTTCGAGGCCGTTCGCTACTAGAGGATCTGGTCCTCAGGTCTCTCCTTTCTCCTACTGAGGTGTCTGGAGTAATCTTTTCATTTGCCGTCTCAGGGTTTGTTGGCCAAACCCGACAAGTTAGAGAAAGATCTATAAAACAATGGAAAAATTGGCTTTCATTCATAAATTGACTTTTCCTGGCATTCAGGTATAATGGAAAGGAGGTTTTGAGGGAATACATGAGGAGTAGGAATTGGGTTCAAATGGTCACTAAATGGGAAGAGATAAGAGATTGGGCCTACCCACTTGTAAAGTCCTTAATAAACTTTTTATTTTGTAAGGTCTTTAAGGATTAAGCTCACAGATATTGATGTGATGTCTAAAATATTAGAAAGTATCTGAAGTCAACACATGTCTAAAACTAATTATATCATAGTTAATCCTTCTAAAAAGATTTAAATATTCTCCCAGTGCTGAGAGTGTGAAGTTGTTAATCCCTCAGTGTCTGGAATCCAACAAACCTGGTTTGAATCTGACCTCTTCCAGCTGCTGTGAGGATTAAACAGCAAAATGTGTGGGCACCTCTTAGTCTGGTATACAATAATTATTCAATAAATCTTTGTGGTTTTGGTATTATTGTGGTTGTTACTAAAATATAGCCAATAAGCCAAAATTGCTAATTGCAAGGCCATGGGGTACTAGTGCAACATGTTAACCTATGAAGTCTATAGTATGATGCTTTCTGTGTTTTCCAAAACCTGTTTCCCACTGAAATTTTTTAAATGTTTTCTCACTGTAGTAAAAAAAGTATCCTCTGCCACCTAGTGGCTCCTTATGACCAGTCAAGAAAAACGTAAAAGTCATCTACCCCCACCTCCCAAAAGCAAGCAAAAAACCCCACCATACTTATTTTAAACAAAGGAATTGTGCTGTAGATTTTCAAAAGAAACAAGACATAGTAGGAAAAACTCCTTAAATTTAAAATACTGAAATATTTTTTCTCCAAAATATATCAGTCAAATTGCATTTGAACATTTAATTGCTAACAGCATTTCTGCAGAGTGGTTAGTAGTCCTTATGGCTTTTATGCCGCATTTAAATTCCTTGGTTTCTTCATGGCACAGGTGGTACATAAACATAAGGATTTTATCTGCTATGCTTTTATTTTATTTTAAAGATTTTATTTATTTGAGAGAGAGAGATAGCGAGAGAGAGAGAGAGAGAGAGAGCATGAGCAGGGGGGGAGAGGGAGAAGCAGGCTCCCCACTGAGCAGGGAGCCCGATGCGGGGCTTGATCCCAGGACCCTGGGATCATGACCTTAGAAGATAGGCAGATGCTTAACCGACTGAGCCACCCAGGCACCCCTCTGCCATTCTTTTAAAATTTAAATATCACAAATGCTGATTTTTAAAAAAATGTGGGATGCTCAGGAGACTTCTATTTCTGTTTCATAACTTGGGGGTAAGAAAATGTTTATTTTACTACTCTTTTTTAAACTAATTATATATATGTTATGTAAAAATGATAGTTGATTGGGCAAAAGAGGCAAAAAGGGTCATCTAGACAGAGGGACACTGGAGGCAAAGGCTGGGTATATGTAATACCAGGTTTTGGAAACCACAAGTCGTTCTACATATTTGCGCTACAAGATTCAAGGTGAAAGATGTGGGTAAAATGGTGGGTGGGGTCCGATTCCCAAAAGTGTGGAATGTGAGGTATCTTGACTTTAACCTGTGGGATAAGGAACCATCATAGAACTTGACAGCAGAAAATACTGTAAGGATGAAAGCTACCACTAAATAATCACCTCCCATGTGCCAGACCCCTTTTGTTCTAAAATTATCTCAGCCTTTACAATAACCCTTGAAACATTCCCCCGTCATTTTACCTATTGGAAAACTGAGGCTCATAGAAGTTAAGTCACTTAGTTGAAGTCACACAGCCAATAAGTGAAGGAGCCTGAATTCAGAGATGATCTGTCTCTAAAGCATGACTCCATGCCAGTAAACCAGAAGGCATATGCCATGCTTCCTGATATGGTCACATTTGTTTTAGGACATTATGTAGCATCTTCTTCTTTTGATTGATTTTTTGAGAATTCGGGAGCATACTCTGGGGCTGGGGACTGTCTCTTCAAATGTTTTTGTCTATCACTGTGCACAGTAAGTGTTCAGATGCTTGCTGAATGACTCAACGCTGAGTCCAGAAAGGGTGGGTAGAAGGCACTGAAGTGAAGCATTCTTGGAACTGCATTTTCCTAAATGCATGAGGAAGCATTTTGAACAAGCTTCCTAGGTTTTCTAGTCTACCCTATATTAATAAATAACATGTGTTGAGTATGGATTTTATACATTAGCTCATGTAAGCCTCACAATGACCCAAGACTGAGGCAAGAGAGATTACATCACTTGCCTAAGGTCCCAGGTTATTAACTGGTAGAGGCAGGATTCAAGGCCAGAGCATCTGACTTTGGAACCCTCACTCTTAAGTGTTTTGCTCTGCAGTCCCCACTGTGCTAGATTGCCTCGCAGTGAAGACTGCTGTACTCAGTATGATTTAGCAGGGTGATCACCTCCTAGGATGACAGTGGAGATATATGCAGCCTGCAAGCAGCACAGAGGGAACAAGAGATGTCCCTGGCCTGCCACTGTGCTCTAGAGCCTCCAGCCAAGGGTTGAGTGGGACTCAAATTCAGCCCGTGCTTTGGCAAAGCCACGTGCCCTGGCTATTGCCCACACCAAATCAGGTCCCCTGCGGGGTTCTTTGCCAGGACAAAAGTTTGCCTTTTCCTAATTAACAAATGCACAGTATAGGCAAGCAGCTTTGCATGGGGATCTGATTTGCCGGGGACAGCAAGGGTAGGTGAAGGGGATAGTCAGTGTATGGAAAAAATCACTAAGCTTCTAGGACAACTCCAAGGTCAAAGAGTCATACAACATGATTCTCTGTTTCAAAGTTTGGCCAAGAAAGATCCAGGGCACTACTTAATCACTAAAGACTCTTTTAAGAGTCAAATCTTAAATGAACTTAAAATGATCTGTTCATAACAGACTCATTTGTCCTAAGGAAAGCCTGCTTATTTGCGGGGGGACAAGGGGGGATGGGGAGACAAATTCTCAGGCAAGGCCATCTGAAAAAAAGCCACATATAGGAGACAAATCCTCCCCTTGTACTTCCCAGTTTTATTACTTGTCAAATCATTTCAACTATACCTACACAATTTCAGCTTTGCTTTAAAAGTATTATAACATATTCTCTATAAATAACAAAAGAATTTGAAAACTGTAAAGTACATGTATATGTGAGAGACTAGGATGGTCAAGGGATGATGGGAAGGATGTTGCCGATGAGATGTTGATGATGATGAAGCTGAAGTCCGCTAAGATTTATTGAATTTTCATGATGCCGTGAGTCAAGCAATGTGCTGAGTAATTCATACGCATTATTTAATTTTTAAACAAATATTTTTGGAACACCTACTGTAGTAAGCTGGGCATACTTCTAAACACTAAAGATAAGATGGTGAATGAGACAGTCCTCATGGAAGTGACACACTAATAAAGGAAAGCCACGATAATCAAAATAAGCAGACATATAATATCAAGTAGTGGTAAATGTTATAAATAGAAAAGTAAAGAAGGATTAAGGGATAAAAGGAATGGTCAGGGAAGGTCTTTGAGGAGGAAGCAATTTGGTAGAGATCCGAATGAAATGGGCAAATGATCCATGAAAACATAAGGGAAAAGTGTTCCAGGCAGAGGGACAGCAAGTGCAAAGGCCCTGAGGTAGGAGAGTGCTTAGCATGTTTGAAGACTAAGGAGACCAGTGGATAGAGTGGAGTGAGGAAAGGAGATAGCAAGAAGAAACAACATCAGTTGGTGGTGGTGCCAGTAGTAGTAGCAGTAATAGTGGTAGTAGCTAAGCCAGGTGCAGGTAGGTCAGGATCTGGTAGACCAGTTGAATTTCTAAGTCTGAAGATTTTGAGTTGGGAAATGACATGATCTGACAGAAAGGATTATTCTGCAGACACATTCATTTAATGCTGACAGCAAACCTATGAGGTGGCTCTATCATTTCCACACAACAGATGAGGAAACAGAGGACTGGAAAATGTACGTAGGTAATGCTGGTCTGTCTGACTCCAGAACCAGGTTCTTAGCCACCAGACCTAAGCTACCATGACCATTAAAAGGGATCTGTTAGGTGTGGCAGCCAGCCTCCAAGATGTCCCCCAGTAATCCCTGCCTGTTTGTATCATACTCTCGTGTGGTCCTCTCCCACAATGAACAGGACTGACCTTTAGGACCGATAGGATGTTGTGGAAGTGACCAACAGTAAGTAGCCTCTGAGGCCAGGTCATAAAAGACATCACTGCTTCTGCCTTGCTTTCTTGGATGGCTCACTATGGAGGAAGCCAGTTATGAAAACCTGAAGTGGCCTATGGAGAGGCCTTCATGGAAAGGTGCTGAAGCCTCCCACCAGCCAGTACCTCCCATATGTCAGCCACATGAAAGCCACTTTGGAAGTGTATCCTCCAGCACCAGTTAAACCTTGATGAATGTCCCTCGATCAACACCTTGTCAGCAACCTCATGAAAGACTCTGAGCCAGAACCACAAGGGATTAAGTCATTGCCAGAACCACCAGGGATTAAGTCATTCCTGAAGTCCTGACACACAGAAACTGTGAGAGTGGGTCACAGGATCAAACCCTGTGTTGGGTTCCATGCTTAGCACGAAGTCTGCTTGAGATTCTCTCTATCCCTCTCCTTTTTTTTTTTTTTTAAAAGATTTTATTTATTGGACAGAGAAAGACACAGTGAGAGAGGGAACACCAGCAGGGGCGGGGGGTGGAAGAGGGAGAAGCAGGCTTCCCACTGAGCAGGGAGCCTGATGCGGGGCTGGATCCCAGGACCCTGGGATCATGACCTGGGCAGAAGGCAGACGCTTAACAACTGAGCCACCCAGACGCCCCTCCCTCTCCTTCTGCCCCTCCCCACCTCTGCTGTGCACTCATGCTTTCTCTCTCTCTCTCTCAAATAAATAAGTAAAATTAAAACAAAACAAAACAAAAACCAAATGCATATTGACTTGCTCCTTTTAATTTTTTAAAATGACTGTCCTAATCTTCTTAGGCTGCTACAAGAAAATACCATAGCTTTGGTGGCTTAAACAACAGACATTTATTTCTCACAGTTTTGGAGGCTGGAGAATCTAAGATTAAGTTGTGGACACTTTTGGTTCTTGGTGAGGGCCCTCTTCCTCATTTACAGATGTCTGCCTTCTTGCTGTATCCTCACATGGCAGAGAAAACCAGCTCTGGTGTCTCTTTCTCTTCATATAAAAGCACTCAGCTCATCATCAGGATTCCATTCTCATAAACTTATCTAACCAAATGATCTCCCAATGACCCCACTTCTTAATACCATTGCATGGGGGCTTAAGGCTTCAACATACGAACTTTGGAGAGATACAAGCACTTAGTCCATAACAAAAATAAAGAGGTCATTTTCTATAATTGCGGAGTTTCAGAGAGATACTTAAGTGTGAGTGTGGTATATCAGTATACATATATGAAATTTGATACTTAACCATCTCTGTCCAGGTTCAGTTCAAGCATTTCTTGTTGTCCTGACTCTATCATTTACAATCCTTTCTCTGCCTTTGGCCATCTGTGCAGAAAGAGCTGCTATTTGTGTCAAAGATTTCAATGCTAAGTGAACACACTTCTCCTTCTTCTTTTGAAATTGACCAGATTTCAAAATTTAAGTCTGGTGTCTGTGGCTTTAGCTTTCCTCGTGCCTTGTGGACATCTGCAATAATATATACCTTAAGCTAATCTCAAGCTACAAATCCCTTCTAACTTGCCAAGTAATTATGTCAGTGATTATAATCCTTCAGATGGCCAAATCTTCATTTAACTCTAATTTAGTGTTTCACGTGATAGTATCCCTTTGAACATTTGGAATTTTCTCTAGTCTCATTTAAAAATTTTATGCATGAATGAGAACATTATAAAATATTTAATATGCTTCTTTAAAGTTAAATTTTAAAGTCAACCTCATAAATTTAGAATGGTCCTCACATTTGCCTTTCTGCATCTAGATGGGAAAGGAGAATAATTAATCTTCCTAATCTTGGCTTAGAGAGCTGTGAGACCATCTAAGGATGTTATCTCACAGACAGTGTAGTTGTTAGAGAGTTTACCTAAGCTACTCCATAATATTACTGTTTTGGCATCTATTGGGGTGGGGAGGCAGCCTGCAGGGGCCTTGAGCTGACAGTAGGCCCTCCTGTGAGCGTTAGCCCTAGATAACAGCCCATAGAGTCATAAGTAAATGTAAGTTCCTGATATGACTCCCTCAATGGCCCTTGTGATAAACAGTCCCCCACCCTCTTCCCAGGACTTCCACTCTGTGCATCCCCTTAGATAAAAACCCTGTGAAATTTACAAAACCCTGCTTTTTCTGGTGTGAGTCGACCAATTTGGCCTTACCCCAGGAACCCCAAAGCACTCAACCCACCAACCCTCAAGGCGTACTGTGTTCTTCTTCCAGGACTTGCAAGTAATAAACTTCTCTATTTCAATTTCCCTTGTGGTCTTTCATTAAACTGCAACTTGTCGTCTGATAACAAGTATTAATTAAAGTCACAACAAGTATCTATACTAATATCAGACAAAATAGACTATAAAACAAAAAAGTTACTAGATATACAGGGAAATTTCATAATAATAAAAGAGCCAATCCATCAGAAATGTGTAACAATTATAAAAATATTTACAACAGAGCTCTAAAATACGTGAAATACAAACTTTCGGAATTGAAGAAAGAAGCAGACAGTTCAACAATACGAGCTGGAGACTTCAATACCCCATTTTCAATAGTGGATAGAACACTTAGGAAGAAGATCAGCAAGGAATTAAAAGACTTAAACAATATATACCACCTAGACCTAATAGACATCTATAGAGCACTGACCTAACAACAGAAGAATGCAAATTCTTCTCAAGGGCTGGAATATTCTGTGGACTAGACCATATGCTAGGCCATAAACCAAATCTCAATAAGTTAGGAAAAACTGAAATCACACGAAGTATGCTCTTTAATGACAATAGAATGAAATTAGAAATTAATAACAGAAAGGAATCTGGGAAATTCAAAAATATGTGGAAATGACCAACACAGTTCTAAGTAAACAATGGACAAAGAAGATATCAAAAGGAAGATTAGTAAATACATTGACATCGATGAAATGATGATACAACATGACAACAGTTAGGGGATGCAGCTAAAGCGGTGTTTAGAGGGTAACTAAGGGGTTCAATGCCAACATTAGAAAAAGCAGAAACATCTCAAATCAATAACCAAATCTTCCCCCTTAAAATACTTTAGACGGAGGGGGTAAGAAAACTAAATCCAAAGATGGAAGAGGAAGGAAATAATGAAAGAGAAATAATTTTTTAAAAATAGAAAAAAATCAATGAAACTAAAAGTTGGTTCTCTGAAAAGATCAATAAAATTGACAAACCTTTAGCTAAATTGACTAAGAAAGAAGAGAAAAAACTCACATTATTAAATTATTAATTAGTAAAATTAGGAATGAAAGAAGAGACAATATTGACCTTACAAATATAAAAAGGATTATAATGGGATACTATGAACTACTGTAGGCCAACAAATTAGATGATTTATATGAAACAGACATATTCCTAGAAAGATGCAAACTACCCAACTGACACAAGAAAAGGCAGAAAATCTGAGTAGATCTATAACAAAAGATTGGATTAGTAACTTAAAAGCTACCCACAAAGCAAAGCCCGGACCTAGATGACTCCACTGTTGAATTCCACCAAACATTTAAAGAACAAAATTCTTTATAAACACTTCCAAAATGTAGAAAAGGAGGGAACAACTTCTCCTTCATTTTACCAGGCTAGTAGTATTCTGATATCAAAACCAGGCAAAGACATCGTAAGAAAAGAAAACTACGGATCAATATCTCTTATGAATATAGATGCAAAAATCCTCAATAAAATACTAGCAAATGAATCTAGCTATATATAAAAAGAACTAAACACCATAACCAGGTGGGATTTATACTAGGAATGCAAGGTTGCCTAAAATCAATTAATATAATACACTATATCAATAGAATAAAAGACAGAAACTATTGACCATCTCAATAAACGCAGAAAAACCATATGACAAAATTCAACATTCCTTCATGATAAAAATACACAACCACCTAGGATAGAAGGAAACCTCTTCAAGCTAATAAAAGGCATTTGTGAAAAACCCAAACTCACATTATACTTAATGATGAAAACTGAATGCTTTCCTCCTAAGAATAGTAGCAAGACAGAGTTCTCTAGTCTTGCCATTTCTATTCAACATTGTACCGGAGGTCTAGCCAGGAAAATTAGGTAGGAAAATTAAATAAAAGGCATCTGGAGTGGAAAAAAAGAAGTAAAACCATCTCTACCTTTAGATCACATAACCTTATATACAAAAAAAAAAAAAAAAATCCTAAGAAATCCACTAAAAAGTATTAGAATTAGTAAACACATCCAGCAAAATTGCAGGATACAAGATAAATATAAATTCTATTACATTTCTTTTTTTTTTTTTTTTTTTAAAGATTTTATTTATTTATTCGACAGAGATAGAGACAGCCAGCGAGAAAGGGAACACAAGCAGGGGGAATGGGAGAGGAAGAAGCAGGCTCATAGTGGAGAAGCCTGATGTGGGGCTCGATCCCAGAACGCCGGGATCACGCCCTGAGCCAAAGGCAGACGCTTAACCGCTGTGCCACCCAGGCGCCCCTTATTACATTTCTATACAGCTGCAATGAACAAACCAAAAATGAAATTAAGAAAACAACTGCATTAATATTAGCATCAAAAAGAATAAAGAATAAATTTAATGAAACTACAAAGCTTATAATTTGAAAACTCCAAAATTTTGCTGAAAAAAATTAAGAAGACAAATCAATGGAAAGACATCCCATGTTCATAGACTGTAAAGCTTAATATTGTTAAAAGGGCAATACTCCCCAAATTGACCTACAGATTTCATGTAGCTTCTTGCAAAATTCCAGGTTGTTTTTTTATAGAAATCAGCAAACTGATTTAAAAATTTATATGGAAATTCAAGAGTCCCAGAATAGCTAAAACAATCTTAAAAAAGAAGAACATAGTTGGAAGACTCACACTTCCTGATTTCAAAACTATAGAAATGACATAAAAAAAAATGTATAGTAATGGCATCAAGGGAGACACATAGATCAATAGAACAGAACTGAAAATTCAGGGAAAAATAAAAAAACAGCCTCATACATTTATGACCAACTGATTTCTGACAAAGTTGCCAAGAACATTCAATGGTGAAAGAATAGTCTTTTCAACAAATGGTTTTAGGACAACTGGATATCCACATCCTACAGAATGAAGTTGGACCTCTTATCCCACACCATATATAAAAATTAACTCAAAAGGAATCAAAGATCTAAATGAATGAGCTAAAACTATAGAATTCTTTTTTTAAGAGAGGGAGAGAGAGAGGTGGGGGAGGGGTTGAGGGAGAGGGAGAGAGAGACTTTTAAGCAGGGTCCATGCTGGGGCTCAATCCCACAACCCTGAGATCACGACCTGAACTGAAATCGAGAGTCTGACACTTAACCAACTGAGCCACCGAGGCGCCCCAAACTATAAAATTCTTATATGAAACCTAGGTAACCCTGGATTAGGCAATAGTTTCTTAGATATTGTATCATACACACTTTCATTTCAAGGTGGGTGCCCATGAAAAATGAGAACATGTCCACACAAAAACTTGTACATGAATGTTCATAGCAGCACTATTCCTAATAACCAAAGAGTAGAACAAATCAGATGTCTATCAACTGATGAATGGATACCCAAATATGTTCTATTCATACAACGGAATGTTATTCAGCAAAAAATAGAAATGAAGTACTGAAACACGCTACAACATGGGTGAACTTTGAATACATTATGCTAAATGAAAGAAGTTAGTCACAAAGGACCACATATTATATTATTCCATTTCTGTGAACTATCCAGAGTACACAAAACCATAGAGGCAGAAAGGAGACTGGTGGTTGTTAGAGCCGGGCAAAAGAGTAGTTGGGTGGAAATGGGGAATGACTGCTAATGAATATGGGGTTTCTGTTCGAGGTGATAAATATGTTCTAAATTTGACTGTGGTGATGGTTGCACAACTCTGTGAATATACTAAAAACCATTAAATTGCACATTTTTAATGGCTGTGCTGTATGGTACATGAATTACACATCAATAATGAGATTATTATAAAAAAGGAAAAAAGAAACCCTTCAAGATTCCAGAAGAAAAAAGATGATGGCATATATCAGGGCTGTGACAGCGGGATGAAGAGATAGATTTGAGATGAGTTTAGTTGTTAAAACCAACAGGACTTGATGATATGGTTGCTTGATTAGGAGGGTTAATCTGGTTTTGGTAACTTAAATTTAAGAGTATTTCTTTGAGAGCTTTTGTGGTAAGTCACCGTAGCAGTGAAGCTAGATCATCAGTGGCTCCTCCCCCTAAGCCGAATGAAATAAACCAGAACAGTGAAAAACTAGCTCTCAGAGGAAGAGGAACAGCCCTAGCCTGGGGTAAGTCTTCAGTTACACTGTGACAGTGAAGCTGCACCAGTTGTTAAAATATTGAAATACTTGGTTGGTAAATACCTGCTGCCTGGAGCCCAATGCGGGGCTCCATCCCTGGGCTCGATCCCAGGACCCTGAGATCATGACCTGAGCTGCAGGAAGATGCTTAATTGGCTGAGCCACCCAGGTGCCCTTGTGTATGTGGCTTTTTTTTTTTTTTTGTAATAGTTTATGTGCATAGAAAATTCTGAAAGTACACAAAAGAAAATGTTAATAGCAGTTGCCTACGGGGTGCAAATTCTCACGGGAGATGGGAAAAGATTTTAGAGGGTATTTCTTTTCACTTTACAGTCTTTGGTACTTTGCACATTTTAGTCATAAGTGCATTTTTTTGTAATATAAAAAATTCCTTTAAAATGAAATTTTAATAAATTACCTTAAAAGACTTACAGTTTAAAAAGAATACTCATTTTATCCTCTTAACCCTGTGGATATAAACAGCAGGTATTACCTCTATATTACACATAAGAATATATTTACATTCTTTCTTAATACAGCTCATACATTATAATAAAAGCATGGCATATCTACAATTATGATTTTCCTCATTCATTCATTCAACAAATATTTATTGAGCATTTATTATGTACCAAGTTCTATAGTGGCTGGGTTCTATACCTTAGAGATTATAGTAGTGAACAAAATAGAGAAGTTTTTCACTGTCATGAAGCTTATATATATATATTTTTAAAGATTTTATTTATTTATGTATTTGAGAGAGAGTGACGGAGAGCAAGCATGAGCATGGGGGCAGGAAGTGGGGAGGGGAAGAACAGAGGGAAGGGGATAAGCAGACTCCATGCTGAGTGTGGAGCCAGATGTGGGGCTCTGTCCCACGACCCTGAGATCACGACCTGAACTCAAATCAAGTCACTCACTCAACCGACTGAGCCACCCTGGCACCCCAAAACTTATATTCTTATTGAGTGAAGAAAGAAATGAAATCATAAATAAGGACATCAGTTTAATATTATGCAGAGATTTAGAGTGGAGTAATATGATGGATAATATGACTTTTAAGAGGTAACATTTGAGATCAATGACAAAATGGAGTGACATTAAGACTAGTGGATAAGTAGTCTAGGCACAGGGAATGCCAATGCCAATTTTCTAGCATGGGAATGAGTTTGGCATCTTCAGGGAAACACTGGGGTGTAGCAGGGTAAGGAGGAGGAGAGCAAGTACTACACGAGGGAGCAGTTAGGCAGGTTTCAGATCATGCAGGACTTCTTAAGTGATTGTAAGGAGTTTAAGAAGTTTGGATTTATTTTAAGTAAAGTGGGGAGCACTTGGAGGGTTTTAAAGAGAAATGGCTTGATCTTATTTTGAGAAGCAAGAGAGGACACAGGGAGATCAGTTAGGAATCTGTTATTATAGTAGAGGCAAGAGATGATAAACTTGGACTAGGGTGTTGGCTGTGGAGATGGAAATTAGTGGTCAGATTCATGGTATGTTTTGGAGGTCGAGGTTTTGGTCCTTGCTGATGGAGTACAGGAGGGAGGATGAAGAGAGAAAGCAACAAGAATTAAAATGTAAATTTTTGTCTTGAGCAACCTGATGGACCTTGGGGCTCTTTACTGAGACAGAAGACTAGGAGAGGGAGAATCAAGAATTGGGTTTTTTTTGGCCACGTTATGTTTAAACTGCCTATTTGATATCCAAGAGATGTCCAGCAAAGAGTTGAATACAAATGTCCAAAGTTCCAAGAAGGGTCATAGCGGGAATGACAGGTATACAGCCAGATTGAGGTTACCTGGAGGAGTATGGATACAAAGAGAAGGAAGGGCCAGTACGGCATCCTGGGGCAAACCGATGTCTAGAAATCACACAGAGGAGGACCAGCCAAGAAGCAGCAGCTAGTGAGGAAGGAGAAAAAACAATCAAGTGAGGCTCAACTGAAGGCAAGACAGTAAAGCAGCTTCAAGGAGGGTGTGGTGACTGTAGAATGCTGCTGGCCAGGGGAGTAAGATGAATACTGAGAAGAAGCCTGGGGCTTTGTTAATATGCAGATCACTAGTGTCCTAGAAAGAGCCTTTCAATGGAGGGAGGGGTGAGGAAGTCAGCCAACTGGAGTGAGTTTAAGCGAGAATGTGAGGTGAGGAGATGTAACGGCAACTACTACCTGTCGTTTGACGAATACTTTCTAGAGACAGGGCACATTTTGATTAGCATTTACAAATGCTTGAAAGAAAAAAATCTCAAATATTTGTTATAAGCCTATGTGTTTTGTGCCCATGTTGAATTTCAGATCTCGCATCTCTGTAACTACTACATTTAAAAACAAATTAGGGACAACGTACACCCTGAAGTGCATGAAGGGCACTCGCCTCAACATGCACAGCCTGATGGTTTTTTACCTGTGTACGCTCGTGTAACTAACTGTTGAGACCAAGATAAAGAATGTGAAAAGCCTCCCCTGAAGTTTCCTTGTGCACCTTTCCAGTCTGTAATCCCCCAGAAGTAAACCAATATTCTGATTTACATAAACATTTATGTAAGCTTTACCCCCAAAATTTTCGAAAGAAACAAATGAAAACTCTAAAGGGCAGTTAACTGGAAACTGCTTTTCTGTAAACTTACCAATTGGCTTGAGTAAGTATGAATAGCAATTATTTGGCGCCAAAATGCTGAAGCAATTTTGAAGCTAGTCATCTCCGAAGCCCCGCCCCACTTCCTACGCCACGCCCCCTGTTTGCTTTTCTCCTTTCCAAAAGTTCTGGGGCTCACCAGCCGGTGGAAAGGGACCGCTTTTCTGTCATGCGCACTAGGCATAGGCGCGCTTCCGTCTTTTCCACAAACCAACTCACTAGGACCCGACCTTGTCATGCGCATTCAGAGATCCCAGGAGCGCGCGCGCGCGCGCGCGCGCGCTGGGCCGCGCGGTCAGGCGCATGAGCAGATAAGCCCGCGAGGGCGGAAGTGAGGAGCGGCTGCGCGGAGGTGGGGGCTGCTGCGCTTGCTGTGGGGTGGGCAGGCTGCAGAAATGACGCCCTGCGGGAGTCCCGTGGTTCCCGTAGCAGTGTTGCTGCTCTTGCTTTGGGGGGCTCCCTGGACCCACGCGCGGCGGAGCGACGTGCGCGTCATCACGGACGAGAATTGGAAAGAGTTGCTGGAAGGAGAGTGGATGATAGAATTGTGAGTGGGGGGCGGTTGTCTCGGGTCCCTTCGGTGGGCCGGAAGGTCCGTGTCCTAGATCCAGGTCTGGACACCCGACTTCACGTCCCTTCACCACCTCCTGCGGGTCCCAGGTTCGCCGGTACTCCACTCCGTGCCGTGGAGCCGGCGCCCCTGACTCCTCGAGATGCCTAAACTCCTCTTCGGATCAGCTTGGTCCCACCCCCTTCTCATTTCTTACCGGGGCGTGTTAAGTTTCTTCTCAAGTGTGCACCCTAGTTTCGTTTCTAGCGCTGTGGTGCTCCTAAGAGGCGGCGTTCAACTTGGAATTTTCTCAACTTTTCATGACTGTGGGGGTGGAGGTGATTCGTCTGACTAGTTTCTATACAGTTACTTATTTTAGAATGATCCTTCACGAACTTCTAGACTTACTTTTCACCAAACTTTACAAAACAGCAAATGAGCAGAACCTCCCTTCTCCTTTTGTCTAATTATCCTTTAAAAGTCCATTTACAGTGTTGGAATTTGAGACTCTTTTATTTTAAATTTTATTTTATGGGTTGGGTATATTTTTATTTTAGCTGCTGAATAAATTCAGGTTGAATTATTGTTAAATTTTCTTTATCCTTTTTTTTTCTTTTCTCTTTCTCCGCATCTCAATTTTTCTTTGGATGTGTGTTTTTGCAAAGTACTGAATATCTTGGATTGTTACTCTTACGTCCAAGTGTTATTGCATTAAAAAATAAAATTAATGTATGAGTGCGATTATAAACTCTTAAGACCACCAGGTAGGTCATCATTTACTGGTCAGAGGAAATCATGTATCTGTGGTGATTCTGTTATAATGTCTCTTCTGCATGGGTAGAAAATAACTGCCTGTTTTTGTTTTAGTTGCTAAATTGGTGGTGGTGGTGATGATGGTTGTAGTACTATTGATAATAGTGGTGTTAGCAGTATTAGTAACAAACACCACTGTTGAGTGTTAACTGTACTAAACACTGCTAAGCACTTTATATACATTATCCGATTTAATTCTCTACAGATTCTATAAATGGGTATTATTTCCTGCATTTTACAAGTGAGAGAAATACCTAAAGGCTTTAATTAATCTGGCCCGGTATTGCTATACTGGCTTCCTTTCTGTTTTCAAAGCCTAAATAAGAGTAGGTATGCAATAATTGTTAGAACAGCCCCCTTCTTTAACAGAGATCAGGTGAGTGTTTTCCTGTATGCTTGGGTTGCCAGTTAATGGATGGAGGTGGATGTCCCTAAAGGAGAGCGCAAAAGGCCAAATCAGTAACTCTTGAGTCATAAAATCAAGGAGTGGAGGAAAAGATAGGGGAAAATGTTTATGTAGTATACATATAATCTGTAACTTAGTGAAATGAATTTTCGGGCACCCATTGAGCTGCAGTGGAGAGGAAATATAACCAGAGACAACATTTGTTTTTTATTGTTGTGAATAACTTGTTTTAGATTGTGCCAATAAAATATTCACAGTTTCATGAATAGTAAACAATAGTGATTATGAATTTATATGCAAAATACAGCCAAGTAAAAAGGAGGTTTTTTTTTTTTTTTTTTAAAGATTTTATTTATTTATTTGACAGAGATAGAGACAGCCAGTGAGAGAGGGAACACAAGCAGGGGGAGTGGGAGAGGAAGAAGCAGGCTCATAGCAGAGGAGCCTGATGTGGGGCTCGATCCCAGAACGCCAGGATCACGCCCTGAGCCGAAGGCAGGCGCTTAACCGCTGTGCCACCCAGGCGCCCCATAAGGAGGTTTTTTTTTTTAAACACATTTGATCAAACTGTATAAATACAGTGGTCAAAAATTTATTAGGGATTTGAATTAGAACAACTTTGTGAAATTGGAATATACTGTAGTGCTTCTTTTTTTTTTGTTCTTTTAGCTTACTGAGTTTGAGGTTAAGACTTTAAAAAGCACCTAAGAAACAAAAGGAGCTTGAAAGAGGGATCTAGTACTAGTCCTAACGATAGTCTGCTCTTATTACAAGTCTGTTATCTGCATTACATCCATCCTGATCAGTTTTGTCACAGAGATATTTTCATTGAAATACAATCTCTTGTTAAGGACTTTCCCTTTTATGTATGGTACTAGTCTTGTTCCACAGGGCCGATTACTTTTAGGAATTTTATTTTCATAAAAAAAAAGTTCAATATAATGAAATGTAGAAACTGTACTCTGGTGTTCAGCAAGTACATGCTTTATTCTTCTTGGCTCTATTAAAAAAAAAACTGAAGCACATTAAAAGATGATATACAATAAAGCGAAAAATGAAATCCTAGGAAGAGGTCAGGGCCTTGAAAGATGCGGAATATCAGAGGAGTAATTAAAAAGCTAATAAATTTACCCATACATTTATAAACCTGAGGTCTTAGAAACTGGCTGACCAAGGGCTGGCCAAAGGAATTTTGTTTGGCTTGCCTAGTGTTTGTTTCTGGGTTAAGTTTTGAAGTAACATTTTAACATAAAAATGCAGATTTTCAGCTTCTTTTAAATAAGATAGAGCCTGCTACCTAGCTGTAAATCCCTTCCTGGTGGTCTTGCTGAGTGATGGTTCCCCTCTGAAGTAGGGGCATGCATTTCCTTGTTCACCTCAGCCCTGGGCACTTGCTATTTTTCTCATTTGTGACTCCTGTAGTGCAAATTATTAAAACTGGTGAACTCCAGATTTGGTTTTGAGGTTTCTGGTGGCCACATATTTTTGGAGAAATTCAAAGACTTTATTTATTTATTGAGAGAAAAAGAGAGGGCACATATAGGGGAAGGGGCAGAGGGAGAAGCCTACTTCTCGCTGCTGAGCAGAGATCTTGACTTGGGGCTCCATCTCAGGACCCTGGGATCATGACCTGAGCCAAAGACAGGTGCTTAACCGACTGAGCCACCCAGGCACCCCGAGAAATTCAAAGGTTTTTAAAGAGCTGTTTTGCATGTGAACTTACGAACTTATTTTTGTCTTAAGAGCTTACTCTCAGAATTACTTTTCTGTGATTAGCATTATCAGGTAGTTTTGATTTCCAGAATGTTAGACCCACAGTTAAAGCTTTTTCATCTTCACAAAATTAATCATTTTGCTATTTTGTTTTTAGTATAAGATATTCTTCATAAATTATACACTTAGAATTTTTATCTCCATACGGTCATATTAGATTGCTTTAACTTTTTTAATATTCTGTTTCTTAGTTATGCTCCGTGGTGTCCTGCTTGTCAGAATCTTCAACCAGAATGGGAAAGTTTTGCTGAATGGGGAGAGGATCTTGAGGTTAATGTTGCAAAAGTAGATGTCACAGAGCAGCCAGGTACTGTACGTTGTGGGTAGTGTTTGCAGATTGGCTCCGTGTGTTCATCCTGTTTGCCACATCATTTGGTCTTAACTGCCTTTCATTACGTTTTGAAAACATAACTGTAGTATGTGAGCTGACTCATCCACCTCTCCGATGAGGGATCCTTGTGCTGTGGCTACAGAAAGCAGATTCCGTGGTTGTATATGCAGCTCATTCCTTTTATGTGTTGCTCTAAGGGACCTTGGAGACATTGCCCTCTCCCCATTCTTGCCCATTTAACTGCCTCTGATCTTTTTTTCCTTTGTATCCCAGACCCCAGACTAGCGTGTAAAATGCCTTTGAGAAGTCCTAGAATAATGTGGTTTAGATGGACATTGGCCAGGCCATCATTTGCATCCATACCAAGCTTCAGAATAAGGAGCATGTGGTTGAGGTTCTTTATAGAGCCAAGGGCACATTCCCTGACGAGTGATCCCAATCTCTTAATTGGGTTTCAAATTTAATACTTGTAATTTGAGGACATGCTTTTAATACAAAGACCTCATAGTTGTGGGGTCACATACACTCCTGACTTGGCCCCCTGAATAAGTGGCAGGCCTGTTCTTAAGGATGCTCCTTTCTTAGACCAGCCTCATCTTACTTGTTCTTGTTCACAGTAAACCTGGAATGTTGACTCTGTTCCCACCCCAGATAGTAATAATAGCTAGTATTTATTGAGTGCTTACCTAGTACGGATATTGCTCCAGGTGTTTTGCATTTATCCTATACAAAACTATAACCCTGTGAGATAGGTAATATCCCCCATTTTACAGATAAGAAAACTGAGGCATAGAGAGAATAATCCTTAGTTATATTATTGCCTAACACATGGTTAATAATGTTGTTTTTGTTATTGCTCATCTTATGAAAGGTTCAAAATATTTTCCATTTTTAACAACACATTAGACTCTGCCTTTGTCTTTTGAATGTCAAATGCAATTTCATATGATTTTAGACCTTTCTAAGACTACTGTTATAGTGTGCTGCCCCATTACTCATAGCTAATAGTCTTATCATACAGTGGTATAATTGATCAAATGTTAATATATATAAATATATTTTCACAGATATCTTCAGTATTCAAGCTTTTACATACTTTTAGTTGAGATAATGTGCAATAGGGTTGATTTTTTTTAAAGTTGCTTTCACTACATAACTGGGGTTTTTTTCATTGTTTGCTACAAAGCTCAGCTATTTTTAGGTATAATTTCATATGCTTTCCCCGTTAGTATTTAAATAATTCAGAATCGACTTTTAAGTGGTGATTGTTGGCTCATATAAAACCTGCTCTCTGTTCTTTCTTGTATTTATTTCTAATCTTTCTTTATCATTTTTAGGGCTGAGTGGACGATTTATCATAACTGCTCTTCCTACTATTTATCAGTAAGTATTTAAATAGTCTGTAGTTAAGGAGAAGGATGCAGCATAGCATAATCAGAATACTAGGCCTCTGGCCTGGATCATGCTTAAGGAACATTATATTCAGTAAGACTCATTTTGCGTTTTGCGTTTTCCTAGGTGTCTTTAGGTAGATGGATGAGATCTGAGACAGCCCCTGGTCTCAGAGCTTTGTAATTATTTTGGAGGGCGGTGGTCACATGAAATAGTGTGATACCATATAGCATAGTAAATGATTATGAGCCCAGAGTTAAAGTGTTAAGTCTGTAGAAAGTTTGGTAAGGGAAAAATCACTGGGCTAGGGTGGTTCCTGGAGAATATGGGGATGTAAACACAACCCTGAATTTTCAGAAGAGTGCAGAAGTAAGTGTTTCATCCTTGGAATAATCTCACGAACAGTCATAAATTGGGTTATGGTATGTTCAAAAATTAGTTAAGAGAGGGCTGTAGCTCAGTCTTTGGACAGTAGCAGGTGAAATGATTGAGTGCTAAGTCAGAATGAGCAAGATTGTTTAGTCTTCAGTATCAGGTCTTTTAGTTTGAATTTATCTTCTAAACCGGGGATAGGAAATCTCAGATCTGTACAGGTACACCTCATTTTATTGTGCTTCCCAGAGACTGCAGTTTTTTACAGATTGAAGGTTTGTGGCAACCTTGTGTCAAGTGAATCCACCATTTCTCCAACAGCATCTGCTCACTTTGTGTCTCTGTGTCACATTTTGGTAATTCTTGCAGTATTTCAAACTTTTTCAATACTCTGTTTCTTATGGTGGCCCATAATAAGTGATTACAACTTGCTGAAAGCTCAGATGTTGGTTTACATTTTTTTGCAATAAAATATTTTTAAATGAAGGTATGTAAATTTTTTTTAGACATAATGCTACTGCATAGTTAACAGACTACAGTATAGTAAATATTTTTATGTACTCGGAAACCAAAGTCTTGTGACTTTCTTTATTGTGATAATTGTTTTACTGGGGTGGTACCATGATATCTCTGAGGTAGGCCTGTACCTGCCCTGTACCTTAAAGTTCATCTAGCTGGTGGGTTGAATGCCAGGAGGTACTTCTCATTTAAAGTTTGGAAGCAACCTGGCAATTTTTTGTGTGTCTGTATCTCGCTTTTCTTTGTTTCTTTTTTTTTTTTCTTGTTTATGTCTGTTTCTCTCTACCTTTGTTTTTGTTTTTGTTAAAGATTTTTTTTATTTATTTGACAGAGATAGAAACAGCCAGTGAGAGAGGGAACACAAGCAAGGGGGAGTGGGAGAGGAAGAAGCAGGCTCATAGCGGAGGAGCCTGACGTGGGGCTGGATCCCAGAATGCCGGGATCATGCCCTGAGCCGAAGGCAGAGAACGCAGACGCTTAAGGACTGAGCCACCCAGGCGCCCCTCCCTCTACCTTTGTATTCATCCCTACTCCCCTTGTGTCTATTTGTAGGCATATTCTCTGTCACCATAAGTAGCACTGTCCCTTTTCACTCAATCTTTTTCTCCACATGTCCCTTAACTGGTTCTGATTGTGTCTCTCATTTTCCTTCTCACTTCTTAACACCCCCTGAACTTATATGGAATTTCCTGTCCTTTTTTTAACTCACTTGTTTATCATGCCCAATCTTTGGCCCGTTGAACTCCTGCCTATTCTTGAAAAACAGCACAAATGCCATTGCCTTTATAAAAACGTTGTTTTTTTTTTGAGTGGGGGCTTTCTTGTGGTCTTTGGCTCTGGATGGCTAAAGGATCCTCTAACCCTACTATAGGTAGTAGGAAGCTCTTGAAAGTGTTTGTACTTAAGCAGTAAAAATAGAAGTATTATATGGGATTAGACTGGCAGTATTATTGAGGGTAGTTTGAAAATAGTGAAGAAATGGGAGCAGACAGAGCATTTTTGAACCTATGAGAACTCCATACATTGGGAATGGGAGGTAGGGAGGGGGCGGTCAGGAAGAATGCAAAGTAGATTGTAAATAGAATCACTGAAATAGGAGGAAAGGAAATCTGACCAGATACCTCTAGCAGTTCAAAGTAGCATGGTTAAGATGATGTGATTAGGACTGAAAATACCAGAAAAATGCCTTAAATTTTTAACCTATGTAGCTTAAAAATAGCTAATAATTAATAAGTACCAGACACTATATTAATGACTTTTCATGTAGTTATTCTTTTGATATGTGCATTACACATTTATTGAGTTATAATTGACGTATAACTCTGGTGTTTCATTGTTATATTATTTGTAAAGGTAATAACAGTCTTAAGGCTTATGATTGTTTATAACCCCATTGTTTAAACAAATTTGGATCTAAGATGTTGAGTAGGCAATTAGTATAATTTGTTACTTGTGCATTACTAATGATTTTGAATGTAAGGATTGACTGTAAAATGAGGTTTAAGAAATAGCAAAACAAATACAAAATTTATTTATTTGGTTCTGCTTAATGTGTGATTCTGACCCTCTTTAGTTGTAAAGGTGGTGAATTTAGGCGCTATCAGGGCCCAAGGACTAAGAAGGACTTCATAAACTTTATAAGTGAGAAAGAGTGGAAGAGTATTGAACCTGTTTCATCATGGTTTGGTCCAGGTTCTGTTCTGTAAGTATGAGGATTTTTCTTTTACTTATTTCAGAATTAATTGGACCAATTAATTTTGTGGAAATAAAGCATTTATACTGGATTTTAATTCTTGGGCCCTTAAGGTACATTCATATTTACTGTGATATTTTTAGGTTGACTTTTCTTCTAAGTCAGATACGTTGATTCTTGTTAAGCTAGAAGGAGGCATTCACTAGAATTGGGAGCCTTTTCAGGAATATTTTAGCTCTGTAGATCATGGTCATTTCTATCATCAAAAACTAATCCATCTTCATGAGCAATACAAGGGTAAAGTTATCATTTGAGCTTAATATTTGAATGAGAAGCCTCAGACATATACCTCCTCTGGCTACCTTTAGATTTCACTTCTTAATGTGATTGAATTACTCTACCCATCTGATAGTGTTTTGGTTGACTCGTATGGTTGAACAAGTGACCTTACTGGCATGAGTAACCCCTGGGCTTTATAAATAGCTAGATATATGGAGTAGTAAGGGTTGGAGATAGCTAGCATATTTCCTGCTAGCTCCTGGGGTGTAAGGCCTCACAGGTCATTTGAGAGCCATCTGGAAATACTGAGTTTTGCTGAGGTCCCCATGGACTCATCCTGGTGTGGCTAAGCTTTCTCTTCCTGTCTCCTCACCACACTTGCTCTTGGAGAATGTAGGGTTGTTACACCAATGGTATAAGAGCTAAAAATACTATGGATTCTGGGAGTGGAGGAAAGATCAGCCGTAAGCGGTATTTTGAAATAGAATTTTGTCTTTAGCACCTTTCCCTTAACCTCTCTTCCTGTGAAAATCTCTGAATTGAATTGTCCTGTATCTGTCAGGATTCCGCCTGCTGAACCAACACGCCAACCCAGATAAGGCACTTAATATTCCTGATAGAACCTAATTAGTGCTGACTATAGTGAGGCTACGCAGTGCTTTATGTTTCAGTTCTTGTTCCTATTCCCATTTTGCAATTTAAACAACAGAAGTAACATGATTGAACCACCTTTCTATGTTGAACTGAAAATACGACTGATTTTTATTAAGTTGAAGTCGCATAAATAACTTCTCCCCTCTCCAGCAGAAGAAGGAGTTGCTTGTAAGTCTTTGTTGAGTCCTCAGGGGTCCAGCAGTCCATGCCTTTTGTATTGGCGGTCTGAATAAGAGGTACTTCCAGTGTTAGTACATTCACCCACCCGATGATGGGCAATGAATTAGGTCATCCTGAGTTCGTGAACTTTGGCTTAGGTGTGAATTAGTTTGTGTGTTGGTGGCAACGCTTGCGCTAGAGGGAAGCAGTCGGGAACCCACAAACCCTTTTTAGTTCTGGAGCATGCCTTTTTTCTAAATGCCTGTCTAAACTATTGGGTTTATGTGAAAATAATAATTATTTTTATTTATATTATTACTTAGTATTTATTTTCTGTGTAATTTGTTTGTATATCATTAAAGTATATCAAACTAATGCTATTGTAAGTTTTATTTAATTTTAATTCAAAAGGGTAATTCTTAGGTGGGAAGGATCAGTTCAACAAGTGCTCTCAGTTCTTCCTTCAGGCTCCCATCTCTGCTCATTCTTTGGAGAATTTTAAGGGTCAATAAGAGTTGCCATTTGCTTACAGTACACTTGACTTTAACTGGTTCTATAGAGCTTATAAGCTGTTATTCAGAGTATATTAGAGAAATCATCAGGTGAAAGGTAAAAGGCTAATATCAAAGCAGTAGGGAAAAGGAAAAAAGTTATCAAGTGTTTTATTTATGAGGACATCACATAGTGACAGCAATTCAAAAACTTAATTTTCATTAACAAGACTTCTTCTTTTTTTTTTTTTTTTTAAAGATTTTATTTATTTATTCGACAGAGATAGAGACAGCCAGCGAGAGAGGGAACACAAGCAGGGGGAGTGGGAGAGGAAGAAGCTGGCTCATAGCGGAGGAGCCTGATGTGGGGCTCGATCCCATAACGCCGGGATCACGCCCTGAGCCAAAGGCAGACGCTTAACGACTGAGCCACCCAGGCGACCCCATTAACAAGACTTCTTAATACAGGCTTGAAATCAGTGATGTATCACTAATCTTGATTACTACCAGCAATAAAATCTGTCACATTGGGGAAATTGTAGACTGAAAACTAGAAGACAGAGCACATTTTACTTCAGAATTGTGTGTCTTACTCAGTTTTTCAGTCCTCTCTCCTTTCTTTCAGGATGAGTAGTATGTCTGCCCTCTTTCAGCTATCTATGTGGATCCGGGTATGGGCTAAAGTTTTATTTCTATTTTAAACATTTTGACACTACCCGTTTATTTTAAACAATGAGGTTTTTAGTTTATTTTTTTTTTCTTTTGATTTCAGACTTGCCATAACTATTTTATTGAAGACCTTGGATTACCAGTTTGGGGATCCTATACAGTTTTTGCTTTAGCAACTCTGCTTTCAGGACTATTACTAGGACTCGTAAGTATTTTATTTTTCAGAGTACTAGGGGAAAAAAACTTTTACATCTGATAATTTAATATAGTTAAACTAGTTCTTTCATATACATTCAGATTTCTTGTGTTTATTTTTGCAGTGTATGATATTTGTGGCAGATTGCCTTTTTCCTTCAAAAAGGCGCAGACCACAGCCATACCCTTCCAGTGAGTATATTTTTTAGTGTTTATTTTTTATTCACTGTAATTCTGTTCATTTCTGCGAATGCAATCACACATGTAATAGGTTCCCCTTCCAGCTTAGCTTTCTAAATGTGGAGTAGTAGGTTATATTGGAAGGGGTAGGGGGATATTTATTTCATTTAAGAATGACAACCTGGTGGATTTGGAACATAGTTACTTTCTTGGTTTTTGTAGTGTGGAGAATTTTAACACTGCATATAACTTGTAGGTATTTAATGACATTGATCTGATGTCATTTTATGTGAACCATCATATTCCTGGATCCATTTGAGTTTACTTAAATCAGAAGTTGAATATGTTCTGCTCTTGAAGTCATTCATTATTACAGTGACCACATTTGAAGAATTTTCTTTGTATGCTAGCCAAGTCTAAGTTTTTATGGTAGGATATTGGGAAAAGTAATTCCCATAGCTGATTTAGGAGTGGCATTGACACTGTACTGCAAGACGCGTTTATATAATTAAGTATTCACTGGTGTCTGTCTTAGTATAATTGCCTCTCAAACATGCATTTAATGTTGAAAGTTGCAGTGCTATGGAAGCCCTCCAGTTTGCTGTTTATAAAGAACTTTCACTTTACGCCATCCCATTCATCCCACTTCCGTAACACTCTAGATTTCATAAGTGATACTCTTCCATTTTGTGGTCGAGGAAAGAAAGGCTCAGAGAGATGAACTATTTTTCCAGGGTCACACAGAAGTGACAGAGTGGAGAATAGAGCCTAAATTAGACTGTTGGCATGACATTTTCATTGTGCTGCCTTTCATGACTTAGGATTTATTGAGGTCAGCGCTCGTGAAATGAACTCAGTGGAGATTGCTGATAACTGACAGGTTATCTTCTCATTTCTTAGATCGTTACATCAATACTGAAAAGGACATATACAGGGGAAGGAATCATTTTATCCAACAAGAGCCACTGACCTGTAGGGAAAGAAATGGTTCCTTAAAAGACAATTTAAAATTTGCTGAATGTACGTTTAATATTTATATCATTTGAAAAACATTAACAACAAATTTGTCTCTTAAGTAATCTGTGGCACGACTGATAGATAGTAACCCATACTTGAATGGGATACCACCCCTTTTATAGCAGGCCACGTGATCTGAGTTGTTTTCCAGGATGTATTTAGCTTAGATTTTGAGTTGCTAGGGAAAGACCCAACTCAGTCCAGCTTTAAGCGAAATAGAAGTTTATTGCTTCAAGGTAGCGAGGAAGTCTGAGAGCAGAGATGGCTGGATCCTAGGGCTCAAATGTTAAGGTGTTGTGTTTCCGAACTGCTTAGTTTTCCGTGCTGTAGCTTGGAAAGCCATTTTTGGCTCCTTCCAGTCCTTAGCGTTAAAGTGATAAGAAAGCTGTAGCTCACAATCCAGAGTAAGAAGAAAATACACTTTTCCCCTGCACCCACCTATCTTTTAGAAAAACTCTGGTGCACTCCGCTGGTGTAGAGAGCTCACTTGTTTGGTATCGTCACTGTAAACTGCCGTTTCTCAACCTGGCCACTTCTCACATTTGGGCTGGTTAATTCTTAATTGTGACAGACTGTCTTTTGTACATTGTTGGATGTTTGGCAGCTTCCCACTGCTTGGCAGTAACACCGCTCCTCTTAGTTGTGACAACCAAAAATATCTCCAGACATTGCTGACTGTTCTTTTGGCTGGGGTGGTGGAGTGAGCAGCAGAATCCCCCTGGGAGAACCACTGCTGTGAACTCTAGTGCTCACCACAGCTACATGGGATGTGGTACAAGGAACCCAACAGAAAGAGGGATGCCAGACCAAACGACAGATTGTCTACCATGTGGTAGTTGCTTCCGGTGTTTTCTTCTGCCTTGCACCCTTGCGTCTCCCTACTCTCTTCTGGATTGCCTAAGGTTAGGGGCAGTCTAGGATCACTGAACAGGCTGAAGCTCATTGGCCCAATTCTGTGTTCTGTATCTCTCAGTAACGTGGTGTGTTCCAAGTTTAAGTTATCTATCAGTAGGCCTTGTTAAAAAAATGGAAAGGGTGTGTGTGTGTGGACAGAGTTAAAAATTCACTGAGCTGTACACTTAAGATTTGTACATTTTATTATTTGTAATTATGTCTTAATAAAGTTATATATGTAAGGAAGAACATTTGTGAAACTCCTTGGAAACAACCTGGGTAGGAATATAACCTTCAGTTGTAAATGTCTGATTCCTGTTCACCTGGGAACTGAAACAAGGGTAGTGTTGGAGTTTGTTTCAGTTGTACTTGTTCACTGGAAGATTTAATAGCAAATTAAGATGGTTCTGTTGAATGCAGTGTATTTTCTTACAGCATCTTCATTCACAGCATTAATTTTGGTTTATTTCAGTTCAGTTATAAACAGGCAGGTAATTATAATAAATTTGGTAAGTAAAATGGATCTTTCAAACCAATTTTCACTTTTATGTCGTCACTCTTAAAGATAACTTTTTCCTTTTGGAAATCTGACCTTGTGATTGATAAATAAGTGGCAAAGCAGTTTATGGGTGTATGAATTGTGTCTTGATTTTACTCCAGTGCAAATGTATTACAGCAACAAAAAAAACCCATTTTTGGTCTTGATCTTTTTTTTTTTTTTTTAATGCTCACCATGAATGTTGTCTGTTGCCAAACGATATTATTACAGTATTACTGACTATATTCCTTATGCTGTACTTTTCATCTCAGTGACTCGTTTATTTTATAACTGGAAGTTCGTACCTCTTAATTCCCTCTGGTTTTTATCTTTAAGAAAAATTATTACCAGAATCTTCTCAACCTTTGCAAAAAGTGGAGGAGGAACAAGAGGCTGATGAAGAAGATGTGTCAGAAGAGGAAGCAGGAAGTAAAGAAGGAACAAAGAAAGACTTTGCACAGAATGCCATAAGACAACGTCCTGTGGGTCCTTCATTGGCCACAGATAGATCCTAGTTAATTTTTATTAATATCATAATACTATTTTGGCAAAAAGAGAAGATTGATCATTTCTTTTGGTTTGAAGTGAGCTGTGACATGCTTGTACATTGCAGGGTTCAGTCGAGATTGTCATCAGATTGAACAGACTACCTTCAGAAAATAAAAGTAGCACTACGTAAAAACGTTTGAAATAGGATATAAGAATGGCAGTACGATGGTTTAAACAATTCTTTAACTTTTGAAAAATCTGGTGCCAAGCAATAAGATTTGAGCGTGTTTAGTAATCTGTTTCAAGTTTTCTTAGTTGAAAGATTACATTTCCCAAATATTGCATTATTGAGGTATTTAAGGAGATTACTTTGGAGAAAAAGATTTCTCATTTGATATAATTTTTCTCAGTTTCACTGTGTGAAAAAAAGAACATATTTCCCATAAATGGGAACTTTCTGCCCATTGTCTCAAGAAATGTGTATTTCAGTGACAACTCTGGTCATTTTAGAGATATAGTCCAAAATTTCTTCATATTTTTAGATTATGCAACTAATAAGAACCACCTTGCTTAATTACAGTTTTCTACATGTGATAATACAGGATATGCTACTGATGTAGGAAGTTTTTATGTAAGTCTTGATTCCAGTAAAGGTCAGTTACCTTTTTTGTTCCCCTCTGTTCTCTGTATGATTTGTACTTAACCATGGGTTACATTTTTTATTTTCCAAATTGGATAATTTTCTGGAAGTGTTTTTCATTCTTTAATAAATAGTCCCTTTTTGTTGTTTCAAACCGAAGTTTACTGAGGGATCCTTAAAATTGAAGAGCTGTCTACCGATCACTTAAATTTTGGACGTTCATTTCAGATTTTGTATCATTCTGTGGAACTCTGCTCGAACTTCTTTTTTTCTTTTGGATATGAAGGTGAACATTCCTGATTTTCATTTGATGTTGCGGAAAAGCCTTGATGTTTTAAATTCTGAAAGTTCATAGAAACTTAATTTGATATAAAATAAAGCTAGTATTCTACTCAGGAAAAAGTATCTTATAGTGTATGTTTCCAGTGTATATTCATCCTCACACAGGAAATTCTTAATTAATTTTACAAAGTCTGTATATGCTTGATGTTTAAAAATCATAGCATTCTTACATTTTGAACACACACAATCCATATTCTGCTGTACTTTTTATTGTGTAGTATTTCACAGGTGGGCATCAGCAGGATGGGACATTTGAGATGTTTTTACTCCTCAGCGAGTTAGAGCACAGAGTTTTTCACCTTACGGCAAAAGTGGGGAAGGGTGCTGGGTGGCAGTAAGAACTGTATTATCTATAAGAAGGGGATAAACCGTAACTCAGAGTGAATCATTTGTCCTGTATGTAATAGACAATTTCTGTAATGTCCCCTTTGTCTAGACTCTGCTGCTGTGTGACTCCAGTAGACTTCTACAGTATCATAATGTACAACAGCTTTCTTGAAAGGCCTTGCCTTTAGAATACTAAATATTCTACCATTGAAGAGTTTTGGATGTATAATAATTTTGTGATGCTTTAGGAAAATAGTCTAAGCACAAAATAAACTTTTCTAAGCACGTCACTAAAGCTGGATACAAGTGTGATTTCTGGTTGCATATTTAGAAAAGCTTAATTACTTTGTATTTAACGATGTTCAGATGAATCATTGTGTCACTGTGTGTGTTCTTGGTCTGTACAGTCAAAAGGCTAGAGTCCTACACCTCTTTTTCTGTTACTTGAGATGATAGAGGACAATAGTACTCATTAATCAGGCATGCTGTTTTCTAGTGTTCTAGTATACACGACATAGATTTTAAGTTTCTAAGTGATCTAGAAAATACTATATATGTAGAAAATTAAAAGTAGCCCGAATGGGTAGAGCCATGATATTTCAGAAAACAGTTGATCTTGTATTTCACCAGGACTCCCGCATCTCTCCAGTGACTCTTCAGTCACTCCAGACATCTGAATAATCAATTTCTTTCACACCAGTGGTGCACAGAAACTATGCAGGATGATTTTACCTTTAACAGACCCCTTTGTTTCCATTATTGGGCTAAGGGTACTCCATATGGCAGCTTAGGAGAGATTAAGGTGCAATATCAGCATCCTGGAGAACTCTGCGCCCCGCTGCTCCCACTCCCATTAATTACTCAGTGCTACCATGGAAGTGTAAAATCTGATCACTCCAATGGAAAATGCAGTTCTCCCACATACCGCCTAGATAATCAGCAAGAATGACAAGAGTTATAATGAAGAGTCCTGTGCATGTAATGATAGCTTCCATTCACCGGGGTTCTTTTTTCTCCACATTCCTGCCAGCATTTGTTATCTGTTGTCTCTCTGAGTCTAGCCGTTCTGACAGGTGTAAGGTGATACCTCATTGTGGTGTTGATTTGCATTTCCCTGAGGATGAGTGATGTTGAGTATCTTTTCACGTGTCTGTTGGCCGTCTGGATGTTGTCTTTGGAAAATTGGTCAGGTCAGGTCCTCTGCCCATTTTAATCGGATTGTTTGGGTGTTTTTGGTGTCGACTTGTATAATTCTTTATGTATTTTGGATATTAGCCCATTACTGGTTAGATCATTTGCAGGTAACTCCTTCCATTCAGTAGGTTGCCTTTTCACTTTGTCGATGGTTTCCTTCGCTGTGCAAAAGCTCTTTTTTTTTTAGATAGTCCCAATAGTTTATTTTTGCTTTTGTTTCCCTTGTCTGAGGAAACATCTAGAAAATGTTGCGAAGGCCAGTGTCAGAGAAATTACTGCCTATGTTTTCTTCTAGAAATTTTATGTTTTCAGGTCTTACATTGACGTCTTGAATCTGTTTAGAGTTTATTTTTATGTATGGTATGAGAAAGTAGCCCAGTTTCATTTGTAAATGATGCTTTTGAAAGCAGTTTTCCGTCAAGTTGGTTGTGTCCTTATTCAGCCGAGTGCACCAAAGGCATAGTCATGGATGCAGTTACGTTATGAGATTAACATTGAAATAAACGTTTTTACTCATTTTAGTGTTACAGGATATTCTGATCCATCACAAGTTTAAGGTAGAAGTCTTTCAATAAATTATTTTTTCCAGTTTTAGTGAGGTATGAATTAAAAAAACAAATTACTTTTGATAAGGCTCTTTTATTAACAAAATAATTGACTTGGGTGGAATTTAAATGAGTGGTCCTACTGAGTAATTTTGTAATTGTTAAAGTAAAATTTTAAGTATCTTGTAGATTTAGATTTGTATTGTATATCTAGCAACTTTTGCATTTGTTTTAAAACCATCAAAACTAGAACAATACATTTAAATTGGAACTTTGGTAATATATAAGTAGTAAGGTCAAATTATATACTTGAACAGATCTAAAATATATCCTTTCTTTTAATGATTGTTTCTTTCAACTCATTAATTACAAATGGTGGTAATATCAGTTTTGTGGCCATTAATGAAATCAGCTCTGTCTATCCTTTTTACCCACTTGGCTATGTGTGACATTATTTTTACACCTATTTTGGTTGTGTTTTGACAACTCAGACTGGTTGTATCCTGAAAACGAAAATATGAAAGATGAAAATATAAGAAGTCAATTGACCAAATAGAGGTTTGATTCTCTGAAATTTCTTTCAAATCTGAATATAATTTTCTAAGAGTCAGTTTTGAACTGAGTGAAATACTTAATTTTTAAGAATAACTGAAGTAATTATTTTTAAAAAACTATCCTAGGTTCAGTGTTTTTAATACAGCATGTCACAGAAATAAGGTTACTAGTAGATTGGAATGTATCAAGTCCAGTACTTAGGAGGATTCAGCTTATTGCTACCTGGGCATTCCGAAGAAAATTTCTCTAAACTTCAGATGTTTCGGCTTCCACAGAAGCATGTATACTATATACTTTGTTGTAAATTTTAAATGCAATCAACTTTATCTCCCCCGCCCCAACCCAACTAATACCCCTGAAACTATTTTAACAAATCTTTTGTTCCAGTGAACGTGTCTCACATTCTGTCTGTTGGTTTAAGAGTCAGCTCAAATCCCTTAAGTCCTTTCTGGCCCACACACTAAACTAAAATGTAGGTTTTCATCATTCCTTGGCAGTTAAATTACATTCTGTCTTGTAATATTTGTTCTCACATTTATTATACCAATTGACTGAGTGACACAGAGCAAATCACAATACAGCCTTTGGCCTCAATTTATGACTTAAGTGATTTCTGGAGTTCTCTACCTTTAACAAGAGAGTCACTGCGTTCCTGAGTTGTCTCTAAAACCTGACTGTCATCACCTTGAGCCCTGAAAATAGTTTGAGGCAGCATACTGTTGTGTGGAGACTTGGCACAAGTCTTGTTTGTGCCCCTGAGTAGGAATGTGCCTACCACCTCTCTGTACACTGATTTTTCATTTTTGTGACATGAATGTAAGTCGAGTAGTCTAGTTGTTGGATAAATTACTTCGAGGAAGTTCTTGAACAATGTAGTTATTTGCAACTTTAGCTTCCTGGGCAGGTTTCCTAGAATTTTAATGCCATGGGAATGAAGACAGTTGAATAGTCAAGTTGTTCACATTGACAGTAAACTGTGGGTGTCACTAGACACCATCCTGGTCCTCAGTCTGAGATGGGGGAGCAGGAAAAGAAAAGGCTGTTCTGCCTTCACTGTCATAAGCCCTGATGTCCACTCTACTTTCTAACATTCACATCCTTCCCAGCAGAATGCGGATTTTCTGTTCTCCATCTCATTCTCTGCAGCCATGTGCTTCAAGACAAGCTGACTCCCTCCTCACCTACTAGGGTTGGGTTTGGATTATTAAGACACAAGATAATCCAAAACAGTGATCGAATATGTGGTCTGGTTTGAGCCAGTGAGGATGTAGGGGCTTCTTCTCGTAAGGTCTCTGCTTAAAAATTAGGACTCAAAGGAGATGACCATCTCACAGCCTGAGGATGAAATGAACAAACAGGAGGGCAGAGCCAAGAGAATCAGGAGCTTTGCCAGTGCACATCCTACCTCTGGACATCTTGTTATTAGAGATAATTTTCCTTATTATCTTACCATGTTGAATAAGGCTTTTCAATTACTTGTAACTAAAGTATCAGCATGGTTGTCACCTTTCCGGACTGTGAACAATGGGGTCTTGATTTGGCTTAATTCACCTCAATTCCATGTCATTTTCAGATTGTGTACCTCAAGCTGTGGTTTACTTTTCTCCCTATTGACCTTCCAAGGTCAGCCAAGGTCAGGAAAAAGACCTTTATATATGTGGTTGAAACTAATTAATGGGGTAAGTCAGACATGAACTCCAAACAGACTTGGTAGTGGAAGGTTAAGTGAGTATAGTTTTCCTTTTTTGGCAGCTATCTTTTTTTCTCTCATTTTATTACATAAATGTCAGGATCTGTAAGCATTAGAGGTGAAGTCCTGGAAGCAAAAAATAGTGTGTTGAGTGTAAGTATAGCTAGCTATTCAGTGTTAACTCAGGCTTTGAGCCTAAAATAGCCTTGTTGGGCTTGTAAAATCCTCTTATTTGGATTTTGTGTTTAGTGAGCAAATTTCTAGTTACCGTTTTTGACAGTAATTGAGTTTTCTGCTAAGAATGAGAACAATGTAAGTTTGGAGATAGTAAGGAATTATTTTGCCGTTCTATGCCGTTTGAGGAGGAGCAAATAGAGGAGGAGGTAGTAAAGGGTGACGTCTGGAATGTTCCTCTCTTTTCTCAGTTTATCGTGTGTACACTGTCAAGATTAAATGAGAATGTATGTGAAGACGCCAGTCATAACTTAGCATGTGCAAACAGCTTGGTATGGAGTGTTTCTTAATCTGATGTTCATGACGGGATTCCAGCCGAATAACCCTACTGAGTAATAGACTGTGACTTGCACTGGAGTTTGAAGTGTTTATTTTGCAAACCTCAGAATGCAGTTGCTTTTTTTGATGTCTGAGCTCCTTGTCAGCGTATGCTTTGATTCCTCATTGTTGGAGGAGCCAGACTACTTGCTAACTTTGAGTTATATGCTGCATGTAAAAATGTTTAGTTAATTTCAGTGTTTATGTATGAGTCCATATTGTTAAATGGCTCCAGACTCCAGGCTGATTTTTAATCTGGAGGTACGCAAATTGCGTAAAATGATGTGTTACCTATTCTCACCCTCGGATATGAGCTCACAGAGAAGTCATAGTATACAAAGACAGGACCGTGTGATGAGGTTTTCATTAAAGGACTGTCTTTTCTGGGATTGTATCCTTCCTAATGTTTTAAAATTAAAAATGACAGATTTTTAAAAATGACCTTACCTTGGTAAAGTTAAGCATTGACAGTCTCTTGTGAGTATCTTAAATTTGGAGAATTTTACTGGACCATAAAATTTTGAAATCTGGGAACCACTCAAGATGAGTAAACTGAAGTTTCTTCCCTAGACAGCTCATGAAGGGCAAATAGAGAGTAAGAATTCCGGTGTCCTCGCAGTTGATTTCTTCTTTCTTCATAAAGTTTTTTCTGAGGGAAGTTATTGGAAGCCAGGCCATGTTATACAACTGTAAGCTTAAATGCTCTGTTCACATTGTTAAGTAGAACCCAAGTCTGATCCGGCAGGGCTGTTTGCTTATCGGAGATCTGTCAGGTCACGGTTTGTATTACCGTACAATGTAAGCCTGTAGTAACCTCATTTTTCTGCATCTCTGTTATGCTGGAATCGTCAAGGAGAATAATTGAATCTTAGCTTCGTCACTAACATTTCCACCAGTTCATATAGGGAGATCATTTAAATCTGGTATTGGTGCTAAGGAATAGAAAGTGTACCATTAGGTACACAGGTTCTGTAGCCTTATTGTTTTTTTCTGGTTATAGCATAATTACAATACCTGGTAACAAGGAGAAGCACCCAGGTTAGGTTTCTGTCAATCACATTCATGATCTGGCACTACAGGAGCTCAGTAAATGTTTGCTCAGTATATTTATTTAGTTGTTTACCACTGATCTCAAGGTAGACAATCAAAGAAAGCTCTGACTTTGCACGAAACAGTTTTTATTGGACTATTTTCCATTTTATTTCACTAATAATACTTTGTCTCATCATCCCCATGAATTTACCTTCTCTCTCCTGTGAGTTATTGATAACACTTTACTCAGGGGGCTCCTGGGTGGCTCAGTTGGTTGAGCGGCTGCCTTTGGCTCAGGTCATGATCCCAGGGTCCTGGGATGAGCCCTGCATTCCTGCGTTGTCTTTGTGGTGGGGTTCCCTGCTCAGCGGGGAGTCTGTTTGTCCCTCTCCCTCTGACTTTCCCCTGCTTGTGCTCCCTCAAGCTCGCTCTCTCAAATAAAATATTTAAGAAAAAAAAAGCCCACTTGTGTGTACTGCTGTCGAGTTTACAAAGGGCTTTCCTAAGCTTCGTGTCATTTGACTCACAACATCCTTAATGAGTGCAAAAGGCAAGTATTATTTTACTGATACGGAAATTGAAACTCAAGCCAAAGGAACTGCTTGAGGTTACACAACCATTAAGGGGTGGATTTAAGACTTGAACCTAGGGTCACGTACTTTAGTAGAGTTCAGTGTTTCTCAGATTATCTTTAGCTCACTCGTCCCACAATCTGTTTCATGGAGTCTTGTGGTAGAATGAGTTAGGGAAAGCTTGTATATGCTGTTCCTTCTGGATATTCGTAGTACAGACTAAATCGCTACACCAACAAGACCAGTTTACCTTTGTTTAACCTGATGCTTCCCTTTATTTGAACGTAGAACCTCTTTTAAATTAACATTCTTTAAACATCTCAAGGCATTAGTTCTCCTTAAAGTACACTTGGGGGAGTGTTAGTGTAGGAACTTTGGTACCATGTTACCCTCATCTTATATGGGGCTTTTCTTCATGGTACCTCATAATTTAAGCTTCCTACTCAATTGCTGAAGGCTAGCTTCCTGAAAATATACCTAAATGATCCTATTGATTAAGCAAAGCTGAGTTTATTCTTTACTATGGTTAGGACAGTCACTTCATTGGCAAAGTCTCAGTATACTGTGTTCTGGAGAGGGAGAGCAAAGGCAGGTTATTTGAGTTCTTTTGGGGTCTGGTTTAAGGTGGGTCTCTTGATTTGATGTCTTTATGATTGAACAAATTTGGGACGAGGATTTTAAGGTAAATCTTGAGAAGTAAATAGTCATTCAATGCTTCCTGTTCTAAGAAGGGAGTATATACTTTGCTGAGGGAAGTTGAATAGTCTAGTGTTGAGATAAAGGGCTTGGAGGAAGTTCTTGAATAATCAAGTTATTTTCAACTTTAGCTTTCTGGGCAAGTTTCCTAGAATATTAATGCCATGTGAATGAAGACAGTAGAATAGTGAAGTTGTTAATATTGACAGTCAGATGTGTGATTGCAAATAGTTTCAGTTCTCAGTATCACCCCCTTATTGCCATTTTTTGGTCTGAGCCGAAAGATTCATAACGGGATGTGGTCCCACAATCTTTACTACAGATCTTCACTGCTGTTTGTGGCATCGTGGTTCCCAGATGGTTGTTTCAACATCCATAGTGTTAGGGTTTTTTTGTTCTTTTCGTTGATCATTTGTTTAATTATGCAATGGGACAGCAGTTGCACAGCGGCATTTAAAACTTGCTATCGCCCATCTGAGCCCCTGTATAACAGACACTAGGAGAGTTTGTAGAGTACCTTTTAAACCCTGAGCCAAGAGTACCCAAATTAAGATGGAAGAACAGTTTTCATTTCCATTGTGATGAGTCTGCAGTAACGGACATGAGATTATTAGCCAAATTACCTAATTTTGTGATTTCTTCATTAGCTTATCAGATCTCTTTATAAGTATTAAAGATGCCAGAAGAGGTCTGCAGGGATATAATCACACCATTTTCCCCTAAAACAACACATGTTTCCTCTCAAGACACCAATATTGTATCTAATGGGCTCTTACTCAGTTCAATTTCCTGAATCTTGGATGAGGATTACCTTGGTGGAACCTTACAGCCTTAGCGGATTTGTTTATTAGCTCTCCTGCTTATTTCTCTTAACCACAGCATGTAAGATGTCTTGCTATTTTTAGGCCTCTTGCAAAGTGAAATAAAGAGTCTGGCAGAGAAAAGAAAGCAGTCTAGAATCCGCTGTGAGTGGTTAAGGTTTCAGTTTTCAAAACAAGGCCCACTTCCTTCTCCTTTTGCTAATTTGCCCAATTTCTTTTTCTAAGAGGCAAATGGATGAGTCAGAGTGGCTGATATCAGACTATTCTGAGGACAGGTGTCCATTTGCCATGGTCACAGCTCCTTGTTTAGATTGCAGTTAGTAGCCAATAGCCTTTCATGTTACAGATCTAATTGTATTACAAATTCAATTTTATGTTACAAATGGAGTTACTGGTGGCCACCCAGTCATCTGTTTTTGGTCAGAAGATCCCTATGGGGTTGTAAAATAGTTTTTTATGCTTTGGGGCCACTTAAGAGTGGTCTGGCTGCAGGTATTGAAATTTATAGTGTCAAGATCATCAGTTAGGCATATCTAAAGTGAAAGAAATAGTGTGTTTTACCTGTAAGACTGGATAAAGTGAGACAGCTTCCAAATCTCTACCATATGTTCCCTTCCAGGGTCTATATCTGAAAATTCAGATACCAAAGCTAGCTCCTACAAAAGGTCCCAAATATTAGTTTTGGTGGATACCAGAACCTTTTTTCCTACATATAATATCATAGAGGAATTTAGATTTTTGGCTATCTGTGTGTTTTTTGGCATCTAAAAAGCTGCCTAATGAAAGGATTGAGTTAGTTACCTAGAAAGTTATCAGATTTCATTCAAGGAAATGGAATCAAGGGAAATGGAGTGGCTCCTCCCAAAGGAAAATGTGTATAATTCCGACAGTTAGTTTGGTTGTATGGTTTACCAGTTCATGGGTAATATGTCTCCTCCAGAAGGCCAAATCTTTGGGTTTTAGGTTGTGCACAATTCAGGAGGATTCTGAGCAAGTCTCCTCATACCTGTTAATGGTAAGATTGGATGTATTGTATGAGCCCCTTGCAATATTTGGTTATGTCTCCTTGCTGGTAGCATGTGGACTCTAGAATCAGATGTAATATTCCTAGATGCTCGAACAGGCCTATTACTCAGAAGGCAAGAGTTGATGAACCCCAGAGGAGTCATTAAAGCCAATCAGAATATTTTCAAACCGTAGAACTTGGAGAGTCTCTGAGGGCTTTGCTAAACCGAGTTTCAGAATTCCATTTGTTCTTTTTACTTTTCCTGGAAATTGGGGACAATGCATAGCAGACTTTCTGAGTAAGTGGTAATAACTCTTTAATAATAGTCCCAGAAATATTGGTACCCTGTTCACTAGAGAGATTGGAATTCCTCATGTTGGGGCATGAAATCAGGTAACATTTTTTATACTGTAGAGCTAGAGGTCTGGCAAGAAAGGATTTCTTTTCTTTTTCCTTCTTTTTGGAAGATTTTATTTACTTATTTGAGAAAGAGAGAGAGAGAGCACAAGCAGGCAGAGGGAGAGGGAGAAGCAGACTCCTCGCAGGTGGCTGGATATGGACATTTTCTTTTACTGAGGAGTTTAGTCTTTACTATTTATTTTGGTTACTACTAATTTTGGAGTTCTTTCCACCATCTTATTTTGTGCTTTGTCAGTGTTCTTCTCACATACATATTTTCCCCTTTCTTTTGGATAGAGATTGTTAAAATTTTCTTTTAAATCCCATCTTTCTTCATTGAAAGTGATGCTCTCTATTTTAAGTTTTTTGTGCTCCCCAAAATTCTAAAAAGCATGTTAACTTCACAGATTCAAAATTTAATTGGTATAGTTGCCCATCACCCGAATTATATACTATTATTTTTTATTTTACTTCTCTATTTAACCCCACAATTTTGGTATGGTTGTCAATGCGTTATACAATAGTAGTTTCAACTTTCTTAAGCATTTTCCACTTGCTTTGCTCACCGTTGGTTTTTGTATCCCAGACCATTTTTTGGGAGGGTCCATTTTACCTCTTTCTGGAGTAAGTCTTCTGAATTCTAGAAGCCAGTTATTAAACTGGTTTCTTTGAGGTCATCTTTTCCTCCAGCTGCGTTAGGGTCTCTACCCTTTGCTGTTCTGTAATGTCTAGCTGTGAATCTCTTTATTGAAGCATTTTAGGGTTCGTCGAGATTCTCGAATCTGAGGATTTGTTCCTTCTGTCAGTTTTGGAAAATTTTAGCGGTTATGTTTTTGAATATCGCTTCATTGCTATGTTATTTATTAGCCCCTTTCTGTTAGTCTTATTAGAGGTGTGTTAGACATTTTTCCTCTGTTCTTAGTAGCTATTAAATTTCCTTTTTTATCTGTTACTACTCTTTCCTTCATTCTGAATAATTTCTTCTAAATTATCTTTAATAGTGATTCTTCAACAATGTCTAATCTTCATTTCATCTCTTTAGAGTTTCTAAATCTAATTATATATTTTAAATTTCTAGACACTCTACTTAGGAAATATGCCTGTTCATACTCTTAAGTACTATCTTTTTATATGTAAATATAGTCAGTGTACTAATTTCCAGTCATTGTGAGTCTGTGATATGGTTGGGTTCTGTTTGAGTGTCAGTCACGTATGCCGGTTTGTTTTTTCTTAGGTCTTAGCATTTTTTATCTTTTTTTTTTTTAATTAAAGATTTTATTTATTTATTCGACAGAGATAGAGACAGCCAGCGAGAGAGGGAACACAAGCAGGGGGAGTGGGAGAGGAAGAAGCAGGCTCCCAGCGGAGGAGCCTGATGTGGGGCTCGATCCCAGAACGCCGGGATCACGCCCTGAGCCGAAGACAGACGCCCAACGACTGCGCCACCCAGGCGCCCCTGGATTTTTTATCTTAATTTCATAATTTATCTGTAAGTTCTTGGGGGCCTGTCTTTAAGGTACCTCCCCTAGGATTTGCATTTATTTCTGCTGGCCACTTGGGAGTGTTTTACATTCTCACCTTGGAGTTGTTTCCCCCAAAGGTACTACAGATGCTGTTTGTGCGCAGGGCCAGCTTGTGGAGAGACTCCCAGAGGCATCTTCCTGCTCCCAGAGCTAAGGTAAAATAGGCACATTTCCTTCCTATCTCCTTCTATGTTTATCTTATTTCCGAGGGAGTTGTTGGCGGGTCTTATCTCCTCTGACCTGGCATCCTAGGTCCTAGGTTTTTTCTCCAGTGCCCTTGTTTGTATAAAGACAAAAATCTGGAACCCACTAGCACTGATCAGAAACATCAGTGGCAACTGTTAGCTCTTATACTTAGCTGTCTCACTTAAGTTCTTGCTTCATTTTTGGCCTATGGAGTGTGTTTCTTCATAATGCCCAGCCATGAATATGAAGAGACTTAAAAAAAAACCAAACCATTTGATCCAGAACTTTTAAGTATCCCAGGAGTTTTTCTCAAGTTTTCCATTCCACTAAATCACTTTGCCTGAAACAAAAGTACTCTCCTGTTCTTGTTGGTATTGTGGGTTTTACACATGTAAAAAAAAAAAATCTCTTTACTATTACTTTAGTAGTGTTTTGAGAGAATCAGAGATTAACAAAAACTTTTTATTGTGGAAGGTCTTGTAGCTATTACATTGGGGACTTTCGTATACTGAAGCATGGGGTGGTGATGTCACAGACACAGAATTGAATTTAAATTTATAGCTGCATCCTGAAATTAAGTGTGATGCTTTTGTTCCTTTTATTGTCAAATATTTTTTATGAGATCAGTTGGGTTTGGCAGATGAATGTGTGTATCTAAAGGTATGTTCTTGTGTCATTTCATTCAGTTAAGCTATTATAACTGATTGATTCAATTGATAAATTCTGCTCATTTTAGTGAAACTTAAAAATGATATAAAGTAGATATCATAAAATTATAAATGTTGAGATTTTACTCCTAGATATGCTTTCCATAGTGGTAGCTCTTTATTAAATTTATAAAGGCCAGAGAGTGACCTTTCCGTGGAGCAAAAGAGAAATGAAAATACTTGAGAGTTACTGTCTTAAGATCTTATTCAGATAAAAATCTGTGTTTTGTAACAAAGGACAAAATAGTTAATTAACTTGGTAAAGATAAATTTTCTTTTACCTTGGAAAGGGCACATTTGTAATTAGTTTTACGCCTGAGGTAGGACTGACTCAGCAATAAATTTTCAATATGGTAAAATGCAAACCTCATTTATTTGGGTAGAAACCAATAGAACAGAAGGGTCTGAACTTGTGATCTGGACTTCATAGGGTTTGGGGTCCCCTGAAATTACATACAGTTTTACATACATATTTATATTCATGCATTTTCCTGGGCCCAACCCTCCTTGGCCCTCACATCCCTTTTGGCATAAGGTACATTTGTGCAGTGCACAAACTGTGTAACTGTATATGGCAGTTAGATTTCCCAAAAGCTTGCATCCCATAGTTTGAGAAACTGAAAAAGATAAATGAAAGCAACATGATTTGACATACTGAGGAAAACTTGTCTTACGGGGTTGGAATTTAAATACTGAAAGTCATCCTTACCAGGTATGTTAAGTGTGGAGGTGATAATAGTGAAGTCTCTCAGTCAGACTTTATTTTTCATGTTAACATTTCTTTTTTGTTTATACTAACATCCTTTTGTATGTGTTTACCACACCTAGGAGGGGCTGGCTATTCATCCCCGGAGAAGTGGCTCCCTTGCAGTTCTTTAAAAACTTGCTAGAGGGACTCCTGGGTGGCTCAGTCGGTTAGGCCTCTGCCTTCAGCTCAGATCATGATCCCAGGGTCCTGGGATCAAGTCTCGCATCGGGCTCCTTGCTCAGTGGGGAGCCTGCTTCACCCTCTCCCTCTGCCCACTTCTCCCTTTGCTTGTGCTCTTTCTCTCTGACAAATAATATCTTTAAAAAAATAAACAAAAACTCGCTGGATTTCTCGAAGACTGGGCTTAAAATGTGCCATGCTTAGTGGCTGACTGTTTTTCCAGCTGACATTTCAGACTGGCAAGAAACTTGGGTACTGGTTAACCATAGTTTTAGTTCACAATTCTACTTTTTCTTTTTAAGGGAGATAGCTTATAGATCTTTAAAGAAAACAAACATTAGAGGAAAGGAAACATGGGGAAAAGAGCAACAAAAGTTTTGTGTGCCAAATATAAAAGGATGTGATTGGCATAAATCGTTAGGTAGCTGCTTTGTTAAAAATTATTTCAAGTATCAAGAGGGCCAAATTCATTTTTATTAAATTAAATGGAAATTTTGCTAAATTCTATTTCTTTTAGGCTCCTCTGCTTTTTTGTTCTTTGTATAAATCAAATATTTCCTATCTGGTATTCCACAAAAGAAATTTCTCCTTTAAAAAATGTAGGACTTAACATTTCCTATAAACAAGCCTGAAATACACCTTTCTCATTCCCAGGTAAAAATGCTTTCATTTTTCATCTTTTTGCTGGCTAGTGATAGACATCTTCAAGAGTGCACGTGTGTATAAGTCCTTGAGCTGTGCTGATTGCAGTCTTACAACAATCTTTTTTCCATGTTGGCTAAAGAAAACTCAGCTTGATTTGGGTCCTGCGTTGTCTGTCCATGGATGTGGGATACCCTCTTTGCTCATTCTGTGATTCTCTCAAAGAGTTATTACTCCTCAAGGGTTACCTCACAGTCTAGCTCCATCCGGAACACATCATTTAATGGATAAAATTCTCATTTGTGAACATCTTTAATGGTATTTTATGCACTTAGTAATAGACTCCCACTGATTGTTATCTCCTTCATATTTACGTCAGTAACTTGTACTTACGGGCAAATGTGTCTTTATCTTAGCTTAGGTCTCCACCATCCCTGCCCTACACTCCCTCAAAGCAGAACCCATGACAAAGACTGGTAAACAGGAAGTTCCTTTGGAAGTGACCCCATTGAGCAATAAGGATCCAGGGGAATTGAACAGGGATGGAGGGCAAACTAATACGGTGGTACATTATTGAGGGGTCCATTCCTGTGGGTGACTCGTGTACAGTCTTGCTAGGGTATTCTTTTAAATGTGTCTCAGAACTGTTTGCTCGGGGACAAGAAAGGGAAGCTTTTATCCACTGGTTTCTGCTTCCTATTGGTGAAGGCTGGATTTGCAGTCGTGGGAATGAGGTGTCCAATAGAATTTTGCAAACTTGATCCTGAGCGCAAACTCTGCATCTAGTGACGACTTACTGACTTGAAAGTTACGGTTCTGTCTCTGCCAGTGGAAATAGCACATTTAGCACATTCGTATTCCTGTTTCCCCAAATCTAAACAAATAGGCTGTATTTCATTTTACAGTGTTTTAAACAAGATATTATTCTGCTGATGTTTTCTTCTGGGTTCCAACACTCTTCCTACAGATTTTGCGCATCAATATCTGCAGAGCTTACCTCCAGCAGTCGTAATAAGGCATCGCACACGTAATACCTTCCGGAAATGTGCCACGTAGACATGCGTTCACTTAACAGAAACGCTTTAAAATAATCCTTTGAAAATTTTCTTTTTTCGATATAAATGTGAACTTACAGAAAAGACTGGCAAAGATAATAACAGAGTTCCCATATAACCTTTACCCCGCTTTCTTTCATGTTGATGCTTACGCAACAGAATAATAGGGAAATTAACATCGACACTCGACTTTTAACTAATGTGTAGACCTTACTGGAATTTCAGCAGTTTTCCCACTGAGGTTGAAGTAATCCTCGGCCCCAGATCAACCCAGGATCACACACACGCGGCATGTATTTGTCACATCTCTGTCTCCTTTGTCTTTCACGACCTTGACACTTCTGGAGAGTGCTGGTCAGTTATTTTCTAGAATATCCCCCACTTTGGGTTTGTCTGATGTTTTCTGACGATTAGATGTGAGTGGATGTATTTCTTTGTGAGAACACCACAGACGTTATGTTGTACCCTTCTGTCCGGGGCACGCGATCTTGCTGTCCCTTGTTTCTGGGGATGTTCACTCTGATTATTTAAGATGTTGTGCGCCAGGATTCTGCCCTGTAAGGTAACTATTTTTGCCTTTGTAATTAGTATCTTGTAGGGAGATACTTTGAGACTATGCAAATATCCTTTTTCTCGTAATACTTTTGCCTCCTGATTTTATCATCCATTGATGGATCTTCTATGCAATAGTTATTACATACGGTATTTGCCTAATGGTGACTTTCTGTTTCCTTCATCCCTTCCACATTTATTACTCAGAATGCTAATTTTTAGAGAGATTTTATTTATTTATTTGACAGAGAGAGGAGAGCACAAGCAGGGGCAGCAGCAAGGAGAGGGAGTGAGAGAAGCAGGCTCCCCGCAGATCAGCAAGCCTGATGTGGGGTCCATCCCAGGACCCTGGGATCATGACCTGAGCCAGAGGCAGATGCTTAACCGACTGAGCCACCCAGGTGCCCCCCTCACTTTCTATAGGCAAAACTCATTAATCTATGGTTTATCCTTTTAGCATTTCTTTTGAACAAATGGATGAATATATGTATAATGAATACATAGATATCGTTGTATCCCCTCTGTTTTACACAAAAGGTAGTGTACTGTAGATACTTTTCACTTTGCTTTTTAAATTTAATATGTTCTAGAAATCACTCCCTGTACATTCACAGAGAGCTCCCTTCTTTTTTATGGCTGCATAGTGTTTCACCGTGGGGGTGTCTCCGTTTATTCAGCGACCCCCATGCTGATGGCACTGAGCGTCTCGGTTGCGTCTAATGTTTTGAGTCACAAACAGTGCTGCAGTGAATCTCCTGTGCTTATTCATTTTGTGTTGCTGGAGGGTTATCTTCAGAGCAGACTCCTAAAAGCGGGATTTTGGGGCAGGAGTTAAGTGCATCTGTAGCTTTTGTTAAGTGTTGTCAGATTTCATTCCACAAAGGGTTGTATCAATCTTCGTTCCCACCGGCAATTTATAAGAATATTTCCCCACAGTTTTGCCAACAGAATGTATTATCATACTTTCTAATTTTTGATAGATAAAAATGGTATCTCAGTATTCTGTTTTGTTTTTTTTTTAATTATATTTCTCTGATTTTTTTTTCACATTTTTAAGGACTATTTTATTTTTTGGAGGTGAATTGCCTCTATATCTTTTTTCCCTTTTTTCTACTGGGTTTTTGGTCCTTTCTCGATTTTCAAGAGCTCTTTACATATTACAGATATGTCTTGCAAATATTTTCTCCCAGTCAGTTGTCTTCTGTCTTTGTTTATTGTGGGTGGGTTTTTTGTTTGTTTGTTTTTGTTATGTATTGTATTTATTTTTATGTGGTCAGATTATCAGTCTTTTATTGCCTCTTTATTTTAAGTCTTTGTTTCTCACCAAAATTGAAGAGGAATTTCCTCGTATTTTCTTCTAGTACCTGGATAGTTTTATTTGTCAGATATCTGATACATTTAGAGTTCATTCTTTTGTATGGAGTGTCATACAGATCTGATTTTACCTTTTGTTCCAAATGGCTCCCTTGTCCTGACACCATTCAAAAGTGATTTGAGATGTCACTTTTAGCATATACTAAATAGTATCAAATCACCTTTAAAAATTCACTTTTGCTCTTTTTGCACTTTGTCGTGGTGTGGTTGGTGTTATGTTATCTACTCACTGCCTGTGGCCACAGATAATGCTCCAGACTGGTGTTTGTTCTTCTGAAAGAATAGTTAATTAAGCCAGAGCAATTTACCTTCTGGCTATGTATTTGTTAAACACCGTTACCCAAATTGAACCCACAGCTATGAAGCATTGCATTGCTCCTGCCCAAATGTTAATCAGAGTCCGTCTCTGTTGTATTATAAAATCATTACGCTGAAGTGAAGCTTCCTGAAATGAGTCTCAGGGCTGCTCGTTTGGAACTGGTGTGTTGGGACCTTGAAGAAAGGCCTCGTGAGCACTCGGTTTATGAAGGTTCATTGCCTTTGGCTCCTTGACTTGTTTTCCTGATTCAGCTGCTAGATCTTGGGAGACAAATTGTAATACTGTGATTACTGCCAGACTAGTCATTAGAAATAGGAGGTAATTTAACTTTCGCGGATACCTACATCTGGAGTACAGAGTTGCCTGGTGACAATGACATCCTTGTTAAAATACAAAAAATCTGAAACAAAGGCCAGACATTGCCCTTCCAAGAGGACTTTACATTGATGTGAGGAGAAACGCTATCCTACCGGCGCCTGGCGGGCTCAGTCGGTGGAGCACGTGATTCTTGATCTTGAGGTTGTGAGTTCAAGCCCCGTGTTGGGTGTCAGGAGATTAGTTAAAAATAAAACCTTTAAAAAAACCCCACCATCCTAAAGAATCTTCCTGTTTACAAAAGAAACTGTTTGGGGAAATAGATTAATGTAGGCTAATGCCGTATTGTACCTTTTCCCCATCCTATTAAGGCCTGTCTTAAGTATTTGATTAGGGCTTTACCCTAGCTTTGCTTACAAAGCACCTCAAATTTTTGGGCTTCAAATTTCAGAATATATGGAAAGTTCCCAAAAGCCAGAGGAAATTTTATTTCTTGCCCTTATTTTGTCCTTTTATCTTAATACTGATTTTATTTTATTATTTTTTTCTGACTTATTTTAGAGTGAAGAAAATTGCCGTCCAAATGAAGCCGAGGCTTCTAGTAGTGATTTTTTTTGCAGACATGTTATTCACACCCTTGACCTCCAGAGGGAGCAAGAGGGTTATAGTTGAATAGTAATCGGTCCTGAAAAAGAACTTTCTCCTCCCTTGTTCTTACCCCTCCTCTCCCTCTTGTCTTCCCTTTCTCTTTTACCCTACCTATACAAACATGTTGATTTTGAAGAATCATGTCTTCTTTATCATTTTCTATTTTCCTGCTCCTTTTGTGTGACATCCGTGTAGGTTTCCCTCAACCCTTATTAATTAAGCATATCTGTCTTCTAGTTGTCAGCTTTCCATTCTCCTATGGTGGAGGGGTGCCTTGCTGTTTCAAAAGAGTGATTCTGAAGGAACCCAGACAGATATTTGTTTCAGAATTGGGGATATTTCTTTGGGGGTCCTTTCACCCCCATCACTGCTCTCTACCCCTCCCCCATTCAGTTAGAGGAGCCTACCCATTCTTTTTTCCCCTATTCCTACCCAACAGCAGAAATGTTAGGGTGTATGGTGAAACTCTAAACCACAGGTTCGTTTTGGGTAGTCAGAGAGCCCACTCTCTGGGTGGCTTCTGGGCTGAAAAACTGGTCCATCACAAGATCTTTTGTTGATAGAAAGGTCAGTTATTAGGGAGTGCTTTGTTTCTCCATGATCTCCACGATGAAGGATCCCAAGTGTTTGTTACTTTCTCTCAGATAAAAGTCTGTACAAAAACGATTACCTAGTTCCCACATACACCTTTTCTCTCTCCTCTGTGGTTATAGCTGAAATCTAGGGTTTGCAGTGCCTGAGTCTGGACCTTAAATGTTATGCTGAATCTTAAGAGCTTGCCTTGAGGGAGCTTTGGATTGGGTCAGGATTGTTCTTCTTGTCCCCCTTGTCCTAATGTGGCTTGGCCTACGGAAGCTTCCCCCCGCAAAACTGACTTCAGTTTTGGTCGTCGTCTCCGGGCCCTGCTAAGTGGCCTGTTTGACATGATCACTGAGATGTTTAACTGAAATTTCAAATTTACTGGGTGCAAAACAATCCTTGACTTTTCCTGCCCCAAAGCTGTTTCTTCTCTAGTATTCCCAAATGGACAATCTGTCTGTTATCACTTAGGACTCCTTCTTGGTCCTGCATATTCTTCACCACCTATGATCTCATCCTTCAGCCGATTCTATTTTAATTCCAGAATATTTCCTGCATATGCCTACTTTGCTCTCTCTCTCCTGCTCTCTACTTCACTTCAGCGTGGTATGTTTCTCTCTCATCCAGACCATTAAGATAGATTCCTAACAGGTGTAATGATGGCGATGACTTGGAAAAATTTAATGTGCTTTTCTCTTCTTCCCAAATATACCTGCTCAGAGAGGGGATAAAGAAATATAAACCGAGGGGCACCTGGGTGGTTCAGTTGGTTAATATAAACCGAGGGGCACCTGGGTGGTTCAGTTGGTTAAGATCTGCCTATGGCTCATGTCATGATCTCAGGATCCTGGGATCAGGCCCCAAGTCAGGCTCCCTGCTTCTCCCTCTCCTCTGCCCTTCTCCCCCACTTGTACTCACTCTTTCTCTCTCAAACAAATAAATAAAATCTCTTAAAAAAAAAAAAGAATACATGCTGAAAAAGCTAAGATTTGGCTTCTGACATAAAAAAATAGGGTTGTACAGAAAGACAGTAGCCTTGAAAGCTAGTCTGTAGGGAGAGAAAGGATTTTATAAATGTTTTTAGTGCCCATTTACATAGCAGAGATCAGGACTAAAAGACTAGGTTATAAATTTCTCCCGTAACACATCGAACGTCTGTACTATTCCCCATTCATGCTGAGTGAGTGAGAAGGCTGTTCAGATGATGGGGCTATGGTAATGAAGCCTGCATACCTGCCCACATTGATTTTTGGAGGAGGAAGACAGAAAGAGAACAGGAGATAATGGCCAGCGAGGGACTCTTAATCTTCCCTGGGGGCTGCAGCCCAGAGAGAGAGGGAAGTGAACTAAATACCTGGAGAGAGTGCAGAGGGGTTCCTCCTCGGCTTCTAGTCTGGGACACTGGGAGAAGTCACCCGGAGGCCCTGTGACTGGTCTTCCTGGCCAGCCTGGAGGGTGATCCCAAGTAAGTAAATTCAGAGATGTGGTCAGAGAGAGTGAGGATCTCATTTGTATCCCCAAGCCTCCCTCTATTCTTCCAAGGCATGAACATGGACTTGCGAGCCACCAGCGCGGTTGTGGGCGTGTTGAGATAGGGGCTGCGAGGCATTCAGAGGGGCCTGTAATGCCAGCGAGAGCAGAGGTGACTACTAGTCCCACCCGGCTGAGAGCTTGGTGTAGACCAAGATGTGTAGACCAGCTCAGCCTCAGCTGCAGCCCCTAATGACACCATTGTAGGCTAATGACGTGGGGGACAAGGGACGTTGCTGGGGAGCCAGAGGACCCTGCATGGTTTTGAGGACTCTTTTCCCCCAAATCCATAAGGTCATGCATGCTTCTCTCCCTCCATACACCATCCTGGAGGGCAGGGGTGGGGCCAAAATCTAGAGACTTACCATGTCTAACCAAATAGGCTGAGTTTTACTAAAAAGACTCCTTAAATCACTGTGTCGGTCTAAGGGTAATCTCCCTGTTCCTTTTATTTTGCTATAGTTGATAGGAGCTAGTGAGCAAGAAGAGATCGGCTCTCAACCAAGTGGAAGTCTAATTTCTCCACACATTTGGGTTCTGGGTTGAGGTCATGGCAACCCCGCTGCGCCAATTGCTTCTACATCCTCCATCACCACCCCTACAGTGCTTGCTCCACACGGGAAGCAGAGCAGGGTTAGATCACCTGTCTACATGGTCCAAAGTCTTCTCACGGGGCACAGAATGAAGTACCGACACCTCACCTCAGCATCCAAGGCCCTGTATGGTCAGAGCCTGTCTCTTCTCTGTCCTCATCCTAAACCTTGTCCTCTGAGCTCCAGCTCAGTGGCCCTTCTGTTCCATGGACTAGCTCTGCTCTTTCCCATCTCAAGCCTTCGTACTTGCTGTTTATGCCGATGCCTTCCTTTTGCCCTTTCAGACCCTCAGTATCCTCAGTGTCCTCAGTGTAACAGTCAGGTCAAGGTGAATCATGTAGCAGTCACAAAATGTCCAAAATCTCAGGGGCTTTCTTTCCTACTCCACCTGCATGTCTAATGTGGGCCAGCAGGGGGCTCTGATCATGTGTCCTCTCAGGGACCTAGGCTAATGGAAGGCTTTTCATCTTCCCCCACATCCCTGATGAAAACAACAGTGGGAAGGAAACAGGGCAAACCACACAGCGGCTTTTAAAGCTTCTGCCAGGATGTAACACTTATTATTCCATATATGTGTAGTTTGCTAAAACAAGTCACGTGGCTATGCCTGACTTCAAAAGAGGTGGGCAAGTGAAACCCTAACATGTCCCTGGAACAGGGTAGTCAGGGACACTGGATGAACTGCACCAATGATTCCCACTTGATGCCTGCAGAGCCCTGCTCCGTTCCGAGGCTCATGGTGGGAACTCCATCCTACTCGCTTACTGAAGTTTGGAGACACTGAAGGGCTATATGTGGGCTAAAGGTAAAGGAGAAGGCAGGTGTGGTTGAAAATGAAGAAAGCATTGCTATAGTGTATTTGCATTCTCCTGGTTTCAGCTTCCCTTCTAAAATCTGGAAATAGGGAAAGCTCTAAAGAATATTTCAAAATAAAGGACCCATATGAATACCCGCCTTTATGCAACAGATAGCTATGCGTACACTAATGATTTGGCCCCACACCCTGACTTAGTAAACATTCCTGCCAATGATTTCAGTGAAGGCAGATGCTGACATCCAGAAAACATTTGTCTACTACATGAACCTAGAAGGGGAGTGAATGATTTGGGTGATGGAGTTATTATTCAAAGCTGGAATTCTGGGCTGAATAATGGGTTCACTCTAAGAGATCAATGTGCAATGTTTGGGTCTAAAGACCAATTGCATAACTACAGGATGGCAGGTCTTCGAACAACAACATGTATGAAAAATCTCCACGGCCTTCTGTTGACATAAATTGTACTGTTATTTAGTAGTGGGATGTGGTAGCCAGATGAACTAATAGAATGTCCACATTCCCATCATGCCCAGGACAGGGGGAGGGCTAAAGGACTCTACTCATATGGTGCATGGAAGCCTGAACTCAGTTTGGGATGTCACCATTTGGGGGCCTTGACAGATGAGCTTACCCAGAGGAGAGTCATTTGGTCACCAATGGAACAAGAACAGTCAAGGAGTAGATGAAGGAGCTGGGTAAATCTAACCCAGAGAATGGAGAGACTGGGTTGGAGAAGTATGGGATGGGGAGGGGTAGTCTTCAGATAATCAGAAGGCTACCAGTTGGAGGAGGGAATTTATTTTGCTACAGAAGAAAGAAAAAGGATAGGTTATAGGGCCACTGACTTTGACTCATGATCAGGAGCAGAACCCTGTGAAAGTTAAGTCTCTTGTAGGTCATGTCATCAAGGGGATTTATGAATCCAAAGAGTAGAGTGACTACCTGGTTTGCTCAAGGCTGAGGATGTTTTTTTTTTAAGAGTTATTTATTTATTTGAGAGAGAGCATGTACACATGAGCAGGAGGGACAGAGGGAGAGGAAGAGAGAACCTCAAGCAGACTCCTTGCTGAGTGCCCAATGCAGGTCTTGATCTGAAGACCCTGAGATCAGGACTTGAGATGAAACCAAGAGTCGGATGCTTAACTGACTGCACCACCCAGGTTCCCCAAGACTGAGGAGTTTTCTAAGACCTGGGCTGTTGAGTGCCAAAATCAGAAAAATCCCAGGCAAACCTGAATAAAGTGGTCACTCTACCAAAGAGGGTTGCCTTTAATGTCATCTAAGGTCTCTTCCAATTTAGAGATTCTGTGATATGTTGATTTTCCCAGAAAATTTTCAGGCAGAGCCATTATTCTTATACACTATTTTTCCAATCCCTGCTTAATTTAATCACAAAGGACTTTGCATGCTCTTTGAGCAATTGTTCCACATTTGTGTTTAAGATTTAATCACTCCTGCTGGATTCATGTCCTACAATTGTATCACATAATGAGGTGAACATTTCCCTGCAAGTCCAAAGTCATTCATTGCATAACTGAGCATTTTAGAAACAAAGAGCTGCTCTTTTCTTAAGAAACAACAATGGGTCATTTTGTGATAGTTTGAATTGCTGTTATTCTTAAATAAAGCATTAAGGAGGTGAGCAGTGGTCCAGGAAGTCAAGAAGTTCCATCATAGTGAAATCTCAGTTGGGTAACGCACAATGCAAGAGCTATTTGTGTCCAACACATCCTGGTAGAAACTTTATTCTTTTCCTTAATCACTTACTGTATTTGTGATTCTGGAATAAATTGAGTAACTCAAACTGCAACCTTGCAGTTTTGTTTATTCTTTGGGTTCAATGTTTGTATATTAGGACCAAGACATCTACCAAGAGGTTTTGTAGTTTCAGCCTGGCATCCTTCCTGATGATATGCTACCTGCCTGTTCCAACTGTTTAACTCCAATAAAACCATAAAAGATAGTTACTGAGTTTGGCCAACTTTCCGAAGCCTTTTCTCTTATAACTCACTTGATAAAGCCATGTAAATAAAGCCCTTTGAGAAGAGAAGAGTAACTGGTGAATAGGTTCTATTTTTTGTCTAGTTGGTGGTTTATAGAGAGGAGAAGGAATCCCTTCAATTTTCTGGCTTTGCATCCAGTCCCAAGAATAGAAATCTAGGGAGGTGAGAGAATCATGGGAAGACTCTTGATGTGGCTTTAAGCAAGTGGCAATTTAAAAAGTTCTGACTTAGAGGATGGCAGTAGGGGACTAGCTGCTCGTTCAAACCCACTCCACCACATGCTCTCTCCTGCTTTGGTTTGGAATCGTGCCTTCTGGGCACACCTGCCCTGGGTACACCTGACTCTGCCTCTCAAACAGAAATTACTCTCTGTTCTTACACCTGTGCTGTTTACTGTTCACTGCAGTTGTTGGTGTTAGACTTGTTATAGGGCCAGGAAAAAAAGTCTTGTGGTTCATGATAAATCAAGCCAATAACAGTGGGCATGGTGTTGGACATTCTGCTCATTTAGTTGTCATCCATGAACGAGAGACACACACAACTGTCTGAGATCAGCCTGCTTGTTGTAGCAGCACTTTGTGTACTCGACCATCGAGCCTCCGAGACTCTAGCTGGGAACATAATACGAGTAATAAATGTGGAAGGATAGTAACGCATCCCCCAGAAGGCCTTATGGGGAGAGATGGGATGCACTTGTTACTACAGTCTGCAACGGCACTCACAGCCTCACCAATCTGTTCCGTTCTCACAGATAGCATTCTGGGATATCAAACTGAGCACTGAATTCTGGGCTTACCTCGTGCAGCCTTTCACATTCATTTGTTAAAGTCAGGACTATGAATATTTTGAGTGGGCACGGCACTTTTGATCCAGAGTCTCTCTGAACTTTTAATAAAAATCAGCCTAATGATAAATATTGGAAATGCATTGCTTGAGTTCAGAAAAAGGCACTAAAGGTAAATAGCATACATTCATCAGTGATAACTAGCTTTATTTTACTTTGCGCTATTCCAGCCATGTTGAAACACTCACGGGAACGTGGCCGCTTTCTTCCAGGTTTGCATCCGAAGTTGTCTAACAGGATAAAGGTGGATTTCCCCCCCCTCTTCAAGCCATTGCTTACTTTTCTTCTCTGTTGGTACTCATTCTTTCCTGGATTCACATCCTCTTCTCGCGCTATTCCGTTGAGGGCAGGTGAATATCTCCTTACCATTTCCCACGATTAGGGTGAAGAGGACACTGGTTGTTGAATGGAAACCTACTCTCAAGAGAGGTAACTGAAAAGGCAAAAAGCTGAGAAACAGGATTGCGAAATTATTTGTGGGCATAAAAAGGAGAGATTGACAAGTGTAAGGTGTGGAAACAGCATGGTGAGGATGACGTGGATGAAGTAACTCGGTGTGAGAGAAGCTGTGGAACAGGACAGTGTGTGGGCTCCGTGGCAGACGCCTCCACGGACCTGTTGTGGTGGCCCATCCCCGGCCCCCTGTGTGCTATCCATAGCCACCCCTGCTGGGCTCACAGAGCTTGCTGAACAAGATATAATGTGATCTCAGATCTACTGTGACTCTACTTTTCAAATAATAGTGTGTTAAATTTATGGACATACTAAGAAAAATGGAAAGTTACAGATTGGATTTATATCCCCCGTGAAGAAGTTCTCCTTCACAAATACCCAGCGTGTCGCTGAGCTCCATTACCTCCGCCTTCCTGCACAGTCGCTTTCCACATCCTCTGCCTTTTCCCGCAGGCAGCGCTGTCAGTGTGACGCTCCCCATGCACGGACGACACGCCACCTGTCATGTCACCTTTAATCCGTCCCCTGCCCGAGTCACACGGTCACGTTATAAATCCAGCAAAAGGTTCTTGTTTTATTCAAACGGGCATCAAAGAAAAATTGTCCATGGGCAACTAAGCTGTTTTTCCCTTACTCCGCTTGCTTTTGAGAGGCTTTATAAAATAATACTATGCATAATTTATAGTCATGAATTTAATTATGCCAGGGCAGGTCACCAAGTCGTCGTTCGGTTTATAACTTTTTCCTCACAGCATCAGTCAGACGGCTGGCGCAGACGGCTGACACCAACATGGCCCGTTAATTTCCTGTGTGAGTTTTGTCTGTCTTCCCTATATACTTCTCAAGTGCTTATTAAGACAAGGTCATGCTCCATCTGACCTTTTCGTTGAACCCACAGAATCAGTGCAGGTGGTGTTTTCTCTGGTACTCTGAAATTTTAAGTGAGATATTAGGTCCAGTGTCTGAGGCAGTCAGCACAACCATCATGCTTCCTTGTTCGTTAGTTTTTAATTCCTATGGACTGAACCAAGATAAGCCTCTCATCTCATTTGTATTTATCATTATATATAAAGGCATCACAGAGACAATGAGGTTGGCTTAACTTGACCCTTTGATTCGGAGGGTGAGTGTGTTGGAGGGGGTGGGTGGGTGTGTTTTAACATAAAGAGAAAATGTAGCATGGGAAGCATTTTTTACCACAGTCATTTAGAAGGTAATGAGCTGGTATAATTCCTTAACGTAAGGGCGAACTACTCTGATGTGCTCTGTTTTTACCACCTCCTAAGATGTTTGTGTTGTCAACTGGGGTCATGGTATGTGGACTTCATTATCATTGTTATACCCTTACAGCAAAATCATTATCCTGATAATTAGCATTCTCTCTATGCTTGTAGATAACAATTTGACCCCTGGACATATTTTTCAAGTTGCTTTTGGGTCTATGAGAGAATTTCTTTGCTTATGTATTTTAAAAATGTATTCTGCCTTCAGTGTTCTTTTTAACCGGCAAATATCTATTGAACATCCTATTTGTGAAGTCTGTACGAGGCAGTGAGAGGGAAGGGACCCCTCTCTTCAAGGAATTTATTTAGTGAAAGTAGATGAGTTCATATGTGGATTAGAAGTGTGAATATGAGCTTATTAAAAAGAGGCATTTTTAAGCCTCCCAATGAAATATTTCTACTTCCTGTGAGCAAGAACAAAAACATACGTGCTGGTTAATATGCCAAAGGTGATGCATGTTTAGTTAGATTTTGGTCCTATGAAAAGTGTTAGGCTATGCATTCCATAACAAAACCTATTTATTTATTCATGTATTTAGTTTTCATGCCGATTTATTTGGTGGCTTTCAAATACATTTTATCTTCTAAGGTAACAAAGACTGGCTGATGTGAGTAGGAGGCAGGAGACTTAGCCATTTACCTGTTTCTACCCTCCCCTCTCTTCACGCAGTAGCCTCATAGCATAAACTGAAAGGCCCTGGTTCAGGTCAGTAGGTACACAAAACTTTATCTCACAACACTGAATCATTGCAACTGTGATCCATTTACACAAAGATGATTCAATACACATTGTAATATACTGGTTGATCGGTGTGTCGCTTAAGTAATCTTGTCTCTAATGTAGTTGCCCCCCTTTCTAATCCAGGCCTTCCACCTCATTCAGTCTACTTGGTCTGTGAATTCTGCTCTGATAGTCGATGTTTTGGAGAGCATAGCAACGATGGTGCTTTCATCTCTGGATCGATAGTAACATTCCACTGTAACCGACTCTTATTTCTTTGATCTTTGCCCTTTCTCTACCCATTCTTTTAAACTTCTTAGAACCTTTTAAACTTTTGTAGGGAGTCAAAAGTATTTACTGTCAGAAATAGGGTTCTTTTGCCGTTATGTTCAAATTGCTAGCTCTTCTCCAAAAAGTTTGTGAGAAGACTCTAGCAGAGAGCTTGGCACAATGGCTAGCCCTTGATCCTAGCCAAATCTCATCCTAAATGGAAAGCTCCTGGTGGTGAGGTAAGTAGCCTCAGTGGGACTTGGAAGGTGAGAGGAAAGCGTGGTTGAATTTTGAAGGGAATAAAGGTAAATTGTTTTTGTTTTAAATAAATGTATTTCATTATACACTGTAGAAAATTTGGAATATACAAAGAAGTGGAGGAATAAAGAGCTATAAAAATCATCCCATAAACAACTATTTACATTCTGGTTAGTTCTGAATGAGGGAGTGGAGGTCACGTGGCAGACTAACATGCCCACTAAAGGTTGGCCATGGTGGAGAAAAAGGTGAGGTGTCTGTGATAGGAGTTTGAGACTCTGGCCAAATAGAGGACCAGGTAATGTGAGGCAAAGTTGGGAAGGAATTTAACATTTTAGTTTAGACGATCCATGGGCCCAAGATGGTATAATGAAGGGCAGTGTAGCCAGTGAAATGCCTGGGGCCGTAAAGGCCAGGGCACTCAGCCAGTGATAAAGGAAGAATGAAGAGTTTGGGCAGAAGCAGCTGATTTGGAAGCAGGCTTGGGATCCATAACGGAAGTGTTTCATCCAGAGAATTTGTGTGGTCAGAAACGGGGGGATTTAGATAAGTGTAAGACAGACAATCTTAAAAAAAGGCTGATCCTGGGGTCCAGAGAAAGAGGCAGGTTTTTTCTGTGGTGGCCAAAAGTGTGATCTGGAAGGTGGCAAGATGGTGAAAACAAACAAAGAGGAATCCAAGGAGTGGTGTCTACAGTAGGGCCTTCAGACTAGGTACTCACGGAGCTGGGAGAGGGGAGTCACTGTAGGGTGCACATTAATTTATTACCCAAATTGGGATGCTCTTGAAAAGGAAAGGGGTGCTATGAATAATTGTGCTGTGAAATCCAGGACTGTCCCACACAAACCATATGGCCACCTCTTTTGTCATTAAGTACCTCAACCACATAAAATTTGTAGCTTTACCACAGAAATTTCTGGAACCATATTGGCTATTTGATAATAACTACCTCATTTATTTTTCTGATAAATATCTGTGCCTGGGTCAAGCTCTTCATCGTTTTTCTTCTGAATTTTTAGGAGAACCTCTAAACCAGCTTTCTTTCTCCATTCTATAAAATGGTGTCTAAACCATTCTCTTCCACTTCATTACCTGAGGGATATTTCTCAATCTTCAGTCATTTCTTGCTCCTCTCTCCTTAAAAGTTAGTGTTTTGCATGGTTCTTGAGGTAAGGTTTGAACTTAGCATGGCACACTAGTTCAGTCCAGTTGAGCTCACTGAATCTCTGTTCAGATGTACGTTAGAGATGGGAGTTCTTCCTTGAGCCCCTCCTGCCTCACCCCCCCCACCCACATGTGTGCAGTGATGTTTTCCAGCACCTCTGCGCCTTGCTACAAGCTGTTCCCTCTGTCTGGCACAGACTTCCACACTCTTGACTCGTCCTACTTTTTTTCCCCCCAAAAACCTCAGCTTAAATTTCACTTCTTTTTAGAAACATTTCCTGATTGTTCCCAGACTAAGAGCGCTCTATGTTCCCCTTCTTCACTCCAATATGTGCTAGTATGTATTTTTGTTAGAATTCTGTTGCACTGGTGGTCATATTCTGTCTTCCACTACAAGAATGTGTCTCTGATGGACAGGACTGTATCCTGTTCATGGCTTTTTTCTTTCCCTGTGTTATATCATCTAGCACTCTTCTAAGTATTTTATTTAAAAAAACGTAAACTTGAATTTATCACACTGTTAATCTCTGGAGGATACCCTCTGCTTTGGATGAATGTTTGTGTCCCTCCAAAATTCATACATTGCAGCCCTACCCCACAGTGTGATGGTATTTGGAGATGAGGTCTTTGGGAGGTAATTAGGGTTAGATGAGGCTGTCAGGGTTGGACCCCCATGATGGGATTGTTACTTTTATAAGGAAAGACATCAGAGAGCTTGCTCTCTCTCCAAGAGCATACGCCAAAGAAGGGCCACGTGAGCATTCAGGGAGAGGGTGGCTGTTTGCAAGCGAGGGAGAGTCCTCATGAGAAGTTGCCACGCTAACAGACCTTAGCCTCCAACACTGTGAGAAAGTTCCCTTCTGTTGTTGAAACCACCCAGTCTATGGTATTTCGTTATGGCAGCCACGGGGACTCATAGACCTTCAGAGGAAGACCTGCCTAGTTATCATGTTGTTTACTGTCTCTAAGTCCGGTTTCTAGCTGTAAAAAACATTTCTTTTAGTTCCATGGTAACTCAGCATTTAAAAACATTTGTTTTTCCTTAATTAAAAAAAGTAGGGGTGTGCGGGTGGCTTAGTCTGTTAAGTGTCCGACTCTTAATTTTGGCTGAGGTCATGATCTCAGGGTTGTGAGCTTGAGCCCTGTGTCAGGCTCTGTACTGGGAGTGGAGCCTGCTTAGGATTCTCTCTCTCTCCTCTCTCTCTCAAAAAAAAGTAACACATGCTTCATGCACAAGAGTTAGAACGCACACACACACAAAGGGAAAAAAGGATCCATAATACAGCACACAGAGAGAATCACTGTTAATGTTTTGGTGTTTGGTTTTCTAATGTTATGTGCAATGTATTATGTATGTGTACATACGTATGATATTCCACAAAAATGGGATCATATACTTAGGACTTTGGAGACTACTTTTGATACATAGTTCATGTTTTCCTATGACAATAATTGTTCTTTTGCGATGTTATTTTGGCTAACCCAATTTTCTATCCGATAAATACATAGCTCAACTTTAGAAATACTACTTGGTCTATTCTTCCCACAGGTAATTAAAATTTTATTAGTTTATTAGTTCCCCTAATCCAATACTTTTTTCAATCCCACAAAGTTTATGTAGTTTCCTGTGGTTCGAGTATGGCAATTTCTAGAAAGAATATTATGGAGAATCGTAAATATCATTTATTCATTCATTGATTTATATATATATATATATATATATATATATATATATATATATATATATATATAAATTTATTTATTTATCTAGCTGAATCTTAATTTTTTTTAAAAGATTTTATTTATTTATTTGACAGACACAATGAGAGAAGGAGGAACACAAGCAGGAGGAGTGGGAGAGGGAGAAGCAGGCTTCCCGTTGAGTAGGGAGCCCAACGCAGGGCTTGATCCCAGTATCCTGGGATCAGGACGTGAGCCGAAGGCAGAAGCTTAATGACTGAGCCACCCAGGTGCCCCAATTTATTTTTTATTTAAATATTCTATTTATTTATTTGACACAGAGAGGGAGAAGCAGATTCCCTGCTGAGCAGGGAGCCCGATGTGGGACTTGATCCCAGGACCCCGGGATCATGACCTGAGCTGAAGATGCTTAACTGACTGAGCCACCCTAATATATATTTATTAAATACCCACTGGGTAGTAGGGACTATGCCTATATTTCTGGAGAGAAATTCAGCAGCATGTAGCAAGAATCCTAAAAATATGCATGACCTTTGTTCCAGTTAGGGTTCTTTTAGAAATTTGTTGTAAGGAAATATCCTAGATGCACAGATAGATTTATGTTCATTGAGCATGGAGAGCAAGAGAACTTGTGTGACATAAATTACCACCAGTGGAGACATAGCTGAAATAACTGTGGCCTATCCATATGATAGAACATTTTCAAGCCATTAAAAGTACTATTTTCAAGTGGTATTTAAGGATGTGGCAATTGCTTAGAATAGAATGTTCAGTTAAAAAAAAAGTTAAAAAATTATGTGTACAGTATGTGATCCCAGTTTTGCACAAACCAAACCAAAACAATAGTCTGTTCAGAGACAATAAAACCAAATACCAAAACAGTGATATTTTCTCTAATACCTGGATGCTTGGTAATTTTTACTTTTCCCTTGTCATTCTCCGGTTTTTCCAGAGTTTCTATGGAAAAGGTATTACTTTTGTGATTTGAAATGTTTTAAGCAGTTAAAGATTCAGGATACTTGCTTCATTTCAGAGAAATGGAGCATCTTTTACTGGAGTCATTGTTTCATTTTGGTACAATGAAATGTTTCAAAAACAGATTGAAGATTCATCTTTATGGTGATGCCAAAAAGCTTTGGGAATTGTTTTTGATGAAGGGGAAATACACCAAAGAACCAGGAGAGGAATCAGCAATATACCCTATACACTAATCATTCAAGACCCCCCCTTAAAAGCCACTCTCCTGGGGCACTTTATCTGCACCCTACCCCAGCACCACGAATGTATCTAGTCTAGCCACTGATCACACTGCATCGCAATTATGTTTCTTTTCCCTCCTGGGTTGTTCAGAGCCTAGCACCGTACCTGGTTTCCAGCACTCAGTAAAATGTAGAATGAAGAAATGGATGACTCATCAAATGCCAGTATTCCTCAGTCATTGTGTGAACTCGGAGACCTGAGCAAACCAGAGCTAGTACGTTGGACTTGATGGAGTGATGCCAGCTTTACTCAAGAGGAGCAACTCAAGTCGGAATATGGGCTGGCCTGTGTCATTACAACCTCGTGAGTAGTTTTCATTCCTGCCTCTTACTCTGGCTCTCCCAGGCTCTTGCATGACCTATATTAACCTTCATGTTTCTGAAGTGAGAACTGTTCATCAGAAAGGAGGCTGTCTGCTTTGTGCATCTACTTCTTGCATTATTTGGTCTTGAGCCTGCAGTAGAGTGGTCCGTGTCCACACACTGAACTATCTTTTCCAGGTGGGCTGGGGGAGGTTGCTGGGGTCCTCTGACCTCAAGAGCCTAATCAAAGAGCAGTCATATAGTAGACACTGGGGAGAGGGACTATTGACCAATGCTTTTTATATGCGGCAGCACCAAAAGATGGGGGTTCTGGGCTAGAAGTAGGAGTCTTGCTAACGAGCAGCCAGTCCTCTGGCTGTTCTCGTTGTCATGTGAAGGAATTGAAGTCAATGAGCAGATAGTTAGAGCACAGGACTCTTCTGTTAACTTCAAATTCCATTCCTATGCTGTAGGACTGATTAATAGGACATGGGTCACATTCTGGCTCCCAAAGTCCTGCCCACAATTCCTGCTGGAATCAGTGGGAACTGTCGATTCATAGCTTAGGGCAGCTTGGTTTCCTTAGATGAAGGGTATAGAGTATATGTTGTGTATGTGCACTGCAGACAGAGAGACTGAGAGAGAGGCGGAGATTGAGACATGCTCAGTATTGGTCTTTTCCAAGAGAAGGGACTAAAGATATCCCTGTGTGTTTAGGGATAGCCCTGTCTTTGCTGTTATGAATCACTCCACTAATAGAAAGAAATAAGAACTCTCATCTGTCATAGATCCCATGTAATATTCATGCCCAAAATAAACTGAGTTCTTGCCCTAATTGGACTCACTGACTATTACTTTTCAGCCTCAAGGAAGGGATCAACCCCATGTCATCTCTTCCAGATATTTGAAGAGAAGAGGGTGAGAGCAGAGAAAATGAAAAGACTGATTCTGCCCTGCAAGGAGTAGAATTAATGCCACTGCCCTTTAGCCCAGAATAACTTTGTGGCAAATGGCTCCTCTTGGTTTTCTGAAGCATACCCCGTCTTATTAACAAAGGCCATTTAAGGTCGCCATGATTGGCCTTCATTTCTCAAGTGTCTCTCCCTGCCCAGCCAGGGCAGATCTCAACTTCTGTTTTGTCTCCTGATCAGGCTGCCGGTTCTGCGTGGGATTCTCAAAGACTCTTCTATTTGATATTCCGTTTTACAGACTATTGCCAAAAGCTATTTACATTGTCCACACATGGAAATTAATGCATTTTCTGTTTTCTCTAAAAGCTCTTCATGGCGGGTAGCAGAGAACTCAATTTTATGATTTGGCAAGATCAAGCTGACAGTAGGTGTGTTGTCAGTGCAGGGCCCATAGGACTGTGTCCTGGGGCGGTTGCCCACTCCCACCTCTCGGTGACTGTTAGTGCCAAGAACTTGCTCTCTTACTTTATGTAACTTGAAAATAAATTTTGCTATCTTACAGGGCTAATGCTTGTGCCTTGTTCTTCTTCTTTAAAATTGTTTTAGATATTCTTGTTCCTATGATTTTTTTATATTAATTTTAGAATCATATTGTCATATTCCAATCAAAATTATTTTAGGGTTTTACTGCATTTTTACTGAATGTGTAGATTAATTTGGAGAGAGTTATCTCTATAGAATATTGAGTCCTGTCCATATCTCTCCATTTATTTGGTCTTCTATCTATCTTTCAGGAAAGTTTAAGTTCTCCAGTGAAAGACTTGCACATGTTTCTCCAGTGTACGATTCAGTGCCTGGATACTCAAAAAATTTTACTGAGTGAATATATTTTTGTGGATATTATGAAAAGAAAAAGAGTTCAAAAAATTTTTTTTTGTCTTTTATCTAGGAATCTTTCTGAAGCATCTTTTTCAATTCTAATATTGGAGATTTTCTTGGATTTTCTATGTATATAATAATATAGTCTGAAAATCAGCTTATTTTTTTCTTTCCAATCCTTATGCATTTCATTTTTTTTAATGACCTATTTTACTTATATGGTTTCCAGTACAATGTTGAATAGAAACAGGGATGGAGGAAATTTGTGTCTTTTCAGGAATGCAATGGGAAATCAAAGTCTCACCATAAAATGTATGCTTTTAATGGATACCCTTTAGCAAATTCTAGTTTTCTTTTCTCTTTTTTTAAAGATTTTATTTATTTATTTGAGAGAGAGAGAAAGAGGAAGAGAAAGAGAGAGAGGGGGGCAAGGCACCAAGGGAGAGTGAGAGGGAGAAGCAGACCCCCGCTGAGCAGGGAGCCCGATGCAGGACTCAATTCCAGCACCCTGAGATCATGACCTGGGCTGAAGGCAGGTGCTTAACTACTTAACGGACTGAGCCTCCCAGGTGCCCCTATTCCTAGTTTTCTAAATGTTTTCTTATTCTTAATATCATGGGTGGTTTTCCAGTTTTATTAAGTGTGTTTAAAAAATAAACATGGCTTGACCAGATGTGCTAATACTTATTTTCTGCACCTATGTTCATTTGGTGTACATTCTTTAGTATTTACTTATTGGAACATGGATGTAAACAGGAGGGACTATAACATGATGGTTAAGACTGCAGGCTGTGCAGTGAGCACGTGCTGGGCTTGAGCTCTTGTTCTGTCGCTTCCTGACCCTTAACTTAGACAAGTTACTCAAACTCTCTGTTCTCCGTCTTCTCCAAGTGGAGTTAACAGTAACACCTACTACATAGATATTAAACGAAATAATCAAGTAAAACTTTTACAGATTTTATTTATTTATTTTAGAGAGAGAAAAAGCATGAGCGAGTGGAAGGGCAGAGGGGAAGGGAGAGGGACAAGCAGGCTCCGCACTGAGCCCAGAGCCCAATGCAGGCCTCAGCCTCAGGATCCTGAGATCCTGCCCTGAGCCAAGAGCAAGAGTCCCAAGTTCCACCGCCTGACCGCCCCCCCCCCCCCGCCATGCCCCTCAAGTAAAGCTTTTAGATTAGTTTCCAGTGCTTTGTGAACGTTCACTGTATGTCAACTGCTGTTCTTCCCATTGCTATTATTTCTTAGATGCTCTTTGTGTAGTTTTGGTATCTACATTGTGATAGTATCTAAAGGGTGACTGAGAAATGTCTCTTTTATTTTACTCTCCAATATAGCTTATATAGGATTAGGATATATGTTCACTGAAACTTTGGTGATAAAAATAATAAATAAAATAAACTCATCTGGCCTGGGAATGTGTATAGATACTTTTTTTGCTGTTTAAAAAATACATAGATATATTTAAACTTATTTCTTGTTGAGTCAATGTTGACAAATTTGTCCAAAAATTGTAGATTTAGTTCTCAAAATTTGGATTTATGGCATTTACTTAGGTTATTTCTTCAGTCTCTATTACACCTGAAATAATTATCCTTTCTATTTCTAACCTTGATTAATTTGTGCCATCTCTTTTTCCTGACCAGTCTTATCAGAAAATAGTCTATTTGATATGCCATTTCAGAAAAAAACTTAGTTTTTCATTCCTTTCTATTGTTTCTTCCTGTTGTCTTTATTGTATACATTCATCTCTCTTTGAGTTTTATCTTTCCTTTTTTTGACTTCTTCAATGATTAGCTCATCATATATATATATATATATATATATATACACACACACATATATACATTCAAGTTGTTACATATATTAGCTAATATAGATAAGATATATATATTAGCAAGTTATGCTAATAATTCCTACTGTGACTTGTTAACTCAAATTATTTGGATATACATTTTGTTCCATTGTTTCAAAATTATGTCTTTCTGCTGCATTTTGGGGATTCAGGATTCTATACTGCCTTTAGGTCAATGTTGATAATTGTAATTTGAATCTTCTGTGTCTTACCAATTTTTGGTCTGGGTGATTTATCACTTTCTGGGAAGGCATATTGGAATCTCCCCCTGTGATTTTCCTTTTTATTCCTGGAATTTTGTAACCTTTGGCTTTATATATTTTGAGACCATATTGTTCAGCACAACAGAATCAGGCACATTCTATCTCCCCCCCACCTCCAAAATTCCTTTTCATTTAGTTTCTTTTTTCCTTTTTTTTTTTTATGTTAGTCACCATACAATGCATCATTAGCTTTTGATGTAGTGTTCCATGATTCATTGTTTGCATGTAACACCCAGTGCTCCATGCAATATGTGCCCTCCTTAATACCCATCACTGGGCTAGCCCATCCCCCACCCCTCCCCCTCTAAAACCCTCAGTTCATTTAGTTTCTTTATGAATAATTCTATTTGCCTTAAATTCTATTTTGCCTGATACGAACAAGGCTCCACTGGCTTTTCTTGCAGCTACTGTTTGCCTGATAAATCTATTACGAATATCATACAGTTAGAATTTTAAAAGTGCCAGTCTGAGACTATATTATAACCAGTGGTTTTAATGGTTTTTTTTCCATTTATTACTGATATATTTGGAACTTCCATCTAATTTTCTGTTTTTGTGTTACTCTCTTTTCTCTTTGCTATTCTTTTCGCTCTTTTTGTCCTTACTTCTGATTTTTTATTTTCTCTCCCCCTTTTCTAACTTGAAAGTTATATTTTTTTGTTTCTGTTGGTGGTAATCTTTAAATTTTTGCAATCAATACCTAAGTATAAAGTGAGCATTTCCCAAGCAGTGTAAGGACTTCCACTATTTCCCCCCATTTTTTTTTATTGTGGTAACATACATATAATGTAAAATTTACCATCTTAACTATTTTTTTCCCTGGAATGTTTTATTTTTATTTTTTAGCATTTTTAATTTAAATTAAACTAATTGACATATAATGTATTATTAGTTTCAGAGGTACAAGCCTGTTGATTCATCAGTTTTATATAATACCCAGTGCTCATTACATTGCATGCCCTCCTTAATGTCCATCACCCAGTGACCCCATCCCCCCACCCTCTCCCTTCCAGCAACCCTCAGTTTGTTTCCTATGATTAAGAGTCTCTTATGGTTGATCTCCCTCTCGGTTTTGTCTTGTTTTATTTTTTTCCTCTTAACTATTTTTAAGTGTACAGTTCAGTAGTATTAAATACATTCATAATATGCTGCCATCGCCACCATCCGTGTCCAGGATGGACACGTCTTGTCAAACCAGAAGTCTGTATTCATTAAGCAACTCTCCCAGCCTCCCCACCCCGCTGCAGCCACCTTGCTACTTTCTGCCTCTCTGATTTTACCTACTCTCAGGACCCTGTGGAAGTGGAATCACAACGTATTAGTCATTCTGTGGCTGGCTTATTTCAGTTAGCAGAGTGGGGAGCTCCCACTTTTTAAACTCTGCTCTTCTCCCGTTTTCACGTTCTTGGTGCCTGCTGTTTTCTTGCATCTTGTTTCCAACTTCCTGCTAGCTCTTCACATTCTAGTTGTTTTCTTTATAGGCAAATCTGCTTAGACTGATTGCTCTAGACACTGACACTCATCGCACCCTGCATCTTGCTCCTTTGCTTTGGACTACATTTCCTTCGTGGGCTGTGGTTCTAGGAGCTATTTCAGTGAGGGTCTCTGAGTGGTAAATGCTTCCTTGTCTTTGTCCACACACGTTTTTTTCCTCTCACTCCTTCTTGAATTTTGGGTTTGTCAGGTGTAGGAGTCTAAGTTGACAGTTATTTTCTCACAATGGTATGAAAACACTGTTTCATTTTCCTGTGGAATTTGCGGTTGCCAGTGGGAAGCTGGCTGCCAACCTGTCGTTCCCTTGTAAGTAAGTTGTCTCTTCTCTGCTCAAAAGGTTTCCTATCGATTTTGATATTCTGCAGTTTTACCACAATGTGTCTCCTGGTAGATTTGTTTTTATTTATCCTCTCAGCATTTGGGTGGTTTTTCATCCTAAGGAATTAAACATTCAGTTCTGAAAAAAAATCTTAACCATTGTCTTTTCAAATCCTTCTTTACCTTTTTTCCGGCTTTTCTCTCTTTCTGGAGATGTATTTTAGACTTTCACATTCTAGCGTCCCTCTCTCTGAACTGAGCTCTGTACTGTATTCTGCATGATTTCTTTAGATCTACTTCCCATTTATCTTATGCTCTCTTCAACTCTATTAAATCTGCTATATCTCTTGAACTTTCCTTTTTAACACTGTATTTTCCATTCCTAAAATTTTCATTTAAAAACATCTGTCCTTTGGGTGCCTGGGTGGCTCAGTCAGTTAAGTGTCTGCCTTTGGCTCAGGTCATGGTCCTGTGGTTCTGGGCTCAAATCCCACATCAGGCTCCCTGCTCAGTGGGGAGTCTGCTTCTCCCTCTGCCCCTCCCCCCTGCTCATGCTCTCTCTCTCTCTGTCAGATAAATTAATAAAACCTTTTTTAAAAATTTGTCCTTTTTCATACTTTTATTTATGATTTCCATTCTTTTAAAAAGTATCTTAATCATTTTAGATATACTAACTTGGTAGTCTGTGTCAGAAACTAGGAACGATATTTCCCCCATGTATTACATCCACTGGCATTCCCTCTTAGTGGTTTATTAATTTAATTTGTGGATTTTATTTTTTTTTTAAGATTTTATTTATTTATTTGACAGAGAGAGACAGCCAGCGAGAGAGGGAACACAAGCAGGGGGAGTGGGAGAGGAAGAAGCAGGCTCATAGCAGAGGAGACTGATGTGGGGCTCCATCCCAGAACGCTGGGATCACGCCCTGACCCGAAGGCAGACGCTTAATGACTGCGCCACCCAGGCGCCCCTCATTTGTGGATTTTAATACTTTATTTTGAGCTCTCTATCAGCAGGGTTTTTGTTTTTTCTTGTGGGACTTCTGTCTCCCTACAAGGAATAGCTGAAGTACAGTTTCGGGAAAGTTATGTATTTCTTGCAATGGGGAATACAGTAGCAGCAGAGAGACAAGTCTCAAGTGAGAAAGCACAAAATTGGTCGAGTCAGATCCTGGAGAAGGTGAAGAGCTGGAAGATGAGGAGCCTAGGGATAACTTTATAGAAAGGAAGAGGAATACCTCTTTCTTTGAAATAGGAGAGAAGGCAAAACCATAGTAAAAAATACGGGGGAATTTTGAGTAAAGCAATGACCTACTAATCTTCTCAGAATAATAAATGAGTTTGTCTCTCTATGAAGGCAGTCACATGTGTCTGAGGAGACCAGTGCTGTTAGAAGTGGTACATGGAGACAGGAAAAGTTAATGAAAAAGGTTGTCAGTAAGGAGTGAGGACCCAGCCAGGGTTTAGAGAGAATGGGCACATGGGATGCAACCTGTGTGCTTTGGTGTTTTTCCCACATCACTTGGCAGCTAAAGAATGGGGAGGAGGAAACGTGAGAGTACCCGGATTTGATGAGTGGAAATCTGGCCACAGGAGGTAGCTTGCAAATAGTTCTAACGTTCAGGGGAAAGCCCTGCTGAAGTCCTTTCTGATGGGTCCAGGCTGGGAAGGGGTCAAATGAAGTCGGAAGGACACTGATGGATGAGGACACAAGAGAAGGATCTAGAGAATGGAGGCCCAGAGGAGGTGAGGACAGTTTTAGTAGGAATTAGAGAGCTGTAGGGTGAGAAATAAAGGAGGTTTAGGTCAGAAAGAGGGATTTTTCAACTTGAGTAGCTTGGTGGTAAAATAGTGCCTGGTGCTGAGCATATCAATAATTCTATGTGGATTGGTTATTTACTATATACTTGCTATCTGGAGGAAAAATTAGTTGCTCTGAACTTCAGCATAGCAGTCTCTCTATTTCAATTCCTTCTTCTTTTTTTCTTTTCTTTTTTTTTTAAGTAGGATCCATGGCCAGCTTGGCTTAAACTCATAACCCTGAGATTAAGACCTGACCTGAGATCAAGAGTCAGAAACTTAACCCAGTGAGCCACCCAGGTGCCCCTCAATTTCTTCTCTAAAAAGTGGGAGTAACCAGCCTTGCAGAAGTATTATCGTACATTTTCTGATTTTTATTTTTTTTGGCATCATCTTCTCTTTACTATGTTTTCCACTATGCCCATCCTCTGGGAGCATGAGCTCCTTCAGCAGTCAAGGCTGAGCGGTGGGGAGGAGCATGCAGCTGTAGGGATGGGAAGACAGGGCCTCAGGATGTTCTCCTCAGCTTATTGTCAAGTTACCTGCTGCAGGAAGGGCACGAGGGATCAGAGGGCATTGGATCCTCCAGTTAGTTGGATGTCCCGAGAGCCCGCCCTACCCCCCATAAACCTGTGTTTGGCTGGGAGACAGATCATGGGCCGTCTCTTCAAGGAGGCTAAACCTGAAGGCCTTTGTTTCATGTGCATAGGGAAAGGCCTTGCTGCTTATACTTGGGTGTTCTCATCTGTAGTCATGCCAACCCATGCTACACAAACTGGAATGTGACTGAGCTCCTTAATCACCGGCCCAGACCAGGTGTGACACCCTCTCCTCAATCTGGGTCATTAGGGCCTGTGGCCCAAAGGGAGGGGGGTTCCCTTAGTGCTAGTTGGGTCTGGTGGAGATTCTGTCACCTGTTTATCTTCTTTCCTTTCAAGGTTGCCCAAAGCAGTGGCGGCAGGAAAGCCCAGTCCCACCCCACCCCAGGACTGAGCTATAGTGCATTAGTATTTTGATGCATTAATATTTTCCATTCTCTATCCATTTATCCTGTGTTTTAAGAAAAGGTTCATATTAGGTGCTCATTAATTTACAAAAATCTCCAAGGGTTTTGTCTAAAATCTTCACAGGCTTTGAATCCTGCTTCTTCAAGTGCTTGCCCATAGTTCGTGGAATGTCTGCTTTCAGGGTGAGCTCTTGGTGTGCCTCAGATAATGCAGCTGCCCCCTGAGGGCTGCCCGACCCCCGCTCCTGTCAGTCAGCCATGACTTACGTTTTCCTCGGTGAGCCGGTGACCATCATCAGCCCTGTGGCTTGGCCATTCTCAGTGCCAACTGTGGTCGCATCGGCTCTCTTTTTCCATAAGGCCTACAGGCTGGCTTGGCGTTTTACCAAACTGCAGCGGGCTTTGTGGGTCTCTGTCAGCATTTCTTTCCTGTTGCCTTCGTGGTCTCAGTTGTTTCTAGGAGGGAGCAGAACTTTGTGGCTGAGTCATCACTGGCTGCGATGTGGGAAGTCAGAACAGCTTTTAACTTTTTCTTGTTAATTTGTGATCCCTACCCAGAGCTGTGAAGGTGTCTTGAGGGAGAAGATTCTTAGGAAGGAATTGATTTAATAGGGATAATTGCCTGGGATGGGACATAATTCCTCCCAGTCCAGTCTTCACCACCCCCCGCACCGCCGCCAACCCCGTGGTGAGGAGGGGTCCATGGACCGGGCCATCTCACTGGGAGTTGCTCTGAGGTCTACATAACTGAAAAATGCAGGAAATGCAACGATGGGATTGCATTTGTTCTCCAAAAAGTGCTTATTTGCGGCTGGCCTACTTCGGAAAATGGAGTGGAAAAAGAAGCAAAGTTTTGTTGCAGAAAGAAAAATAAGTAGAAGGTAGGAATAGAGGACCCCAGTGAAAGATTAACCAGATGGGCCATGTCAGCTCTAAAATGTCCCAGGATGGTGCTCCTCCTGGTTCTGCCCTGGATATTCCATTTCTGTTGATATTTCTAAGTCAAAAGTCAAGGGGATGTATTTGAAGAGCCTTATGACTCTGCTGGAATGTGAGTGTTGGGGAAACCCTCTGGGTTGAGTAGGGCGTGCAGGTGCTGGAGGTGGGCAGGGCGTGAGGGGAACAGCAGAGAGCGGTGTTGGATAGAGTGGCCATGCCTGTGGAGCCCAAGGTCTTTCCTTGTTAAAAGAAACTTTGGAGTTTGGCCTGTAAAGGACAGCCCAGTGAGTCACTTCTGCCCAGCTGGGGTGAGAAATTGCTACTTTTGTTCTCTTAGGGTTCCAAAGACTATAGGAGATATGCAGTTATATTCCTTTCTTATTCCTTTTCTACTTTTTTTTTTTAACTTCACAGTTAACCAAGTCTTCCGTATTCTCCCTCAGGAGGATCGAATCTTTTTTTTTCTCCTTGGGCCCACAATAATTCTGAGCACTGTCAAGGTACTTTTCTGATGACGAAGCTGTGTATTGGCCCAAAAGGTCAGATTTTCCCCAAAATTTAGGCCAGTGCCTGATCACCTGCTTCATATTTTCAGAGCAGGCAGGGCTGCACTTTTGTGCATGCCTGAACATGTGACATGGATGTTTATCTAAAGGGCTTTCTCTCTGGGGCCCCTGAAGTCCTATTCCTACTTGCTCGATGCTAGTGTTCTGGCTGTGACTGTGCAGCATGCTAATCTCAAGATATCTGTAATTTTATTCAATTTTTGCATCTCTATGAAGTAGGCATTATCATTAATCTCATTTTATAGAGGAATAAAATGAAATCAGAAGAATTACGTATGGCAACCCCAGGTAATGCAGTTTAGGATTTGAATTCAAGTCAGGATTTGAACTCAAGAGTGTCCTACCCCAAAGCCTAAACATCTAACCAGTCTGCTGGGAACTCTCAGTCTGTGGCCCTGTCTCCCCTAAATTCTCTGGGAGCTTTTCTGCATGTGGCTTTCTTTCTCCAGGAAGAAGGATCACGGTCCATGTTAGATTTCCAAAGGGCTGTGGTCACACAAAGCACTGAATTATTTGAGTTAGGATGCTCTTGGTTGCAAACAAAAGAATACCCACCTCACACTGGCTGAGAGTCAGTTTTCATTCAGAGTTTATTCCTATTCCATTTCTCTGGCAACACTCTAGGCTTCACCCTCCTTAGTGTGTTGGCTTTGTCCTCGGGCTTCCTTCATTCGTAGCAAAATGCCTGCAGTAGTTCCAGACCCAGTGCTGTTCCCCCCACATGTCCAAAAGGAGAGCATTTCTTTCCTCGCCACCATCCAACGAAAATTGTGGGCTCCACTCTGATGGGACCCACTGAGGTCGCGTGCCCCTGTCCCCATTGGTTTCTGGGGTGGGGGAGGGGAGATGGCATGCACTGATTGGCTGAAGGTTCCTACCCAGTCCTGAATCAATCCTAACCTGAAGAGAGTAAGATTATTAGTAAGGTCATTTTTGCCCGACCAGCATAACTGTTTCATAATGTTCAGGGGAGGAGTGAAGTGAATGAGAAGGAGGCGTCCAACAATACCCAAAATAGACAGTATTCTTCCCTTGGTATCTCAAAGGCCTTAGGACAAACTCCCTGTCTTATTGGGACAAGATAAAAGCAAATTCGGCTTCTAGTAGGAAGCTTGTCATTTCTTCGTTGTTCTCTTGATTTGAGGAGTTTAATATCCTGCCTTTTCTCCATCCCCAATCAGAGTCTATTTAGTGAGAGGATGCTCTTGCCAACTAAGAGATACTTCCTTTAGATGCAGTTGTAATTAGAGTTGCTCCTTCTGAGAAACACTTGCATTCCCTGAGTTACACATTCCTTTGGTATATTTTCCACTTGTTTAAGAGTGTATAGTCTGAGGCTCTGAGGGTGGGTGGGAAAGAGGAAGAGCATTTGAAAATGAGAATGTGAAGGAAGACAGGAGTCTTTTTATAAGAAGCCAAGCAGAGTGATGACTACATGTGTCTGAAAATATAATTATCCTCTTTTGTTTGCTTGATAGAGTTTTGATAGAATCTTGACAGCTCTGTCATGAAATGTTAAAATGTAATTTAGGTAAAAAAAATCTTAATTAACTTAAATTATAGTCTGAAGTCATATTCCAGGCTTTGACCCTTTTATCGCGGGTGACACAGCAGGGGCTGCAGGTGCGGCTCACCCAGCTGCCGTGTTTGCATGAAAGAAGGAAATGGTTGGTTAGCTCACTGGACACCCGGGAGGGGGGGATATATGGATCCGTGGAGGGAAACCAGTGGGATTTGCTTCCTGCTCGAAATTCCTGGGTGATGCTCTTAAATTTAGAGCTGAGGGGGCATTGTGGGTACTTCCACCCATTAGAGAATAAAGCCCAAGCTTCTTAGGGCAACATTAAGGCTCTTCAGGACATGGTCTTCAACACCCTCAGGCGTAGGGAGTTGTATGGTGCAATGGGGAGAGTGTGGGCTTCAGAGTTAGATGCTAGACTCTTACCTCTCCTGCTGGCTTGCTGAGTGTTCCAGGATAAAGTCTTTAAGGTCTCTGAGTGTCAGTTTCCTCAGTGTGCTGTGAAAGCAAAGAAGTCACACCTACCTTCCTTGTGAGGTCAAACTATCCCATCACCCTCCCATATCTGCTGTATCCTCCCTATATATATATATATTTATTTAGAGAGAGGGAGAGAGGAGGGGAGAAGGAGAGGGAGAGAGAGAATCTTGAGCAGGCTCCACTCTCAGTGCAGGGCCCAATGCGGGGCTCAATTTCATGGCCCTGAGATCATGACCTGAGTGAAAATCAAGAGTCAGACGCTTAACTGACAGCCACCCAGGTGCCCCCTCCCTTCCTTATATTCTGCTACTTTTATTTCACATGGCCTCTCTCCCCCGCACCTCCTCCCATCAAGGAGACAAAACATTCATTAGGGGCGTGGGCCGCATGTCTCCCTTGCCCCCCCCCCCCGTTCATTCCTGGTCCTAGTAGAATGATTTGTAACATGGTACATAGTTAAGTCCTGGATACAACTTTGCTAAAACAAATGTTCATTAATAGTTTTCATCATCCATTTGGCTTTCTTAGCAAACATCCATAAAAAAACGAAAAACTTCAGTGAATCAGAAGAGAGGGGAGGGGGAGGGGAGACATAGCTTTGCAGCATAGGTGCTAGATTTGGAAACACTGAGTTCAACACCTGGCTAACTGCTGACTTGGGCAAGTTACCATTCCATGCCTCAGTTTCCCCTGTAAAATGGGGATGAGTTGTTGTGAGGAAAAAATAAGATATGAATATAACACATACTTAGGGACTTAAGGTAGGTACTTAATTAGCATGACCTGTTTTGTTTTGTTTTATAATAATATTTTTTTATTATATTATGTTAGGCACCATACAGTACATCCCTGGTTTCTGATGTAAAGTTCGATGGTTCATTAGTTGCGTATAACACCCAGTGCACCATGCAATACGTGCCCTCCTTACTACCCATCACCAGCCTATCCCATTCCCCCACCCCACCTCCCCTCTGAAGCCCTCAGTTTGTTTCTCAGAGTCCATAGTCTCTCATGCTTCATTCCCTCTTCTGATTACCCCCCCTTTCTTTATCCCTTTCTTCTCCTACCGATCTTCCTAGTTCTTATGTTCCATAGATGAGAGAAACCATAGGATAATTGTCTTTCTCTGCTTGACTTATTTCACTTAGCATTATCTCCTCCAGTGCCGTCCATGTTGCAGCAAATGTTGAGAACTCGTTCTTTCTGATAGCTGAGTAATATTCCATCGTATATATGGACCACAACTTCTTAATCCAGTCATCTGTTGAAGGGCATCTCGGCCCCTTCCATGATTTAGCTATTGTGGACAATGCTGCTATGAACATTGGGGTGCATATGGCCCTTCTCTTCACTACGTCTGTATCTTTGCGGTAAATACCCAGTAGTACAATGGCTGGGTCATAGGGTAGCTCAATTTTTAACTTTTTTTTTCTTTAAAGATTTTATTTATTTATGTGACAGAGAGACAGCCAGCGACAGAGGGTATCACGAGCAGGGGGAGTGGGAGAGGAAGAAGCAGGCTCCCAGCGGAGGAGCCCAATGTGGGACTCGATCTCGCCCTGAGCCAAAGGCAGACACTTAACGACTGCGATACCCAGGCGCCCCTCAATTTTTAACTTTTAAAGGGACCTCCACACTGTTTTCCAGAGTGGCTGTACCAACTTGCATTCCCACCAACAATGTAGGAGGGATCCCCTTTCTCCACATCCTCTCCAGCAATTGTTGTTTCCTGCTTTGTCAATTTTTGCCATTCTAACTGGCGTAAGGTGGTCTCTTAGTGTGGTTTTGATTTGAATTTCCCTGATGGCTAATGACTTTGAACATTTTTTCATGTCTGTTAGCCATTTGTATGTCTTCATTGGAAAAGTGTCTGTTCATATCTTCTGCCCATTTTATGATTTATTTGTTTCTCATGTACTGAGTTTGAGAAGTTCTTTGTAGATCTTGGATACCAGTCTTTTATCTGTAGCATCATTTGCAAATATATTCTCCCATTCTGTGGGCTGCCTCTTAGTTTTTTTTGACTATTTCCTTGGCTGTGCAGAAGCTTTTTATCTTGATGAAGTCCCACAAGTTCATTTTTTCTTTTGTTTCTCTTGCCTTTGGAGATGTGTCATGAAAATGTTGCTGTGGCCGATGTCATAGAGGTTGCTGCCTATGTTCTCCTCTAGGATTTTGATGGATTCCTGTCTCACATCGAGGTCTTTCATCCATTTAGAGTTTATCTTTGTGTCTGGTGTGAGAGAGTGGTCAAGTTTAATTCTTTTGCATGTAGCTGACCAATTTTCCCAGCACCATTTATTGAAGAGACTTGTCTTTTTTCCACCGGATGTTTTTTCCTGCTTTATCAAAGATTAGTTGCCCAAAGAGCCAAGGGTCCATTTCTGGGTTCTCTATTCTGTTCCATTGGTCTATGTGTCTGTTTTTGTGCCAGTACCATGCAGTCTTTGTGATCACAGCTCTGTAGTACAGCTTGAAATCTGGCAATGTGATGCCCCCAGCTTAGTTTTTCCTTTTCAACAGTTCCTTGGTGATTCGTGGCCTTTTCTGGTTCCACACAAATTTAAGGGCTGTTTGTTCAGTTCTTGAAAAATGTCATTGGTATTTTGATCGGGATAGCATTGAAAGTGTAGATTGCTCTGGGTAGCATGGACCTTTTAACTATGTTAATTCTTCCGATCCATGAGCATGGAATATTTTTCCATCTTTTTGTGTCTTCTTCAGTGTCTTTCAAGAGTGATTTGTAGTTTCTAGAATATAGATCCTTTACGTCTCTGGTAAAGTTAATTCCAAGGAAACGAATGATTTTTGGTGCTATTGTAAATGGGATGGATTCCCTAATTTCTCTTTCTTCAGTCTCATTGTTCGTGTATAGAAATGCAACTGATTTCTGAGCATTAATTTTGTATCCTGCCACATTACTGAATTGCTCTATAACTTCTAGTAGTTTGGGACTGGATTCTTTTGGGTTTTCCATATAGAGTATCATGTCATCTGTGAAGAGAGACAGTTTGACTTTTTCTTTGCCGATTTGGATACCTTTTTAAACCGTTTTTTGTTGTCTGATTGCTGTTGCAAGGACTTCTAGTACTATGTTGAATAATAGTGGCGAGAGTGGGCATCCTTGTCGTGTTCCTGATCTTAAGGGAAAGGCTTTCAGCTTTTCCCCGTTGAGAATGATATTTGCTGTAGGCTTTTCATTGATGGTTTTTATGAGATTGAGGAATGTACCCTCTATCCCTACACTCTAAAGGGTTTTAATCAGGAAAAGATGCTGTATTTTGTCAAATGATTTTTCTGCATCTATTGAGAGGATCATATGATTTTTGGCTTTTTTCTTGTTGATAAAATCTAAGACACTGATAGATTTGCGAATGTTGAACCACCCTTGCATCCCAGGGATGAATCCCAGTTGGTCATGATGGATAATCCTTTTAATGTACTGTTGGATTCTATTAGCCAGGATCTTGTTGAGGATTTTGGCGTCCATATTCATTAGGGAAATCAGTCTGTAATTCTCCTTTTTGATGGGGTCTTTGCGTGGTTTGGGGATCAAGGTAATATTGGCCTCATAGAATGAGTTTGGTAGCTTTCCTTCTGTTTCTATTTTTTCAAAAAGCTTTAGGAGAATAGGTATTATTTCTTCTTTGGATGTTTGGTAGAATTCCCTGGGAAAACCATCAGGCCCTGGAGTTTTGTTTTTTGGAAGGTTGTTAATCACTGACTCAATCTCTTCATAATTAATTGGCCTGTTTAAATAATCAATTTCTTCCTGTTTCAGTCTTGGTAGTTTATAGGTTTCCAGGAAGGCCTCCATCTCTTCCAGATTGCTTAATTTATTGGCATAAAGCTATTGATGAAAGTTTCTAATAATCCTTCCAATTTCATTGGTGTTGGTTGTGACCTCTCCCTTTTCATTCATAATTTTATTAATTTGGGTCCTTTCTCTATTCTTTTGGTTAAGTCTTGCCAGTGGTTTTTCAATTTTATTTATTCTTTCAAAGAACCAGCTTCTAGTTCCGTTGATCTGCTCTACTGTACTCCTGGTTTCTGATTGATTGATTTCTGCTCTAATCTTGATCAACTGCTTTCTCGTGCGTGGATTAGGCCTGTCCCTCTATTGCTGTTCCAGCTTCTTGAGGTGAGAATATAAAAACTGCATTTTAGATTTTTCTATACTTTTGAGTGAGGCTTAGATGACTATGTATTTTCCCCTTAGGACTGCCTTGGCAGTGTCCCATAGGTTTTGGACCATTGTGTTTCCATTCTCGTTGGTCTCCATAAATTGTTTAAATTGATTTTTGATTTTCTGGTTTATTGAATCATTTTTGAGCAGGATGGTTCTTAGTCTCCAAGTGTTTGAGTTTCTTCCAAATTTTTACTTGTGGTTGAGTTCCAATTTCAAAGCATTGTGGTCTGAGAATATGCAGGGAATAATTTCAGTCTTTTGGTATCGGTTGAGACCTGTTTTGTGTCCCAGAACATGGTCTATTCTTGAGAATGTTCCATGGGCATTAGAATAGAATGAGTATTCTTTGGTTCTGGGGTGTAGTGTTCTGTACATATCTATGAGGTCCAACTCGTCTAATATGACATTCAAAGCTCTTGTTTCTTTGTTGATTTTCTGCTTAGGTGATCTGTCTATTGCTGATAGTGGAGTGTTGAGGTCCCCTAGTATTAACGTATTTTTATCTATATGTCTCTCTATTCTGGTTAAGAGTTGGCTTGTTTATGTTGCTGCTCCCCTGTTGGGGGCATAGATATTTATAATTGTCATATCCACTTGTTGGATACATCCTTTAAGAATAATATAGTGTCCTTCTGTATCTCTAACTATAGTCTTTAGTTTAAAATCCAATCTGTCTGATATGAGAATTGCTACTCCATCTTTCTTTTGAGGTCCATTGGCTTGAAGGATGGTATTCCATCCCTTTACTTTCAGTCTGAATGTATCTTTAGGTTCAAAATGAGTCTCTTGTAGACAGCAAATTTATGGGTCATGTCTTTTTATCCAATCTGCAACCCTGTGGCATTTTATGGAAGCATTTAGGCCATTTACATGGAGAGTGATTATTGAGAGATATGATTTTAATGATGCCATGTTGCCAGTAAAGTCTGTTTCTACAGTTTGTGACTTTCTGTTCTGTATCACTCTTGGGCCCTTTTTACTTTTATAGAACCCCCCTTAATATCTCCTGTAGGGCTGGTTTCGTGGTTATGAAATTGGTCAGTGACTGACGATTCTGGAAGGTTTTTATCTCTCCATCAATTCTGAATGACAGCCTTGCTGGATAAAGGATCCTTGGCTGCATGTATTTCTCTGAAAGAGCTTTAAAAATGCCCCCCAACCCTTTCTCTCATTCCAGGTCTGTGTAGACAGGTCTGACGTAATTTTGATAACTTTGCCTTGGTATGTGAGAAATTTCTTTGCCCTGGCCACTTTCAGTACTGTATCCTTGGATCTAATATTTGCAAATTGCACTATGACGTGACGTGGCGTAGGTTTTTCATGGTTGAGCTTGGGAGGGGTCCACTCTGCTTCTTGGACATGAATGCTTGTTTCCCTTGCTAGATTAGGGAAGTTGTCAGCTACAGTTTGTTCAAATATCTCTTCTAGACCTCTGTTTTTCTACACTCCCTCGGGGATGCCAATGATTCTGACATTGGAACATTTCATTAAGTCAGTAATCTCCCGTAACCTACATTCTTGAGATTGGATTTTTTTGAGCCCAGTTTCTGTGTTAGCTTTCTTTTCTACTAACCCATCCTCCAGTTTGCCAATACGTTCTTCTGCCTCATTCACCCTGGCCGTCAGAACATCTAGTTTTGACTGCATTTGATTCATAGAATTTTTTTTTAAGATTTTATTTATTTATGTGACAGAGAGACAGCCAGCGAGAGAGGGAACACAGCAGGGGGAGTGGGAGAGGAAGAAGCAGGCTCATAGCAGAGGAGCCCGATGTGGGACTCGATCCCAGAACGCCGGGATCACGCCCTGAGCCGAAGGCAGGCGCTTAACGACTGTGCTACCCAGGCGCCCCTGATTCATAGAATTTTTAATTTTTGCCAGATTCGCTCTCATTTCCGCCCTTAGAGATTCTATATCTCATTAACATTTTCGTTAATATTTTTTTCAAGCCTACACATCGTCTTGACCATTGTTACTCTGAACTCCATTCTGATAATTTGGTTATATCCATATCCATTAGTTCTGTTGCAGAGGCCACAGACTCATTGTCTTTTCTTTGCTGGGGGGGACTTCTCCTTCTCGTCATTCTGATGAGGAGTGGTTACGGGGTTGCCCAGAGCCCAAATTATTGACCAGGACCCAGGCTGTGTGCCCTTGTTTTATAGGGACCTTAGGGATGTGGGCTTCTTGAATTTTTCAGCCTGCCTTCTGGGGGAGGGGCCTGCCGCGCCGATACTCAGGCAACCCTGTTTGGGTAGAGTCTCTGCGTCCCCTGCGAGGGGAGATGGGGATGGGCACACTGTGAGCCGGTATTTCCAGGCTTTTGTTCTCTGGCAGGTTTCCCTGGTGGTTTGCTGTGCCTCTTCTGAGAGTCAGAGCAGCAGTGCCCGGATCTCAGCCTCTGTCTCAGAACAGAGGGATCGCGGACCGCTCTCCACTGATGTTCTGGCCACTTTAACTCTGTTTCTGTTGGTGCTGCTCAACCCTGCAGTGTCCCAGGATGTGCGTCCCACACCCGGCATCCCTGCCCTCACTTCCAGGGCTGGTGTGTCTCTGTCGTTTGCGTTTCTAACACCACCAGCCGCCCCCCCCCCCCCCCCCGCGTTCCGGAGCTCCATCTCAGTGTGGTTCGCACGCACTCCGGAGCTCCGGTTTTCAGACTGGTCACGCGTTCCCCAGCTCACAGTCTCAGTCTGCTCTCTCGTGGGTGCCAGTCCCCAGTGCAGGTGGTTACCGCTTCCCGGCGCCTGAACGCGGCAGCCACCTCCCCTTTCTGTTTATCTTCCGATATCTGTGCGTGGCTTCATGGTTCCCCGCTTTGTACCTCAATACTAATCGCTGGAGATGTTCAATTTTAGAGATCCAGATGTATCTTCCTGCATCTCAGGCTGATTCTGTGAGTGTTCAGGATGGTCTGGTACCTATCCAGCTCGACTCAGGGGACCAGCTGAAAAAGGGGTCCCCTACTCCTCCGCCATCTTAACTCCTCCCCCCTTTGTCCATTTTTAAATCAGGTCATGATTGTTTTGTTTCATCCAGGCCACCTTCTGGGGGAGGGGCCTGCTGTGCCTCAGCGGAGTTGCCCCACCCCTTGTCAGGGGTGAGCTGGTCGTCTATGTGAGCTCAAGGTGAGCTGGTCGTCTATGTGGCTTTTGTTCCCTGGAAGCTTTCCACCATTCTGAGGGTCATAAAAAAAAAAAAAAACGGCTGTGCCTGAATCTCTGGCCCAGAGCCGCAAGATCCTGGTCCCTCCTCTTCAATAAACCCTCCAGGTGAAAGGGTCTCCACTTCTGTGTGCAAGAAGGTGAGCTGGTCGTCTATGTGGCTTTTGTTCCCTGGAAGCTTTCCACCATTCTGAGGGTCATAAAAAAAAAAAAAAACGGCTGTGCCTGAATCTCTGGCCCAGAGCCGCAAGATCCTGGTCCCTCCTCTTCAATAAACCCTCCAGGTGAAAGGGTCTCCACTTCTGTGTGCACCAAAGTTCTCAGACTCCCGTGGTTTGTGTCTACTGCAGTCTTTCCCCAGGGGAGTCCCAGGGACCCGTGACCATCACTGCACTTTGTGTCTTTGGGACTGTGAGTGGTTGTGGGCTCCTGTGCTCACCCTGCTCCGAAGACTTTTTGCCCCTCCCAGAGGATGGTAAACAGCCCGCAAGTTCCAGTCCTTTACAGGGTGGTCAGGAAGAGAGTGGTCTTCATACTAGGCCATCTTGTGGTTTATGGTGACCAGAGCTGAGAGTCCCTTCTGGGCTTACTGACCACAACCAGTTTCTTTGCTCCACTTCTTGGGCACTGTATTGGTTCAGGTACCCCTGTTCTTTCTGTATCTCCTGGGATCCTGAGACCACAATGACCCACCTAGAATTCTGCCCTTTTCATCCCCTGAGCCCCTTTCAGGAAGGGATATTTCTCACTGGAGCAGATTTCTAAGGGTTTTCATTTGCTCTCTATTGTTATATCACTTTTTGGTAGCCAGCTGATGGAGACTCCCTCCCCCTTCTGTTTATCTTCCAATATCTCCCCACAGATTCATGCCTCTGCACATCCTACCTTGCAAAAAACCAGTCGCTTTTCTGCTTGTAGAGATCCAGACATATTTTCTTACCTCTCAGGCTGATTTTGTGGGTATTCAGAATGATTTGATAGATATCAAGCTAAATTCAAGTGACCAGATGAAACGAGGTCCCCTACTCTTCCACCATCTTGCCTCCCTCTCTACTGTTATGTTTAGAGTCCCTTGTACCATGTGAGGTCACAGCCACTGAATTTGGGGGTTAGGATGTGCACACTTTGGGAGACCATTATTCTGCTACCACATGTCTAACTGTATTTATTTATGCCTTCTCTCACAGCTGTGCCCTGAGAGACATGCACAAAGAGGAGAGGTCGTCTATTTGGGCCACTAGGTTCTGAGGAATCCAAATGAGAGACCACCTGACTTGTGTTGTTGGTGTAAGAGCCCCACTATTAGTCATCTCCCTTCTATTCCTTTCCACACTTTGTATTCTAAATGCCCTTATCTGATTTGTCTCTTCTCGTTTAGAGTCCATCAGGCTACAGATGGTCCTGTCTATGCAGCCACAAATGGAGACAGCCCCTACTGACTTCTACCGAGCACATTTGGACAGACCTCTGTGGATGAAACCCTGACTGCCATTCTTCAACAAGGCCCCCAACCAGCAGGAAGCGGTTACACCAGTCATCACCCCCTTTCCCTACCGGCAGTTAGGGTCACTTCTTCAGAGGGGGAAAGTTAGGAGTTAGTTGGACAGTTAGGTAGTCAGGGTCAGGGTCCCCAACAAGAAAATATGGAGTCAGGACAGTTAAAATAAAATAGCACTGATATCCTATTCTGCAGCTTAGGACAACCCTGACATTCTGCTCTGCAGCCTTTGCAGGAATGACTTCTGCACAAAGCCCTAAAATAAGACAATTAACCACAAAAGCATTTGTCCATATCACGGACAAGGGGCATTTAAGATCTAAGCCCACAGATGTCAGAAAATAAAAACCCATCAGCATGTGGACATGAACCTAATAGGGAGACAGATATGTGACCAAAGCCCTGGTTGGCACAACTCAGCACACCCTGCTCGCTTAAGAAAGTTCCACAAAAGAGCTTATAAAAACCCCTAAACGTAGAAACTCCGGGTGCAACCCACTTGGGTCCCCTCCCTCTCTGGGAGCTTTGTACTCTTGCTCAATAAACTTTGCTTTGCAGCCCACCACCCTTCGTCTGGTCTACCTCTTCATTCTTGGAAGCAACATGACCAAGAACCCGGGCACTGAGGGGACACAAATCCTGTAACACCGTGATGGTGAACATTCAACATCATGAAGGGATCTGTAGATTTATCAGAGATTGTCGGTTTAAATATGGACTAGACAATCATTTGACAGTGCTGTTATTTCACTCAACAAGCTTTCACTGAGGACCTAAGCTGGACTGTCTACTAAGACTATGTAAAACCAATGTACTGGGTTTTTTCTAGTCATAGACACATAAATGACAGTGACGTGATGTATAATGTGATATTCATTAGACATATTCATATCTGTGTGTGACCAAGAGAATCTAAATAAATGTATTTCTTGAGAAAAAATAATAAAGAATCATAAAAAAGTGAAGGGCCAATATATTGACACCCTTGTTAAGGAACCTGGATAGAACCTCAGATGGCCTCTATCCAACTCCATATCTTTCTCTTCCCTTCGATGGTGACTTTGTTATAATCTGCATTTTGATATCATTTTTAGTTGTGACTATAATTTTTGACTGTAACTCTAGCCTTATCACCCATATGTGAGTTCATAAACAACTATTTGTTTGTCCTGTGTTTGAACTTATGTAGGAAGATCTAGTCCTTTGTAACTTGCATCATTTCCTCAGCACTTCCGTGTGAGAAATATTGTTTCAGTGTAAGGCGGCAGCAGGGCGCGTGGCCTGGATGCAAAGTGTTAGTAGCAGCTCATTCCCTCTCTCTTCAGGACACCCAGAGTCCAGTGTCTTTGCCAGTTCTCCCTGTAACTCTCAGGATGGAATCTAACTGGTATGGGAATAACTGAGAAAATTCAAATGGAAGAAGGTGTGTAGCAGGAAGTAGGTGATCTCTTCAGGCTAAATATGATAAATGAAGCCGGAACTTACCAATCTATGAGAAACGGCTACAACCACCCAACAACTTCCTTCCATTTTTCGGTAGTGATGATTTTAACTATCCTGGTAAGGACAAAACCATTTGGAGCTTAAATGCAAAGGCTAGTTGACTTTAAGTAAACCATGTATGTTTTATTAAAAAGAGATAATTTTTGAAATTGTTTGAGCACATCATTAAAACCTATGGATATAACCTGAGGAGCGTTTTAGAGGATTTGAGATTTTTGTCACCGTTCACCACATTAGAAGTTTGGTAGAATTTGGTTGTCTTCCTCTGTATTCATGCTAAAGATTAGAATGTGCCTAATTATTAGCTCTGTGATCCCATAGCAGTTGGTTATGAATGAAATTAAGAATTCATTAGGTCAACTGGGTGGTGTAGTCGGTTAAGTATCCCTCTCCTGGTTTCACCTCAGGTCATGATCTCAGGGTCATGAGATCGAGCCCTGCTTAGGTCTGGGTGCTCAGAGCAGCTTGAGATTCTCCCTCCCTCTTCCTGCCCCTCCTGCTTGTGCTCTCTCTCTCTCTTCTCTCTAAAATAAATAAATCTTTTTTAGAAATAAGAATTTATTCACATATTTACATTTAAAATTAAGGAACCGATTGCACTCTTACTTATCTATATGTAAATATTTGTGCGCTTGTGAGGACAAAATCTTAAGTGTTCTGTAAAACCTCTGGGTTGTTCACAGCTGAGACTAAGTTAGCTGGGGACTTGTAGGCAGCTAGTTGTCCACTGTCCACAATATGAAAATATAAAAGAGACAGATGAGGTCTCCTCTGGCTTGTCCTTGATCCTCATTCTCCCTGAGGACAGCCACAGCTGAGGTCACAGCCCCCTCTCGTGGGCTCATAAGGGGCTCACTGTCACCAGGCAGGTCATTGTATCTGGGAAACCACCATGAGAGTTTGCAATAGCCTTCATCTCCAACCTCCTGGAGGCAAAGTGCAGATCTCTGGTACCATGTGAAGTCATGTGAAGTCATCATGAGAAAGTGTCCTTTTGCTTAAGAGAAACATGGGTGGGGCTTCTGGGTGGCTCATCCAGTTAAGTGTCTGCCTTCAGCTCAGATAATGATCCCAGGATTCTGGGATCAAGCCCGGCATTGGGCTCCCTGCTCAGCGGGAAAGGAGGTAGGGAAATAGCTTAGAGCCCACAGAGAATGTGAATAAAGGGGAGTGAAATGGAACTCAGTCCGTGTGTTGCTTTAGGAATTGGAAGTTAGTGTCTTCTCAATTGTGATTGTTCTTGAAATGGAAAAGCTGTATTGGTTTTTTTTAAAACTTTATTTTTTATTTTTTTCTAATAATAATTTTTTATTATGTTATGTTAGTCCCCATACAGTACATCCTTAGTTTTTGATGTAGTGTTCCATGAGTCATTATTTGGGTATAACACCCAGTGCTCCATGCAATATGTGCCCTCCTTAATACTCATCACCAGCCTATCCCAATCCCCCACCCCCTCCCCTCTGAAGTCCTCAGTTTATTTCCCAGAGTCAATAGTCTCTCATGGTTCATTCCCCCTTCTGTTTATGGTCCATTGTCTAAAGGGACAGACAGTGGAAGTTAATCAAACATAAGAACAAAACCTAATTGCTCATTACAGATGCCGCCAAGTAGTTTCCAGATATTTCATTCTACTGTAGTAATTCATTATACCTGTGCAGGTGCATGTGGAAGATAATTTATGCATGTATAGTGGTAATAAACATGCCCCTCAGTAGTAGAATAATAGAGGATGCATATGTGTAAAATTATTAGACTACAACTTCCATGCTTTCCCTTTGGTTCCTTATTATCTGTGAAATTGGACAATTTTTGTTCTCTAGGCTTAAAACTCATTGTCAGTATTTAGAGTTTTTCAATGCTGATTTTCTCCTGTATGAGTTACCAAAAACCTAAAATATGTATGAACTTTAAAAAACACTATATTGAAAATTACAACAGTGAAGTTCCATTTTGTGAATATCGTGTCAATGCATCTCTATTTTGAATCAGTGTTAATTAGAAATGATGACATTTCATGTGAGTACAAATATCAATCTGAAAAAATAAACAGTAGGAAGAATCCTGAATGTTTAAGTAATTGGCGAAGTAGACAAATGACAGGTTGTGTGTGTGTGTGTGTGTAATTGATTTTCAGTGAATGGTTCAGCTTCTTGTAGGGCCTCTGAGAGAGGCCAGGTGAACCTTTCAATTAGTTGGTATCTGTTCTCAGAACATGGGAATTTCTTAGTCCAATAGTCAATCAGGTAAGCTTTGAGGTCTTGAAGAGTTTCAGTCCTCAGCGATGGTGTTGCAAACCCTTGTGAGCAAACCCTAGGGTATGCTGTGAGCCCTCATTAGCTGGTACCAATGTGACGATTTCAGACACCATTTCCCAAAGAATTACCTCGTGGGTCTCTGTCCATGTCAGTTTCCGACACTTCCTTACACTAGTTATGTGATCAGTGTGTTTCAGGATAATCCCCACATGTGATTTCTGCTCTTTCCTACCAGTCCTATCTGTTTCTGATCTTCCTTTATGGTAGGGGTTGGTAAGCAATCTATGTGGTATATGACGTGGTCTGATAGTTGTCTGCCTTCAGAGGATGAAATTATGCCTAGAAATTGTACTGTAGTTTGAGGTCCTCAGCCCTAACTTAGGTCAATTGTCCATCCTCTGAGTGTAAGAAATTTCATCACTTTACTTGGATGCTCATCTGTTCTCCAAATTGTCCTCAGTAATAAGGATGTCATCCATATAGGGAATACTGGTTTGTGTGTATGTTTTTGTCTTAGAAAAGGCCTGGAAGCTCCTGTTGAGCACCATTTCCTGTTCTTATTGGCCATCAGAAAATCTTTTGTGAAGTATTTGTTTTTAAATAGACTGTCTTTTTATGGTCGATGAGTAGGAATTCTTTATTGACAAGTCTTTGTCAGTGTGTGTATTGCAAATCTTTACTTCCCTGCCTGCGGTTCACCTTTTCATTTTCTTAATGGTCATAAGATAAGGAGAAATGTCCCATTTTTATGAAGTCCCACTGAATTCTTTTAAGTGGTTAGTGCACCCTGTGTCCTACCCCAAGATTGACATGTTCTACATTTTCTTCCAGAAACTGTCCAATGTGAAGCTACAATCCATCTCAAATTTCTAAATTCCATTTTTAACTCTAATAGGGCATTTACAGACTATTTTGGATTTTCTATGTACACCATCCTATTATCTGTGAATAGTCACAATTATCCCCTCAATTCTTATACTTTCTGTTTCTCTTGCCTTACAACACTGGGTAGATTCTCCAATGCAATGTTGAATAGAGCAGCATTGTTTGAAGATTTTAATATACCTTTCTCAGTATCTGATAGAAAAAGCAGACAAAACGTTGGTCGCAAATGTGACCTAATTGACCTATATGGAACATTACCTAATAAGTACAGAATACAATATTTTCAAGTGGTCATAGACTCTTTACCCAAATAGACAATAAGTTAGGCTATGAATCAAGTCTACTAATTTTAAACCCTGAAATTAACTAGATTCTATTCTTAGACCACAGGGGAATTGAGCCATAGTCATAATGAAAAGAAAACCAGGAAGTCCCTGCATGTTTACAAATTAAATGTAACTTTGCTGCATATCCTAAAGGTCAGAGAGGGAATCTCAATGGAAATTCTCAACCTTTTCTACATCAGGGCTCACACACAATGGCACTTTATTTGTGAAGAGCATTACAATAACTTAGACAGGAGTTGAGCCTTAAGCCAGAGTTCTGCCTGCCCCAGCCACACCTGGCAGACTTGGCCTATGGTCCCCCCCCAGCTGTCCTTTCTGGTGGCCCTGAGCTAAGGGGTCAACATGGCCGTATGGAAATTAGAAGCTTCCCACTCTTAGTGATGATGTTGCTATCGTATCATCCTCACCAGTCCAACAACATGATTTCTGAGTGAAATATGACACAAGAGCGACTTCTTGGCCTTCCTTCAGGTTTGAAAATCATCTGGTGAGTCATCTATTAGAAATATGGATTCAACATGTGTTCTTTCTTCTGGAAAAGAAATAGACCCAATAGCAATTATGGCTTCCTGAGCACCTGTTCTTGAGAGACATCATACTGGCTCTTTGCAGCATTCTCCCTCTTAAACTTCTCAACTAGGATGTAGATATTATTAGGCCCATTTTCAGATGGTTAGACGGGGACTCAGACAATACGAGCCACAGAGGATTTTAGTGTCAGAAACCTAAGTGGGATCCCCAAATTGACTCCAAATCCCTTGTTATTCCATACAGCGTACTATTTCCATCTTATCTCTGGTCTTCTCGATCTGGAAACCTATCAAGTATCAGGATTTTCTTGTCATGTGGCCAACTGGAACGAATTCAGCTGGCCTTTTCACCTCTGCCCATGGTGATCATGAAGAGAATTATCTCAGTGGAGGACCTCCAGGTGAGATACTCAAAGATCCCTAGGAATAGAGACAGTATAATATTTTTCTGGTATTAAAGTTACTGAAAGGAACTATCTTTTTTAGTTGATTCAGGCTCTGGTATGTTCAGAGTGTGCTGTAGGACAGGTCTGAAATAGTATTTAAAAACAGTCATCTCAGCCTCTTCTACAAAGTGAGCCAATGCTTATAAACATGGCTAAAATATTCCCTTACCTGTGATTATTTACTTCCCAGCCATCGCAGTGTTTATATGGTATGATGTGACTTAGATTAGTCAACATTTGCAGAGAAAGAACTTAGTGCCTCCAGGGGGCACTTCATGTTTAAGTTAGTTTGTGACAATGAGCTACTCTGTTTTACTCTGCAGTCCAAGGGAATGGTGCCAGACCTCTTCTAAGGTGTCTAGCAGTTCTAAAATTCTGACTGTAAATGATCTGTGTGCTTCAGAGATTTGGGCAGGAGAAGGGCAGGAGTCCAGAGACTGTGAACACTTCTGTTACCTGTGCTGACCATGGAGCAGGTAGCCTTTTTGTAGGCATCATTTTGATTTCTTGGTACTCTTGTGAAAGGTGATTTGTCTCAAATTCCTCCATTTAGTAGTAGTTATAATGATAAAAGTAATTTTTATCTTATATCATCTGTGGGCCCTGATCCTGGGCTCCCAGGGAAGCTATCCTTTAACATTTTACCCGGCTCAAAATAACTGGGCAAAACCTCAAAGCGTGGGCCCTATTTCTGCCCCAAGCACACGTTGGACATCTGCTTCGAGAAGAAAACAATAACCAAAAATGCCAACATAAAGATAAGAAAAAATAAAGAACCTCTCTGACTCCCTTAAGATTAATGTCATACTGACTTGCACATTCTGAAAACATAAGAAAAAGTCTGTCACTTTCTGGAATCTTCTTCCTCATTGTGGTGTGTGACTCTGTATGTAACACAAAACAGAACAAATATATAACCCTGCCCCAAGTGTTCCTTCCCCGGAGCACTCCCTTCTTTGGGAAGATTGTGTCTCCCAGGCAGCTGTTCTGACTTGGGTTTGAATAAAACGCTCTTCCTTTCTCTCTAAAATGTTTTTAAAAGGCCGTTCATGTAGTGCCGACAATAACACTGTTTTCTATTTAAGTGAAAAATAAATGTTTCTGGTTCACAACAGCAAAAGCACAGAAGGGCAGCTGTTCTCTATCCTGGATGCTTTCCTGCAGAACCAAGCATGTGTATATAGATACCAGCATAAATGGGCTCATCCTAGAAGGATGCTTTGAAGGTCTGAGAAGCACAATCCACTTCATGGGTGAGACCAGAAGGTGAAGCTCTTCCCAATTAGAACATTCCTTTTTGGGTCTTAAAGTTGCCTTGGAAATGTGTGAAACCACTGCATTTCCTAAAGCCCAATCCTTGGAGGGTCTGAGAGCAGCTGACCTTGCCAGGAACCAGGCACACCCCAGCAGGGAGGGCTGGTGCAGAAAGGGAAGGGGCAGGGCTCTGAGGGTGGTCTGCAGCTAGAGGGGTCCCCAGAAGGGGCCAGGTGTGTGTATGGGGCCCGGCCCACAACCGCGCCAGGTGTTGGGTAGAGGAGGCGCCTCTTGGACCCCCTGACCTTCAGGGTTGCTGGCTGTGGGGGTGGGTTGCCCGGCATCCAAGGGGCTGGGGCACCACCCTCCCCGACCAATCACCGCGTGGGGGTGGAGCTACATCTCTGTGGGCGGTACCGGAGTTGCAGGTGGTTGCAGACCTGGGGCAGAAGAAGGGGCACTGGGCGAGAGTTGCCCCGCGCAGTTCAGGCTGGTGAGTGAGCGCTGTGCGCCGGGGTGGGGGTCGGGGGGTAGGGTGCGCCCCGGGTGGGAGGCGGGGTTCTGGAAGGGCACGTGGAGAGGGTTCATCGTGGGGACTCAGGTGAGTTTTCTTTTTCCCTTTAAAGTCTCCTCTGCCTGATGTCCGTCAACTGGCCTTATTCCCCAGACCCGTGAACTCCAGGGCGCCCGCTCACCTGAGCTTTTGTGGGATGGGTTGCAGAATGTCAGGGTTTCCCGTGTTCCCCAGGAAGAGTGCGGGTAAGGACCACATACAGTCCCCATCTTCAGTGGGGTGTCCCCCGGTTCCCTGACACAATGCAGGTGATGGACCTTGAGCAGTACCCCGAGTTCAGCAGGGTGTTCCCTGTTCCCCCAGGCATACGTGTGGTGGTAACAAGCCTCAGAGCTGTCCCCCAACTTCAGCATATGCCCCGTGTGCCCCCGGGTTAGTGGTAATTGGCTGTTAGAATCATGCTGGAAAATCCTCTAGGTGGGGGCCTGGAGGCGGGCGTAAACCAGACCCCACTCTAGTTGCATTTGGAACAGACGAATTGAGGGTTTCTTTAGAAGGGTAATTACGCCCTCCAGAAAAGGCAAGGTCATTGGTCTATTTAGAATGAAGATAATTACTGCTAAACAACAAGTATGTGTTGCCCCTTCTCCCAGAAACCGAAGCAGGTGTGCAGGCTTTAGGTCAGAGGTGCCTTCTTCTCCCCAGCTGACAGCACTTCTCTGCTCTGGCTCCAAGACACCCGAGGTTTTGAACATCAGCATCTGAGTCAGTGAGGCAGCTTGTCACAGGACGCCAGTGTTCAGAGAAAGCACAGGTATGTTTGGCAAAATGTCCTAACTATGTCAGGGCTGGAGGTAAAACCTCTCATTATCCCAAAACCTCCTGGGCTTTTCTCTAGTTGAGCCACAAAGTAAAACTTAAGTAGCTGTCAGCATTCTGGATTAGATGCAAGAGGTACATAGTTTCCCTACATGTAGAACTTTGCAAGGGATCACAATTTCTCTGTCCATTTATTGCTTACAAATGTATTTTGAACATCTGTTTCCTAGGAACCCTCTTTTATTAGAAAGGGAAGGTGAGATTCACTCTGTGCATGGTTGTAACATCTAATTGGTTCCTTCATCTAACAGCGTTATTCATTTGTGCCTAGGATATGGTTGAGTGGCCAGCATCTTGAGTTAGGTGGCTTTTTTTTCATCAGATACAGACTTGGATGATGTCATTTGACAAAGGTGATGTTTCATCATTGATTAGTCTTTTCATCAGAAGAGTTAAAATTAGGGTGGAGGGAAAATTCAAAATTATTCAAAGCAGCCTTTTCCTGTTTAAAAGTTGAGCTTGACTTTCTAGTTTTACTAAAGGTATTATCTCGATGTTTTGAGGTGCCGTATTCTCTCTGTAGTTTCTTTGGTGATGGAGTCAGAAGGAGAGTCTGGGAATTCGTTTGGATAGAGGCATGCTGGTGGCTTCAAGGGGCTTGGCGTCAGGAGCCCTCGGGTGAATTCTGCAACTGCTTACCTGACCCTGGGTGTATCTCACAGAATTTTTGTTTCCTCTTATGAAATTGCTGGCAGATAATGTTCTGCTTAAAGGGGAACCCTCCCATCCTGTTGGTGGGAATGCAGAGTGGTGCAGACAGTCTGGGAAACAGTGTGGGGGTTCCTCAAAAAGTTAAACATTGAACAACCATATGATCCAGCAATTGCTCTCCTAGGTATTTACCCAGAGGATACAAAAATGCAGATTCGAAGGGGGAACATGCACCATGATGTTTATAGCAGCAATGTCCACAGTAGCCAAACTATGGAGAGAATCCCAAAGTCCATGCACTGATGAATGGATATAGCAGATGTAGGATACATATATATATAATGGAATATGACCCAGCTTCAAAAAGAATGAAACCTTACCATTTGCAAGGATGTGGATGGATCTAGAGTGTACTAAGCTAAGCAACATTAGTGAGGAAAGACAAATATCCTATGATCTCACTCATGTGGAATTTCAGAAAGAAAACAGATGAACAGAGTTGGAGGGGGGGAATGAGAGAGGCAAACAAGAAAACAGACTCAACCTTGGAGAACAAACTGAGGGTTGCTGCAGGGCAGGGGCATGGGGGGAAGAGTTAAATGGGTGCAGGGTATTAAGGAGGGCACTTGTGATGAGCACCGGGTATTATATGCAGATGAGGAATATCTAAATCTTACACCTGAAGCGAATATTACATGGCATGTGAACTAACTGGAATTTAAGTAGAAGACAAAAAGAAAAAGAGAGTGTTCTGCTTCATGAAGAGTGAGGTAAAAATGTAGTGATTGGGCTGTACTATTCTATAGATGATAGTTGTAAAACACCCTGTTGTAGGATATGCTAGTTTCTTATCGCATGAGGAGTCCTTGGAAAGCTTCAATGAAAGATCCAGATCTCAGAGCATGTTTATGCTCCACTGATATGTACCAGTTTGCACAGGTAGGAAGGAAGGTACAGAGAAATGCAACAGAAGGGGAAAGTAGGTGTGAACCTTTCATTAGTTAGCGTTATTGCTTTCTCATGAAAGCCTTGAGCCAGTGTGATTTTGGAAGAAGAGGGGGAATCCTGGAGCTTTGCAGGAGACGGGGGAGTTCCAGGTCTGGGTAGAGGTGACAGGGGTCCCAGAGGAGAGCTGAGTGCATTCTGCAGCACAGCGTGGGCAGGGCGGGCTCCAGGGGTGGCTGTGGGTCTCCTGTGTGACAGTTGTGACAAGTGAGGGATGAGAGCAGGTTCCTGGCTGAGGACAAGTGAGGCACAGGTGGAGAGCTGGCCATGTACCTTCTTCTGGGCCACCATCCTCACCAAACACACACAGCCTCATCGTCTGTCCCTGTCACTCCAATTCAGACTGTCAGAGTCGCCAGGCTGAGATGTTTGGTGGTGCTTCTTTCCTTGCATGCGTGAGAAGTTTCAAACCTGAGGTGATGGACATGGTGGGTCCTCAGAACATCTGTTACTCTTTTATTTCCTGCTCTACTTCCGATTGGTGAAGTGAATTGGACCTGCTAGTGGAAGGAGCTATCTGTGCGTTTTTATTTCCAGGTTTAATTAAACAATGGGAAAAGAGTCTTCTGAAATAGTAAAGGAATCCTTTCTGGGTGTTCATGTTTTTCTCTTCTGCGAGCCACATTCCGATATTAGAAATTATTTGTTAAAGTGAAACAGCCTCAGAGCTGTCACAGGGTTTGGTGGCCTTTGTGAGAGGGAGAAAGGGAGAAGGAGTGTAGGTTCTTTAGGAGCTTGGGGAGTGCCACATTGTGCTCCCAAAGGAAATGGAGCCTCCTGTCAGCCTTCCCGGGGCAGGGGTGGCGGGGGGGGGGTGCTGCTTACCTGGAGGCCCATCCTGGGCTCTGGAAGCTTGACCTTGTGAGTCACTTGTGACTTGAGCTGGGGAATCGATGAAGAAAATAGAATGAATGCTGGGGGTTGCCTGTATCCTTTGGACTCAGACAACTCCATGTAGCAAAGGAACTCTTCACCCCTGAGGCGTGTCGGGATCCCTGAGGGTGTGGGGTTTGCTTCATGGGCTGAGGTTCTGTCTTCATCCTAATCTGGACCGGAGCCATGTTGTCTGGCTATGGAGATCCAGACCCTTAGGTGACCATGTCATCATCATCATTATCATTATTATTATTATTACTAATTATTATTATCATTATCATTATTAGTATTAGTATTTCAACAAAGCAATAGAGACATTGACTTTGAGATAAAAATACTGCAAGGAACAACACAAGGTCAAATATATACGTGACGATTGAACTTGTGGTGTCTCTCACTGGTGTGGGTCTTGTAGGGCTGCCCAAATGAGGAAGACCAAGGAATTCTATGTGGATAGAAGTGTGCTGTGCACAGGGAGTGTTTTATTCCATCAGTTGACTTCTCTGTCTGAAGGGAAAATAGAGTGGTGACTGGAGCTTGGTTTCTGATCGGAAGGACTGGGAGGCCAGTGAATGGAAAGAGCAGTGCTCTTGCTGACATGGTGCTCAGTGCCCAGTGAGTGAAGGTCGGAAGCTTGGACTCAGAAGCGTTGGTGTTCAGGGAGGATGTTGTCTGAGTTTGCAGCACATCGAGTCACTTGGCTGGTCTGCCTGATCGGGCCAGTTTCTGCCTTTCTAAGGGCAGCTTGAAAGTGCAACCCTAGGGCATTTGCAGAGTGGTCTGCATGGAACCCCTGTGTGGGCCAGTGTAGATACAACCCAGGGAATTCCAGAGCTACCGATGAGCACGTTTGTGAGGCTGGAGTTTGATTCTCCGTGACAAGGATTGAGCCGGAGTGCAAAGAAGTCTCTGGGTCTTAGGACTCACCGAGCGGGTCCCAGGCTGGCAGGGTGGTTGGATCAGATGTCTGTTTCCCAGGACCTTGGCCAGAGGGAGATTTGGACCCTGGGAAGCGTCTCTGCTCAGCTTTCTCGGGTGAGCACCTCCGGCAAGGGGAGGAAGCGTGTGTGCTCACCTGTCATCGAGGAAGGTGTCTGGTTTCAGGTTTCGTGTGCAGGTGGATTCCTCATGCGGCTCTCTTTCCTGATGGTGTTCGGGGTGCAGGAGGTGGGTGGACCCCTTGTCCCGGGCATCCGGGCTGTGCAGGAGCCCTGGGGCACCTTTTCCCCTAGGGATTTGGAGCACGACACCGGGCGGGGGTCGGTGGTGAAGCCATCAGTTGGTGCCTCAGTTTCTTCCCTGCCGAGATGGAGTGGAGACTCTAAGTGCTATGGAAATATAAAGCAGGAGACAGGGCTGGGGGTGCTGAAGGGGAGGTGGAGGTGGTGTTCGCTATTCATATAGGGGCCAGGTGGTACTTCACTAGGAGGGTGATACTTGAGTCAAGATCTAAAGACGGTGAGTGAGATCACATCGAGAGCATTGTAAACTGAAGGGAAAGCATGTGCAAAGGCCCCAGGGCAGGAGCATACCAGGTGTGTGCAAGAGCAGCAAGAAGGCCCTGTGGCCACGGCAGACAGCTTAGGACATGACCTCAGGGAGGTGACAGAGTGTAACAGAAAGTCATTGCAGGCCCGTGACCCCATGGGACCCTGTCTCACTGGGCCATCCTGGCTGCAGGGTTGAGAACAGGTGACAGAGGGTTGAAGATGGGCAAGGGAGGTCAATGATGACGCTTTTCCAGGAACTCAGGCAAGAGATGGGCTCCAGTGTGGACCAGACAGGTGGCCTCGGAAGGAGCGGTTAGTCCTATGGTGGGTACGTCTTGAAGACGGAGATCACCGGATTTGCCGATGGCTTAGATATCGGGGATGGGAGAAAGGAGGAACTGGGGTAACTCCCAGCTGTTGTGGGCTGTCCCGAGCGAGGGAAGGAGAAGTTTTCTGGGGGTAGGAGGTAGTCCGTGTGCCGCATGCTGAGGAAGGTGCCTTTCCCGGTGGATCTGCTGAGGTTTGTGTCCGGGAGAACCTTTCACATGTCCTCCCTCAGCAACGTTCAAGTACAAGTATCCCCCACTTTTTAAAAGTTCATGGGAAGACACTTGGCTTTTTGAAAAGATCTCCATTATTACCTGGTTTCACTAATGGGAAGAAACCGGAAGAGGATTTTCCTCTTATGAAAAAAGTCGAACAGCGAGCATCGCGTTCAGCATCTGTTTTGGGGAGAAGCACGACAGAGGCAGCGTGCAGCCTAACCACCGCTTCCTGGGAACCGCTCTCTGCGTCCAGCCACCGGCACTTTGAATTGTGTCTGTGAGCGTCTGCTGTGCTTTATCTCCATTTATTTTCAGCATCCGTTAGGAGTTGTGTCCCGAGGCCTAGGAAAAGCCAAAGAGAAGTCATTTTTGGAGTCTGAGCGTGCTCACTCATTTTTCCATATAAATTAATGGTCATTCCTTCTTTACACCATTTCTGCTGTGAAACGTTTCCTAGGAGCACTGTACTTTCAAAGAGCAGGGGAACCTGTACCCCATCCTGCCGGGTTAGCTTCAGTCACCACGCTGCACAGAACATTCCATGACTATCGGATTTTCTCACTCAGACACTGCACCTTTGACCACCTTCACCCGCCCCCCCCCCATTCCCCGAATCGGGCAGCCACCCATCTCTTCTCCGTGTCTGTGCATTCAGTATTTGTTTATTCCACGTGGAATGATCATGAGAGCATCTGGTATTTGTCTTTCTGTGTCTGAGTTACTTAGTAGAAGGCTCCCAAGGTCTATGTTTCTATGTGTGTTTACTGGGAATACTGTTGCAGTGACCATGGGAGTCCATCTGTCTTTTTGAGGTACTGTTTTTGTGTTCTCCAAATCAATACTCAGTAGAGCCATTACTGGGTCGTGTGGTAGTTGTATTTATTTTTCAGGAACCTCCATACCGTTTGTCACAATGGCTGCATCATTTCCATTCCCACCAACAGTGCACAGGTTCCCATTGTCTGCACACCCCCGACCACACCGGGTGTCTGTCTCTGGGACGATTGCCGTTGCAACAGTTGTGAGGTGATGGCTGATTATGGTTTTGACTTATGTTTCCCTGATGATGATTAGTGATGTTGAACAACTTTTTCTGTCTGTTGCCACCTGTGTGCCATCTTTGGAAAGTATTCACATATTCTCCCCATTTTTTATACAGTTTTTTTTGTTTTGATTTGTTTGAGTGTTTTGGGTATTTTGGATATTAGCCTCTTCTCACACATATGATTTGCAGATATTTTTTCTTATTGGGTCAGTCGCCTTTTAAGTTTTTGATGGTTTCTTTTGCCGTGTGGAAGATTTCTGTTTGATGTTGTTCCACTTGTTTATTTTTGCTTTTTTTGCCTTTGCATTTGGTGTCTGATCTAAAGACTCTTTGCCCAAACCAACGTCGAGAAAGTTAGTACCTGTGTCTTCTTTGAGGTTTATGGATTCAGGTCTTATGTTCAAATCATTCATCCATTAAAAATTTTGTGTGCGGTGTAAGAAAGTGACCCAGTTATATTCTTCTGCATTTAGTGCCCAGTTTTCCTGTTACCGCTCACTGAAGAGACAGTCCTTTCTCCATGGCATATTTTCTGCTGCTGTGTCATAAGTTAGGACCATCTACATGTGGGTTAGTTTCTGAGCTTTCTGTTCTGTTCCACTGACCTGGTGTCTGTGTTTATGCCAGTACCATCCTGTTTTGATGACAACAGCTTTGTAATCTAGCTTGAAATCCAGGAGTGTGTTGACTGCAGCTTTCTTTCTCTAGGTTGCTTTGGGTATTTGGGGTTTTGTGATTCCATACGAGTTTTAGGACTGTCTTCTATTTCCTTGAATAATGCCACTGGAATTCAGATAGGGATTTCATCACATCTGTCGATTGCTTTGGGTACAATGGACATGTTTACATAATTAACTCTTCCAGTTAAGGAGCATGGCGTATGCTTCCATTTGTTTGTGTCGCCTTCCAAATCTTTGACCCATACATTCTGCTCCCCCCCCCGACACACGTTTTTCCTTTCTTTTCTGCCATATGTTGAGTGTACTATGTCTTTCTCATTCTTGGTTACTTTTATTCCTAGATTTCTTTTGGATGCAATTGTAAATGGCATTGCTTTTTAAATTTCTCTTTGCGAAAGTGTGTCATCAGTATATAGAAATGCAAGAAGTTGGGTCATCTGGGTGGCTCCATAGGTGAAGTGTCTGCCTTCAGCTCAGGTCATGATCCCAGAGTCCTGGGATCAAGCCCCGTGTTGGGCTCCCCGCTTACCGAGGGTTTGCTTCTCCCTTTGCCTGCCACTCCCCCTGCTCATGCTTTTTCTTTCCCTGTCAAATAAATAAATAAAATCTGAAAAAAATAAATGCAACAGGTCTCTGTATATTGACTTTATATCCTGCAGCTTTACTGAATTTGTTTATTCTAACAGTTTTTTGTGGAATCTTTAGGGATTTCATGTCAATTGCAAATAGTGACAGTTTTTCTGTGTGGATTTCATATCTTCCTCTTTTTTAAAAATTATGTTAGTCATCATACAGTACTTCAGTAGTTTTTAATGTAGTGTTCCATGATTCATTGTTTGCATATAACACCTAGTGCTCATTATGACACGTGCCCTCCTTAATACCCATCACCAGGATAACCCATACCCCTACCCCCTCCCTTTCTGCAACCTTCAGTTTTTGTCTTTCTCTGCTTGACTTAATTTAACTTAGCATAATCCCCTCCTGACTTGAGGTTTGAATTGAAGATTGAAAGAAGGGGGCATAAAGTCCACACCCAAGAACTAGTTATCTCCCATGGGCAGAGAAAATAAGACAGCTTGTCACAATTATATGTTATTACAAAGGGCTACATGCTCAGCTTATGGCGTAGTAGAATAGTGAAGATCAGATGATTCTGGTATGTGGTTAGGAAATAAGGTGTAGATTCCGGTTTGGGCTTAGGGTCAGGGTCTGGGCTTAGGGGTTTGGGGTTAGGGTCAGTGTTAAGTTTAAACATAACTGGCCCTCTCCCCCTCTTCCATCTCCCTGGGCCTCCAGGGTGGACAGGACTTGCCCAGGGTCACACATGAGTTCAGGTTTGACCTGAAGCCTTGTTTTTCTGGGCCCTTCAGTTCTGGGCTTTAATAGAAGAGTGAAATGTCTACCTTGTCACTGAGTGTTTCAAATCCAGCTCAACCAGTCAAGGGTTGTGGAGGGTGTCAGAGATCATGTATTCTTCTTTCCAGTTTCCGACCTGGGAAGAGTGCTGCTGGCCCCATTCTGCCTGGGCAGCTCCAGGTGCCAGCAAAACCCTGACCCATGAGAGCACTCAGTAGACACATGTAGATTTACACAGGACTGGGTGCAGGGGCCCAGCCATCCCCATGTGCACCCTTCTTGCAGACTGGTGGGGCCTCCTGGCACCCTTCACGTGGATGCACCGCAGTTTGCTTATGGATTCATCTGTTGAAGGACACCCTGATCTTCAAGTTTTTAGCTATGATGAATAGAGCTACTGTGCATAACTGCATGCTAGTTTTTGTGAGGAAACAGTTTTTCAAGGCAGTTGTCTAAATACTAGAAGTGTGATTGTTGGATATTCAGGTGACATTTATTTAGCCTCGGAAACACTGCCAAACAGTCTTCCCAAGTGGCCTTACAGGTATCCCCAGCATGAAGAAGTGTTCCTGTCATTCCTCACCCTTCAACAACTGGTACCCTCATTTTCTGGACTCTACCATTTCTCATAGGTGTGCTGCACTATCTCACTGTTGTTTAAATTGGTAACTTCCTAATGATAGAGGATGTAGAGCCTGTTTATTATCTGTACATCTTCTTTGTGCAGGTGTCTGTTCAGATATTTACCCATTGATAATTAAGTTATTTGTATTCTTACTGTTGAGTTCTGAGAGTTTTTGGTACATTTTCAATACAGATCCTTTATCAAATGTGTGTTTTGCAAATATTTTCTCACAGTTTTTGGGTTGTCTTTTTGTTCTCTGAGCAAGGTCTTTCACAGAGCAGAAGTTTTGATTTTATAAAGTTCACGTTATCAATTTTTTTCTTTTCTGGATCGGTGTTTGGTGTTGTGTATTAAAACTCATCACCGGGTTGCCTTGGTAGCTCAGTGGGTTAAGCATGTGCCTTCAGCTCAGGTCATGATCCTGGGGTCCTGGGATCAAGTCTGGCATTGGGCTCCCTGCTCAGCAGGGAGTCTGCTTCTCCCTCTGCCTGCCCCACCACTGCTTGTGCTCTCTCTCTCTCTGACAAATAAATAAATAAATCTTATATAAAAATAACCTCATCACCAAACCCAAGGTCATGTAGATTTTCTTTTATGTTTTCTTTTTGATATTTTGATAGTTGTATATTTTAAATTTACGTAAAATTTTGAGTGAATTTTGGTGGAAGTTGTAAAGGTTTTGTCTACATTTCATTTCATAGTATATGGTTTCCAAGTCATTGTTCCTTAAGTATTTCTGGAGAAGCCAGGATATTGTACTCCATTTCAGTTAGAAATTTCCAAGGTTTATTGGGTTTGGCTGGACCCGGGAAGGGGACAGGTGCATCCCTGGCACTGAGTGCACCGCACTCGGCGCTGCCTCCTGCACTGCCTGCGCCGCCCGCAGGGGGCGCCGGAGCACATCTCCCTGACCCGGGCGGGGCCTGCGTGCTCAGAGGGCTTGTCCGCCTGTAGTAACCGGAGCCTCTCGCAATGCGGACACTTCCGGAGGAGGTGGGGCCGCGTGCACGCTGACAGGAGCCCGGCCTCCTCAGGACCCGCAGTGGAGGACGTGTTTCCGCGTCCACACCCACAGGACCCGGGTCTCCTCAGCACCCGCCTCGGGAGGAGAAGCCGCCTGAGCTGGGGCTGCCGAGGGCTCCGTGCTCACAGGACCCCGCGGAGGAAGGGCGCGCTGTGTAGACGGTGGGGTTTCCGTGGTTTGTGTGCGGTGCCGTGGGGTCGCTGGCGGGGCTGCGAGCGGGGCTGTGGGGTCTCCCCTCCCTGGGCCCGGATCCGCTGGGCTGGTCCGCGGGTCCGTGTTTACGCGCACACGGATCCGGTTCCGGGGGCTCCGCAGGCAGTCTGCAGTCAGGGAGCCTTCGGCCGCCCACCCGGTGCTCCTGCTCCCCCCGCCTCGGCCCCGCAGGGTCCTCCCCGCGTCCACACCCGGTCCGGGCTGTCGGTTCGGTGTCTGGAGGTTCGGTAGCGACGGCGCGCGCTCTGCAGACAGACGGCTGTGGGGAGAGCAGGTGTTCTCACGGCGTCGGTTCTTCCCCGAGCGCAGAGTGTCTTCCGGTCTCCACGTGCCGCCCTCGACGTCTGTCGGTGGTGTCTCCCGGGTGTCCGAGGACAGGGCTGACCGTCTCCCTCCATGTCTGTCGTCGGTGTCTCCCGGGGGTCCGAGGACAGGGCCGTCCATCTCCCTCGACGTCTGTGCTCAGTGTCTCACGGGTGTCCGAGGAAAGGGCCGTCCGTCTCCCTCGACGTCTGTCGTCGGTGTCTCAGGGGTGTCCGAGGACAGGGCTCTCCATCTCCCTCCAAGTCTGTTATCGGTGTCTCCCGGGTGTCTGAGGGCAGGGCTTTCTGTCTCCTTCTACGTCTGTTGTTGGTGTCTCACGGGTGTCTGAGAGCAGGGCTGTCCCCTGTTGAGTATTTCACTGAGGAGGAGGAGGAAGTTGAGAGGGTTGTTCTGAAGGCAAGTCCCCTGGAGAGAAGTGGGTTTGGGGTGATGGAGGGTTCTCATCCGCTTAGCTGCAGGGGTGGTGATTTCTGGGAGGAGGTGAAACTGGCGTCTTCCCCTTTGGGGCCTGTGACTGATGAGTCTCTGTTGTGGAGCTTCAATGTGGGGTCTGTAATTGACAGTTGTTCGTGTAATTGACACTGAGCGGTTGGCTCCCCCGCCCAGCGTCCCTTCTGGCGACCCTAGTCCACTTGACTGAGCCTTCCCTTCATGCATTTGCACAGTTCTAACCAGTTTTTGGTGGAGCGTTGTGGAAAATTGGAATTCCAGATCCTGCTGCTTCTCCTGTACCTGAGACACAGGGGCCGCCGATGTCATCCTCCCACGAGTCTCTTGCTAACCTGTGGCCTCCTACACTGGCGAGTGGCCTCTCCGCGGTGGGTGACCTGGGTCTGGGAGGACTTGGCCTCTATCAGGAAGCGTGATGTGGTCTCTGCTCCTGTGACCTGGTGCTGACCTGGTTGTTTGTAAGAGTACTTGACTCTGCGGTGATTTCAAGGTGCAGTGAACCTGTCACAGCAGCACAAATACGCTTTATCTCCACACTCGGACTCCCCAGCTGTCGTTTCTTTACCACACGGGATACTTCAATGCGTTTTACCCCGAACAGGGACACGCTCCCGCGGAACCACCACGTAGCCCTGAACGAGGAAATCACCGCGGTTTCCATATTATAATCCAGACCACAGGTCCACTTGAACTGTCGCCACCTGCCCCACTGTCTGAAATGTCCTGCTCCATTCGGATCCAGTTTTCTTCTTCTGCAACTGCTCCCGAGACTTTCCCATATTTGCACAACCCTGATGGATTTAAGGAGCACAGATGGCTCCAATCTGGGTGGCGTTTTCTGGGTGGCTTCTGTCACTGGGGCTGTTTTCAGTGTCCATCCACGTGGTGACATGTATCAGTCCTTCATTTTTTCACTGTGTCTAAACATAAATAACATTTACCACTTAAAACATTTCAGGTTCACAGTTCTCTGGCCTTAGCTGAGTTCACACGGTTGTACATCAATCTCTAGAACTTTTTCTTTCTCCCCAAGGGAGACTGTATGCATGAAACACTAACTCCCCATTTCCCTTTCCCCTCGGCCCTGCTGCCACATTCAGCTTTCTGTCTCTAGATACCTCAAGAGGTGAAATCATACAGTATCTGTCCTTCTTTGAAAGCCAGCATCCTGTCCTTGTTGCCGATTTCGGAGTAGAGCTGTCAATCTTCAGACTTGAGCATGGTGTTTGCTATAGATTTATTGAAAAAAATTACCCCTTATTCCTGTTTTCAGGAGTGTTTATATCAGCAACAGACATTGGATTTTGGTTAGAACCTTTTCTGCATCAATTAATATGACCACATGTTTTTATTTAAAAATTTATTGCAGAGTATAACATTGCTTGATTTCAGTATATTGAACAACCTTTGAGATGTTTGTGAAGAGACCCTTGCTTATGATGCACAATATATTTAAGAGCTCTTAGTTTTGCAGTTTCTCTGATGAGGCTTCTTATATCTATTTTAAGACAAGTGTAGGAATGTATTTGCTGGTTGGTATTAGTGGTTAGGATTGGTGTTATGGGTTGTTAGGGTTATGGTTGGGTTAGGGTTAGGGGTAGGGGTCTCCCTGTTCTCTTCCGCACAGAGCCCATTCTCCTCCAGTAACCAGAGTGATCTTTTCGGAACATAACCTTTGGGCCTCTCTGTGGTTTGCTCCCCTCCTGCCCATCCTCTCCAGCCTCACCCCTCCCACCACGGCCTGCCCCTCTGTGGGCCACCCAGGGGTGTGGTTGTCCCATGTGTGCCTCAGGCCTGAGTCCAAGCCTTTGCATTCACTGTGCCCTCTGCCAGGAGCACTCTTCTCTCCCCCTGCTTCATGTTTGGCTTGTTTCCCCATTGTCTGGGCCTCGAATTTCCCCTGATGACCTGACTCATGTCTGCTGGTTGAATGTGCCTGTCCACTATTTAAATGTAGAGCCCACCTTCCCGATGTGGGCAATTTGCTAACCTGCCTGAGATGGGGCAGGCATAAGGAAGTAGCCTTAGTGTCTACACAAAAAATCAGTCCCAGAGGGGCTCACCACACTTGCCTGATGATGGGGGAGCTGCTGTCCCCATGGTGGGGAGCAGGTAGTCCCCTCAAAGGGGGACCAGTCATGTGAGGTGGTTGGATAAGACTCCCAACTTCTTGTCTGGGGAGATGTAGACCTGGACCTGGAGGCTTACACCCTTGGATTCAAGGCTGGGGCCTAAGCAAGCTCCTTCTTCTTCCAGAGGTCCTCTTTCCCCTTCCCTGCACATGGACTGGACCAAATCTGGGGGAGTTCGAGGGTGACCCCTCCTAGGAATACCAGTGGTTTACTGAGGACCTTGTTAGCAGGATGCCCAGTAGCCTTCAAGGGAGGACCCTACAGGAGGTGGAGACAGCTCTGTGGGGGCCGGTGACATCCTACTCAAAACAAAATGGGGCTGGTGGCCGGCCCTGCTGGTTCTACCCAGACTGTAGGGCATAGAAACAAGGTCTGTTCCCCAAGGTGCTTCGCTCCCGGCAGGTGGGGACAGGACCTGGGGGTTTGCCCGGGAGCTCAGCACAGGGGGAGTGCTCCTGGCTCCAGCATGCTAGAGCCCATGTGGGGCTGCATGGGCTTCCAACCTCTTAAGCCTTAGGCACCCCTTTGTAAGATGGGGTGCTGACGGCCCCCATCTCTGGGAGCAGAAGGTAGGGAGGCCCCATGGGCAGACTCACTCAGGAGAGGCCAGGAGAGTGGCTGTTGCTTAAAGCAGCCCAGGGCCTGACCCCTTGAAGAAGGTACACAGGTCTATGGCCCTCAGCTTCGGGGTCCTGTGGCCAGCCTCTGGCAGTGACCCTCCTCTCACCCTGTCCCCTGTCCCTGTAGCTATGTGGTCTTCCTGGAGCTGGTCCTGCAGACGGCGAAGAAGCACTTCATGGTGGGACACAGGGTCACCTACTAGGTCTTCACTGACCAGCTGGCTGCTGTGCCTGTGTGCCCCTCTGTGAGGGCCGGAGGGCAGTGGTCCTCATGGCGGACACAGGGTCACCTAGTACATCTTCACCAACCACTAGCTGCCGGGCCCATGTGCCCCTCTGGGAAGGGTGGAGGGTGGTGCTCCTCATGGTGGACACAGGGTCACCTAGTACGTCTTCACCAACCACCAGCTGCCGGGCCTGTGTGCCTCTCCGGGAAGGCCGGAGGGTGGTGGTCCTCGGGGTCTGTGGCGCCCCTGCTCTGGCAGGATGTGTCCATGCAGCACATGGCGATGATCAGCCGCTTCTGTGATCAGCGCTTCCTCCGTGAGGTGGACGACCTGGTGTGCGCGGATGTGGACATGAGGTTCCATGACCATGTGGGTGTGGAGATCCTGTCCCCCCCCTTTGTCACTTTGTACCCCAGTTTCTACTGGGTGGCCAATGAGAACTTCAGCTACGCGCGCCGGCCGCAGTCCCAGGCCCACATCCCCAGGCACCAGGGCAACTTTTACTATATGGGGGCCTTTTTGGGGGGGTCAGTGGTGGAGGTTCACTGACTGACATTGGCCTGTCACCAGGCAATGGGGGTCGACCTGGCCAATGGGATGGAGGCCATGTGGCCTGACAAGAGCCACCTGAACCACAAGCCCACCAAGCCCTGGAGGCCACGTGGGACCTGAGGCTGCTGGGCTGCCCTCCCCCCCCTCGGGTCATGAAGATGCTGAGATTCGGGCAGTGCCCAAGAATCACCAGGACATCCAGAACGCATGAGGGGCTCGCCCCGTCTCCATCAGGGTTGCCTGTCTGAGCGGAGCCATAAGAGCACATTCCTTCTTCTGTCCCCTCAACTGTGGAGTCCAGCACTGCCCGCTCGGGCATGTCCAGGGCCCCTAGCTGCCCCCATGCACAGGAGGCCTGCCTGGGGCACAGGTTCCTTTCTTTGTGGTCAGTGCATTTCGATCATTTCTGGGTCATTTGCAGCTGTGAACGGCTCCAGTTTTATGTCGAATGTTTTTCTGTGTCAATGCTGAGCAACCATATTTAAAAAGAGCAATTGAGGGAAAAGGTTTTCTCCCTGGTTCTAAACAGACATCGCCTGATGGGCTGGGAGCGGCCCTGCAGCAGCCCTGGAGCCAGAACAGGCCCTGGCTGGGTCTTCCTCCCAGTCCCTGCACCTCGCGGCAGCCATGGGCCTTCAGGGTCAGGGGTGCGCCGAGCCACCTCTCTGACTGCCAGAGGCTGTGACCACTAGCACAGCCTCCAGGAGCATGGAGCCCTCTGGGTTATTTCTGGTTCCTGCCTTGGTTTTAAATGGCTATTTCTGTGCTGGTGTTTGTGAGATGTGGGCACTGGCTCTGCCTGGATGCGCGTCCTGTTGGGATCCCTCAGTGCCCACTGGAGGGTTTGCACTTGTGGACTCTCTCTGCACTATGTGTTAGCAAGCATTCACTGAGTGCCTACTGTGAGCTCGGTCACCAACAAGGGGCAGAGCGTGAGAGCGAGAACCAAGATACAGGGTCCCTGCTCCAGGGCCCTCCTGGGACTCGCGATGGCCCCGTCCTCCTGACTCACTACTTTCCTATTGTGGTGTAGTGGACATATGACTGATCCCGTTAAGCACGTTTCAGGGTACAATTCAGTGGCAATACGTACATTCACTGCTCTGCACCTGCCACTTCCATCCATCGCCACAACTTCATTGTCATCCCAAACTGAACCTCTACCCACGAGACCCTGACCCCCATTCCCCCTCCCCAGCCCTGGCACCCAGCAGCTCCTTCCACCTCTGTGAATCGGAGTGCTCTCCGTCCCTCACGAGTGGGGTCCTCCAGTATCTGTCCTTTAGGGACTGGCTTATTTCACGTAACACAGTGGCCTAAGGTCTGTCCCCATGAACCTGGACCTGGCCCACTTTTCCCCAAAGGAGTGGCTCGACCCTCTCCTGTCTAAGCTGAGCCTCCTCTGCTCCCCTCTGCTCCCCTCATCTTCCTTCAGCCTGAAGATGATCCCAGCCAATCTGCAGCTTTGAATACCTGTTCAGTGCAGATGCCGGACACACACCCCCGGGGCCTCGGGCCTCACCTACCCCATCTGTCCATGTCAGGTGCCTGCCCCCACCCCAGCCGGCCACCTGCACCTTCCACAGGTGTCCCCATCTCAGAAGAGGGAAACACCAAATCCAGACCCTTAGAGACCTTAGTGACTTCTTGCTTACCACCAACTGTAGTGAGGTGGCTACTGGAGGGCATTTGATGTCCTAAACATTTAAAGGTATATGTGAGTCTCTGCTGCCCAGGGCAACGGGTAACAGTTGGGGCAAACAGAAACCAAGCAGATTCACTGGAAGAAAGGCTGAGTGATGAGGAGCGTTAGGGAATAGGGCCTGGAAGCTCTGACTGTCCCCACCTGACCTTTAGATGCTCCCCAGTTCCTCCTGTGCCCCTGGTGTCTTCCTGGAACCCTGACCTGGCTGTTTTCAGACAGCTCGCCCCGTGATACCCTCACTTTCTGGGAGGGGGGGGTTGCTGAAATCCGTAGTGTGTCCTGCTGCCCCACCTGGATCACATCGTCTGGGCCATCTGAGGACCCAAGACTGTGGGTCTGTGGCCTGGAGGGATTCTGAGCAGAGCTGGTGGGATGGGAGGGCTGCAAGGCACAGAGACAGGTTTCCAGAAAGCTACGAAGCTATCTTCCTACAGTTTTTGAATCAAAGCCTTGAGATCTTTAAAATGCCAGCAGTGTTAACAGCATGGGCCAGAAAAGCAAATGTCCCTGTGCACCCAACACCACCTAAACTATTGGCCATTTCTTGTCCCTTGAGCTGAGTACAAAGGATTGGGAGTGGGGGCTTGAGGGAGGGGTCTTGGGCCAGACTTTGTGTTTCGGGGACAAAGGCCATCCAATCTCGTGCTGGGCCTGAGGCAGGGGCCTGTGTGGAGACCCCAGCTGCAGCCACTGCTGTCTGCTGATGCCCCCTCAGCCCTCCCCAGTGCACCTGCTGCTGAGGGAGCACCTGCCCCCTCCTCCCTGGGGAGGGCTCTCGCCTGCACCAGTGGTGCCTCCCCCCTGCCAGTCACTGCCAGCCTGCAGCCTGAGAGTGTGGACACCCTGAGTTCCTCTAGCTGCTGGGGGAGCGCCTGTCCCCTCCTCCCTGTGGAGGGCTCTCTCCTGTACCAGCGGTGCCTCCCCCCTGCAAGTCACTGCCAGCCTGCAGCCTGGGAGTGTGGATACCCTGATGGCCTCCAGTCCTGGGGACAGAGCCAGTGCATGTGGGACCTGGTCTCCCAGCAGGCCTGAGCACCAGGCCGCCACAGTGCTTGCTCTCCTTCTGCAGGCTCACTATGCCATGCCCTCCCTCAGGCCCCCTGGGCCCAAGTCCTCCTCTGCTTGGGAACCACCCTTGGCCCAATCTCTACATGCTGGGACTGGGAGTGGGTCATCTGGACCAGACTCACGCTTCAGTACCCGTGACATGGGCACAGTCCAGCCTCACAGACTGCTCAGAGGAGACCCAGCACAGGAAGATGCAGCCTGCTGCAAGGGGAGATGCCAAGTGACCCAGAGTGAGCACACAGGCCTTGCACAAAGCACGGGGCTCATGGGGCCCAGCACAGGATACGGGCACCTAGCCACAGGTCATGGGAAATCCCGGTGAGGGTGGCCCTGGTGGGGAGGCCACAGAAGGGTTCCAGAAGAGGCAGGTGACAAGGAAGACAATAGGACAGAGCTTCCCAAGGAGGTCGATGGAAGAATCAGAGGATTGCAGAGGCCTTGGGAAGACTTGGAGGCCCTGGAGATGTTGGCTGAAGTGCTCTCATTTGGTCAGAAAAGGTGTGTCACAAACCCCCATCGACACTGGATGATTTACTCTTCGTTGGTTCTAGGAATCAGTGCGTACCTGCCATGAGAACTCACATTGCGTTAAGTCTAGGACATACTTACTTTTCAGGACTAGATTTTTCTAGAGGAAGTGCTAAGCATGGGTCTGTCCATTCTTTTCTTTGCGCAACTGGTCTCTGTTTTCAGGAGCAGATTCCTGGTGCTCATCACCCCTGCTCACCCTGAGGACTGGCCCCTGTCACCACCCACAGTGGACGTGACTGCATGGGTTGGGGGGTGCTCACTGATGAAGCCCCAGTGCTCAGTACACAGCAGGGACCCCAGATCCTCTGCTGAATGAGGGAGGGCCTGAGGGAGGATGGGAGTGAGGGAAAGAGGGAGGGAGGGAGGATGGAAGGGTGGAGGGGCAGGAAAGAGACGGGGGGGGGAATGAATGATGGAGTGAATAAATGATGTAGGGAGGGAGGGAGTGAAACCACGAAGTAGGGTCCCTACATCAGGAGCCATTATTTGGGGTGAAGTCCGAGGGCATCATAGCCCGGGCCCTGGATGGTGGCTCAGGGCACGTCCAACTGTCCTCCCAGTGCTGACCGTCCTTCTCCTCAGACCTGCTGTCATCCTGGATCCTCTCCACCTCCTCCTCAGACAATTCTGAATGTTCCCAGGAGCAGGGTGGCAGGAGGGGAGTCTCAGGAGGGCTTCCCAGATCCTGTGCCCCAGAGGAAGCTGTGACAGTAGCTACAGGGCATCCTTTCATGAGGACTGGGACCGAGGATCCCATCCATCTCCTTGGGCATTAGCGTTGGTGCATAGCCTGCTCTCTCCACCGCCGCTGTGATGAACACTCCTGAAAATACATCTGTGAAAAACTGAGTGAGAGTTTCCAGGGGTGAGTCTGAGGACGAGCGTGCTAGGTCTTGGGTGCACCTGTGACCTGGGATGGGTGCGGCTCACTGTTCTCCCAGACAGGGGTGCCCGTCACCCTTCTCTCCAGGGGACCGATGGGGGACTTCTGTGTCCTCACATTCTCCCCAGGGCTGCTGGTCCCCGGACCAGAAACCTGCTGACCTGAACGTGACCAGTGCTGCCTCCGTAGGGTTTCCTTTGCTGGAGTCCTTCCCCAGGAGCTCCTGCATCTCTGACACATACTCCCCGCGTGCCTGTCCTCCCCCTTGGACTTGCATGTGTTTGGTCTCTGTCCCTGTGGAACCCAGTGACTTGGAGCATGGTTTGGACCAGAGGCAGGGGAAACCTTTCTCTGGCCTTGGGTTGTGAGCAATGCTTTTGCCCTTTGTGGTGTGTCTACTAGCTTTCTGCATTTCCCTGGTTTCTGTGTGGGTCACAGGAAGAGCCAGCTGTTTCCTGTCTGAGGTCAGGCCATGGTGTCCCAGCAGGAACAGGGGTCTCGGCCCTGAGATTGTGCCCATAATTCCTAAAGTGGTCTCTATGATTATGTCTGATCTGTAATCCATCGGGGATTTCAGTATCGAATAAGGGAAATGCTATGTCAAATAAACACAGAAAAAAAGAGTCCCCTTTGAAAATAGGTGGGCAGACACAAAGGTACCTATTGTGATTCCACTTACAGAAACATCCAGAACAGGTAAAGAAACAGAGCAGCTTAGGGGTTTTGAGGGTGTGCGCTGGGGGAGAAATGGGCAGGGAGGGCTTCTGGTTCAGGGACTCCTTTGGGGAAGGAGATATTCTGCAGCAATGTTCTCTGGTGGGGTGGCACAACATTGTGAATATACTCAACGTGCATGATGTGTTCAATTGAAAACAAGTAATTTTACTTAAAACAAATAATAAACAGTATACAGAACATGAAAAGATAAAGTAACAGTCAATATGTACCAGAGAGAAAGAACATAGGGGGAGGGGATGAAACATTCTGGCGGGACATCGGGTTCGGGTGAAGGAACTAAGGGTAATTGCACAAGGAGCTCTCCCTGCAGGGCTGTGGGCTCTGGATGTGGCTCTGGGAGCCCTGCAAGAGCAGGAGTAGGGGCAGGTGTTGGGATAGGGGCAGGGACAGGAGCAAGAGCAGGGACAGGGGCAGGAGCAAGGGGAGGGACAGGGTCAGCAGCAGTGGCAGGTGCAGGATCCAAGGCAGGAGCTGGGTCAGGGGCAAGAACAGGAGCACAGGCAGGGGCAGGGGGAAGGGGCAGCAGTTCTGGCAGGGGAGGGGGCAGGAGCTGGGGCAGGCGCTGGGTCTGGGGCAGGAACAGGAGCACAGGCAGGGGGAGGGGAAGGGGCAGCAGTTCTGGCAGGGGAAGGGGCAGGAGCTGGGGCAGGCGCTGGGTCTGGGGCAGGAGCTGGGTCCTGGGCAGGAACGAGAGCACAGGCAGGGGCAGGGAAAGGGGCAGCAGTTCTGGCAGGGGAAGGGGCAGGAGTTGGGGCAGGAGCAGGGTCTGGGGCAGGAACAGGAGCATGGGCAGGGGCAAGGTCAGTGGTTCTGGCAGGGGCAGGGGAAGGGGCAGGAGCTGGGGCAGGAGCTGGGTCTGGGGCAGGAGCTGGGTCCTGGGCAGGAACTGGAGCGCAGACAGGGGCAGGGGAAGGGGCAGCAGTTCTGGCAGGGGAAGGGGCAGGAGCTGGGGCAGGAGCTGGGTCTGGGGCAGGTGTTGGGTCCAGGGCAGGAACCAGAGCACAGGCAGGGGCAGGGAAAGGGGAAGCAGTTCTGGCAGGGGAAGGGGCAGGAGTTGGGGAAGGAGTAGGGTCTGGGGCAGGAATAGGAGCACAGGCAGGGACAGGGGAAGGGTCAGTGGCTCTGGCAGGGGCAGGGAAAGGGGCAGCAGTTCTGGCAGGGGAAGGGGCAGGAGCTGGGGCAGGAGCTGGGTCTGGGGCAGGAGCTGGGTCTGGGGCAAGAGCTGGGTCCTGGGCAGGAACTGGAGCACAGACAGGGGCAGGGGAAGGGGCAGCAGTTCTGGCAGGGGAAGGGGCAGGAGTTGGGGAAGGAGTAGGGTCTGGGGCAGGAACAGGAGCACAGGCAGGGACAGGGGAAGAAGGGTCAGTGGCTCTGGCAGGGGCAGGGAAAGGGGCAGCAGTTCTGGCAGGGGAAGGGGCAGGATTGGGGGCAGGAGCTGGGTCTGGGGCAGGAGCTGGGTCCTGGGCAGGAACCAGAGCACAGGCAGGGGCAGGGGAAGGGGCAGGAGCTGGGACAGGAGTTGGATATGGGGCAGGAGCTGGGTCCTGAGCAGGAACCAGAGCACAGGCAGGGTCAGGGGAAGGGGCTGCAGTTCTGGCAGGGGAAGGGGCAGCAGTTGGGGCAGGAGCTGGGTCTGGGGCAGGAACTGGAGCACAGGCAGGGGCAGGGGAAGGGGCAGGATTTGGGGCAGGAGCTGGGTCCAGGGCAGGAACCAGAGCACAGACAGGGGCAGGGAAAGGGGCAGCAGTTCTGGCAGGGGATGGGGCTGGAGTTGGGGCAGGAGCAGGGTCTGGGGCAGGAGTTGGGTCCTGGGCAGGAACCGGAGCACAGGCAGGGGCAGGGAAAGGGGCAGCAGTTCTGGCAGGGGAAGGGGCAGGATTTGGGGCAGGAGCTGGGTCTGGGGCAGGAACCGGAGCACAGACAGGGGCAGGGAAAGGGGCAGCAGTTCTGGCAGGGGAAGGGGCAGGTGTTGGGGCAGCAGCTGGGTCCAGGGCAGGAACTGGAGCACAGGCAGGGGCAGGGGAAGGGGCAGGAGCTGTGTCTGGGGCAGGAGCTGGGTCCTGGGCAGGAACTGGAGCACAGGCAGGGGCAGGGAAAGGGGCAGCAGTTCTGGCAGGGGAAGGGGCAGGAGTTGGAGCAGCAGCTGGGTCTGGGGCAGGAACCGGAGCACAGGCAGGGGCAGGGGAAGGGGCAGGAGCTGGGGCAGGAGTTGGGTCCAGGGCAGGAACCAGAGCACAGGCAGGGGCAGGGAAAAGGGCAGCAGTTCTGGCAGGGGAAGGGGCAGGAGTTGGGGAAGGAGTAGGGTCTGGGGCAGGAACTGGAGCACAGGCAGGGGCAGGGAAAGGGGCAGCAGTTCTGGCAGGGGAAGGGGCAGGAGTTGGGGCAGGAGCTTGGTCCGGGGCAGCAACCAGAGTACAGGCAGGGGCAGGGAAAGGGGCAGCTGTTCTGGCAGGGGAAGGGGCAGGAGTTGGGGCAGGAGCAGGATCAGGGTCTGGGGCAGAAACAGGAACACAGGCAGGGACAGGGGAAGGGTCAGCGGCTCTGGCAGGGGAAGGGGCAGGAGCCGGGGCAGGAGCTGGGTCCAGGGCAGGAACAGCAGCACAGGCAGGTGCAGGGGAAGGGGCAGCAGTTCTGGCAGGGGAGGGGGCAAGGGTTGGGGCATGAGCTGGTTCTGGGGCAGGAACAGCAGCACAGGCAGGGGCAGGGGATGGGGCAGCTGCTCTGGCAGGGGTAGAGGAAGGGGCAGGAGCAGGGGCAAGAGCTGGAGGGTAGGAACAGGAGCACAGGCAGGGGCAAGGGCAGTGGCTCTGGCAGGAGTTGGGGCAGGAGCTGGGTCTGGGGCAGAAACAGGAGCACAGGCAGAGCAAGGGGCAGGGGCAGGAGTTTCATCCTTTGCAGGATCTGGACTAGAGACAGGGGCAGGGGCAGGAGCAGGGGCAGGATTTGGGGCAGGGGCAAGAACAGGAACACAGAGAGGGGCAGGTGTGGGGGCAGGAACAGTGCCGGGCTCAGGGGCAGGCTCTCCGTGGGCAGGTTCTCCAGCAGGCTCTTCCTGCACAGCTTCAGGCTCTCCGTGGGCAGGTGCCAGGTCACCTGCTGGCTCCTGGTCTCCTGCTGAAGTCGCTGCAGGCACCACCCCTCCCTCTGGAGCTGCCCATGAACTTGGAGCCGGCTCTAGTTCCTCAGATAGTGGAGCATCTGTGAGAGGAGGTAAGCTCGCCCTCCTGCCTGCCTCTCGTGGCCTTTGCAGAGACAGAACCCAGCCCAGGGTGTCCCAGAGAAGCTGCAGCCAGGAAGGAACCTTCCCCGGGACGTCCCCCCGACTGCAGTCCACCCACTGGGTGCTCTGAGCCCGGTCCTTGTTCCTGGACCCACACCAGCCTCTGGGGGCTCCTCCCGTGGGGCCAGCACTGACCCATCCCCACACACCACACACACCCAGCCCCAGACTTCTCACCCTCGGGCTCGGCCTCCGTGGGCTCTGGCTCCTGGATCATAGTCACTGAGTGAATGACTACTGGGGACAGTGGCCTGGGCGGAGTCAGAATCCTTCCCAGGTGATCCCCTGTCCCTGCTCCTGGAGAGGAGGGCGTGTCCACCAGCTTCCTCTCAGTCTCATCCATGGTCTTCTGCAAAGACAGGGACCGGTAGCCAGCCCAGAGGCATCACAGCCCTGCCCGGCTGTCTTCACTGTCCTCCTGCCCAGGCCTCCTGCTGCTCCCAGATAAGACACAGACCTGTGTGTGCACAGCCCTGCACCTGGGATGCAGTGACCCATCCCTGCAGGGCTCGGGATAAACCTTGGGCAGAAGGGCGCAGCCCCCGCACACCCTGTCCCACCCAGCCAGGCTTGACCTGGGGTGTGAACATGACCTGCCCACTGGACATTGACCCCTCATCAGCCTGCTCCTGCTTGGAGTGGCCCCACCCTACAAGACCCCTCTTACACACACACACACACACACACACACACACACACACACACACAGAGGGAGGGGACCTGGGGCTGTACAGTCAGATCAGAGTTTGTGGGGCTGGGCTGGCCGGCTCTGGGCCTCATGGTGTCACCTTTTGGTCCTTCCTGCCAAATGGCCAGAGGCGTCGGGGAGCCCTGACACGACATCCCCAGCGAGGGGAAGTGTTTGCAGGGCGCGCTTTCCTCAGCCTGCAGCCTCCGGACTTGGGGATGCAACACGCAAACATGTTCTTCGTTCGAGGATCTCCAACGAAATGAGCTGGGCAGGGAGCTGGCTCTGGAATGTGGGTGCCTGGTTACCCGAGTTCCAAATTCTGTTGGGGTCCGTTGTCAGGGAAGTGAGGTCACCACTGCCTGGGGCTCCCTTGCCCGACTTCCTTCTCCTACAAGAGCCCCCAAGGGCCCCCCTCCCCCAGCAGCTCTATGCTCACCCTCCACCCCATGCCCCATCCATACAGTGACACCCACACCGCCCACCCACAGCCCCCAGGGGGCCTGGGTGCAGCCAGTGTCCCCGCTGTGAGGACGCAGAGCTGGTTTCAGACCAGGCTTCTGCTCGTGACCAGGGCCGTGACCCTGGACAGACCCTGTGCCTCTCAGGGACTCCCCAGGCTCCCCATCTGCACAGTGGGGTGTTCTGGCTTCTACTTCTAGGGACACCATCGGGGTAGGACCTCTACATACATTCCGTTCCTGCTATCACAGGAGGCTGGGGCACACACTTGGCAATGCAAGGATGAGCCAGGGGCTGGGCGGGGCATGGAACACGCTCAGAGGGGCTGGGTCTGCTCTGGGGTCCAGGAAAGCCACCCCTTTGTCCCAGGCCCCGTGGGAAGGTTGCAATGAACTGATTCCAACCTTATCCCCTGGCGACACAGACTTCCAGGGGCTCCCATTAAGTTGAGGCTCAGGTCCCCAGGCCTCGTCTGTGCCCATGTGCGGGGCAGTCTCCACAGTGGTTCCCGGGCATTCCCGAATTTTGGTCACACATCCCTGGGGAGTCCCGTCCCCTCTGTGACTGCACTCTAAGAGAATGGAGCAAAAGGATGGGATGTCATTTCCAAGCTGATGGAGGAAAGTCTGTGACTTCTCCTGGTTTCCTCTCTCCTGTGTTCAGTCTCTGTCTCTGTCTCTGAGTGTCTCACAGGAGCAGGATCTGAGGGCTCCAGGGACGATGTGAGAAACCCTCAGAACTCTCCCTTGTCCCTGTTTCCCTTTCCTGTCCTGGTGCTCAGTTCCTTCCTAAGGCCTCCTCACCATGCCCAGAGCACTGACTCTGGAACCTCTTCCAAATGGGAACCCTGAGGCTGCACCTAGGAGGGTCCTGACCTTGGTCCCCCGAGCAGTGGTCAGTGCTCTGCCACGTTCTGCATACCAGGTCCTCAGCCCCCCAAGCCCCCAGGCTGCCCTCTGCTCAGAAGGACCTCGAGGGAGTACAAAGCATTTTCCTAGGACTGGGAGCACAGTGGGTCAGGGACGGAGATCCAAGGCCAGCAGGCTCTTCTACAAGCCTGTGGAATCCTGGAGACACCCATCTCTACAGCCCAACTGACAGTAGAGTAAGCTGAGGCCTTTTGTGCTGTAGCCCCCTCCACACTAGTGGGGGGTTTCTGTTCCTACTTCAAGGTGCCCAGGGAGGTGATGGACACCGGACCCCAGACCCTGTCCTCTCCCAGTGCCCTGGCAACCCTCCTGGGCCCCTTGGGGACCCCCTGACTATCAGCCTGACGTGTATCCCCTCGCCATGCTGTGGATCTGGGGTATGGCCAGGAGTCCTGATGCCCCTGCCCCATGGCCTAGCTGTCTCCGACCTCTTTCTTCTTTTTGTCACCCACCTCGCTCCCAGGGTGTCCTCCCCTTCTGACCCCCAGCTGGGCAGTCAGAGTATATGTGTGTGTGTGTGTGTGTGTGTGTGTGTGTGTGTGTGTCTGCGCACACAGGTACACATGCTTCTACCTGCCTGGGGATGCCCAAGGTCATGTCCCCACATGGGACGGGGTGGGGAGCTATCCCCAAGGATCTGAGGGGCTCTCATCCCCAAAGCAAACCTCATGGGTGGGTTGATGCTGGCCTAGGACTGGAGAGCAGCCCTGCTCCTTGGACTCTGCACCCCTCATTTGTCCTGGGCCAGTCCCTGCCTCTCTGGACCTCAGCTTCCCAACTGTCCCTGAGGGTTGGGCATGGAAATGCTTGAATGTGGCCGCTCTTCTGGGGTAGGTGGAGGACAGGTGCACCAGTCACACAGGCCTCCCCAATGAGAGGGTTAGGTGTTCACAGGGGACCTGCACACAGAATGTGTATCATGACCCAGTCCTGCTGTGGACGTGCCCAAGACCCATGGCTTCACACCTGACTGGTCCCTCATGTTCCCTCACCACTGCCAAGTGCTCTGTGGCCCCAGAGTCCGCTGAGCCCCAGAACCATGCCCACGCTGGGCAGCAAGTCTCAGGGTGCAAGGCCAGGTGGGTTGGATATCTGGGGATGCAAAGGTCACTGAATACCCCCTGCCCCACCCAGCTGGCCTGGAATGCAGACTCCCTCCCAGGGTCTAGCTAAGTGCATGGCTGGGCCAGGGGACCTGGTGGCAGCAATGGAGGCTGACTCAGGGCAGGGAGAAGATTGGTCCCTCCCTTCCCCTTCTCTTCTCCTCATTCTGCCTCATCTTCCTGGCAGGACCCGGGACAGAGGTCCAGCCTGCCCCTGGCTGCAGCCCTGGCTAGAGTCAGAGGGACAGGAAGGAGGCCAGGGAGGAGGGGCCCACCACCAGGGTGCCCGAGTGTGAGGGTGTTGTTACTCTAATGAGGGACCCCGTGGGCCTTCAGGGATTTCAGCCCTTTTTAGATATGAGCTGGGGCTCCAGGACTTGGCCCCTGCCCCATCCTACCCCCCCGCCCCCACGAGGCCCTGCATCCTCCCCAGCCCAGTCCTTGACTGCAGCCAGTCCTCCCTCCAGCCCCAGGAAATCCAGCTGCTCCGGAGGCTGCAAAATCATTACAAGCTGGAGCCCGAGGAGCCCTATGGGGCCTGGTTCTGGGTCTCGGAGCCCCACAGTGAGGAGAGGTGAGGATGGGCAAGAGCGGGGAAAGGACAGAGTGGACTATCCCTGAAGGTCACGGCTCCCTGGTCAGCAGAGACTCTGTTGCATGCTGGCCCCTAGGGCACCCAGATTCCAGCTCCCGGGCAGGCTCTGGGAGGGAGACCAGAGTGTGGCTCCTGCTAGCTCAGACGTGTCACTCTGTCCTGTAGCTACCGCCTGTCCCGCCAGCTGGACTCCCCCTCCTAGTCGACCAGCAACACCTTCAGAGCCAAGAAGAACAGGCCGTCATCAAACTCAGGGACCAGCGAGTGGCTGGGCAGGCAGGGGAGGGCTCACTCTGGGCTCAGGGAGTCTCTGGGTGGGCTAGTGGGGGCTTGGGAGGGCTGGCCTTCCAGCTTCTCTGCGGAGGAGCCCTTTGGCTGGAGCCATTTGCCTCCCCTCTCTGGGGCCCGCTCTCCTCCTCTGTGCAATGGGGTGATGCTGAATGATTGCTCCCATGGCAGGAACATGTGGGGTGCTGGTGATTGACCTACGCTGGGCACAGAGCCTGGATTGCAGACCACTGTGGGGGATGGTGAGCAGGGTCACCAGTGAGCACCCCTCCCCCCAAAAGCAATCTAGTCCCTCCATGCAGCCGCCAGGCCCCTGGCTGGGAGCCCAGGAGCAGCGGCAGACCACACTCCTGACACGAGGTCCATGGGTGGCTCTTCATCAGGAGTGGGGACACAGTGGGGACCCCAGGAGCATGAGGCCAGCCCCTCCCTCTGAGGGAAGGAGAGCAAGGAAGACTTTCCCTGGGGTCCCCCAAGGCCACGTAAGAGGGGAGGAGGCTGTCCCCATGCCCAGACAGCCCTTCCCCAGCACCCACTTACCTAGTGGGGAGGGGCAGGTGTCCTTGCTGAACACAGTAAATCTGGACTTGAAAAGTACATGGAAATTCTGCTTCGGTTAGAACCTGAGCATTGGGGTTTGGTTCTTTCACTTCCTGGGCTGACGAGACACACACGCTCTCCAGGACTCCTCCTCGAATGAAGAGTTCTTACAGAGTCCTGGGCATCCTGGACCTGGAGGCGGGGAGAGGGGCCAGTCCTCTCCCTGGCTCCTGAAGGAGGCCCATCTTCCCAAAGATAGGATGGTTTCAGGTTGTGATCCTGGGCCAGGGCCGGAGACAGCCCCTCACTGCTCCTGACTCTAGGGCTGAGGGGGCCTTTCTCAGGCAGAACGATGCCCACTGAACGTGGGGACTTCAGAAAGGACACACACCTGGACCAGGTCCTGCCCCAGGATAATGGCTGCCTTCCCCAGCTCTGGAGGAAAAGGGACGTCCTCTGCTTCTGTGGGCGGGGGTCCTCTGTCCCACTAGCAGGCACTGGACGGTTTCTAGTCTGCCTCTGAAAATGCACCAGCACTGAGTGGGCCAATCACTGTCTACACACGAACATGGACAACGTGCTAAGGAAATGCCGGAGGTGATCCTGTGCAAATGGCCTGCGGGCTGGTGGGGCTGGATCCTTCAATGCCTTCCAGGGGCCGCAGGTCCCCTTTCCCTGGATGGGAATCCTCCTGGAGTCTCATCTCCGCCCTCGGGGCTCCCTTCCTGCTGGCTTCAAGATGGAGGGAGAGACTGTGGTGTGGCTGGGAAGGCTCCGCCCCTGCCTCCTTCCTTCCACACACATCACTGCTCCCCAGGAAGCAGGGGCTGTTGCTCCCGCGTGCCCTGCACACGGCTGGTGTAAGGCACACATTCCCTCCAAGGCCCAGCCGCTCTGGCTCCGTCACATACATGGTGCCCACGGCTGCCTGGCTGGGCCACGAGTCCCAGGAGAGCTCTCCTTTCCCAGGATCAGGGTTCCTATTCCTGGAGAGAAAGAAGTACCATCTGTCCTCTGCGGGAGAAGGTGAATTCCTGGGCCGGGTGGCCCTCAGGTGCCTGAGGACATGGTGGCCCCAACAGCTCCCCTGGAGAGAAGGGTGTCGGGCACCCCTGTCTGGGAGAACAGTGGGCAGCACGCATCCCAGGCTGCAGGTGCACCCATCACCTAGCATGCTCGTCCTCGGACTCACCCCTGGGAACTCTGGCCCAGTGTTTCAGTTGTATTTTCAGGAGTGTTCAGCACAGCAGTGGTGGAGAGAGCAGGGAACGGAACAACACTAATGCCCAAGGAGATGGATGGTGGCTCAGTCGGTTAAGCCACTGACTCTTGATTTCAGCTCTGGATGTCATCTCATGGTCGTGGGATCGAGCCCCACATAGGGTCTGTGTTCAGTGCAGCGTGGGGTCACGATTCTCCTTCCACCTCCTGCCTTTCTTGTCACTCTCGTGCCATGCCCTCTCTCTCTAAAATAAATAAATAAAATCTTTATTAGAAAATGAAATCTTACAGAATGTACTTTCAAAAAAATTGTAAAAAATCATAACATTAATTTTTCCATTAAATTTCTAATTTAAATTTTAATTAACATACAGTGCAATATTGGTTTCTGGAGTGCAATTCTGTGATTCATCACTTAATAGGACACCCAGTGCTTACACAGTAAGTGCCCTCCTTAATCCCCATCACCCATCTAGCCCTCCCCCACCCCCTCTCTCCAGGGACCCTCATTTTGTCCTCTATCATGAAAATTCTCTATGGTTTGTTTCCTTCTCTCCTTTTTTTTCTTTTCCTCCTTCCCACATGTTCATCTATTTTCTTTCTTAAACTCCACATATGAGTGGGATCATATGGTATTTGTCTTTCTCTGACGGGCCTTTGACTGTCTGCACCCATTAAATCACAGCTTCCCCCTTTTCCCCCTTCCCTGAATCTCCTGGTTACTACCAGTCTAGCTTCTATTTCTGGAAATATGGCTACTTTGGAGAGCTCCCAGCTGTGGATTCCTACAGTATTTGTCTTTCTGTGAGGGCTTATTTCACGGAGCCTCGTGTCCTCAAGGTTCATGCATGTTGTAGCAGGTGTCAGGACTTCCTTCCTCGGTAAGACTCAATGATATTTCATTGATGGATAGACCACATTTGGTTTATCCATTTATCCATTGGTGGACATTTGAGTTGCTTCTGCCATTTGGCCATTTGTCTATTGTGAAGAGTGCTGCTGTGACATGGGTGTGCAAATATCTCTTCCAGAACTTGCTTTCTAATTCTTTTGAATATATACCCAGAGGTGGGATTGCTGGATCATACTGTACCTGCATTTTTAGTTTTTGAGATGCTTCGATACTGTTTTCCATAGTGGTACACCATTTTACAATCACACCAGCGGTGCACAAAAGTTCCAGTTTCTCCACATCTTTGCCAACATTTGGAGTTTTCTGTTTCTGGTTGTCTTTTTTTTTTTTTTTCAGTACCCATCAGAATGAATGTGAGCTGATAGCTCTGTGGTTTTGGTTTAGTCTCCTCTGATTACTAGTCATGTGAGTGTATTTTCATATGCTTGTTCGTCATTTGCATACATCTTTGGAGAAGTCAATTCAAGTCCTTTGCCCATTTTAAAATCAAGTCATTTGTTATTGTGCTGTATGAGTTCTTTTTATTTTTTTAAAGATTTTATTTATTTATTGGACAGAGCAAGAGACAGCCAGCGAGAGAGGGAATACAAACAGGGGGAGTGGGAGAGGAAGAGCTGGCTCCCAGCGGAGGAGCTCGATGTGGGGCTCAATCTGAGAATGCCAGGATCATGCCCTGAGCTGAAGGCAGACGCTTAATGACTGAGCCCTCCAGCACCCCATGAGTTCTTTATTTATTCTGGATATTAACTCACCATCAGATATATGATTTGCAAATACTTTCTCCCATTCTGTAGGTTGCCTTTTCACCTGTTGTGTCCTGTGATTCACAACAGTTTTTTACTTTAATGTGTCCTCTTTGCCTTTTATTTTTGTTGTTGCTATGTTTTTGGTGTCCTATCTAAGAAATCATTGTCCTATCCAGTGTCATGAAGCTTTTCCCCTGTGTTTTCTTATGGGAGATGAACAGTTTTAGGACTTTCATTGAGGTCTTTGATTCATTATTTAGTTCATTTCCGTAAAAGGTGAAATGGAAGAGTCCATCTTTGTTCTTTGACATGGGAATATCTAGCTTCCCAACACAATTTATTTTGTTAAATTGTATTTTATTTTATTTAAATTCAATTAACATATAGTATATTAGTAGTCTTAGAGGTAGAGTTTCAGTGATTCATCAGTCTTATATAACACCCAGTGCTCATTACACCCCATGCCATCCTTAATGCCCATCACCTAGTTACCCCATCCCCCCCACCCTTCAGCAACCCGCAGTTTATTTCCTATGGTTCACAGTCTCTTATGGTTTGTCTCCCTGTCTGATTTCATCTTGTTTTATTTTTCCCTCCCTTCCTCTATGATCCTCTGTTTTGTTTCTTTTTTTCTTTTAAGATTTTATTTATTTATTTGTCAGAGAGAAAGAGAGAGAGAGAAAGCACAGCAGGGGGAGTGGCAGGCAGAGGGAGAAGCAGGCTCCCCGCTGAGCAAGGAGCCTGATGCGGAACTTGATCTCAGGATCCTGGGATCATGACCTGAGGTGAAGGCAGACACTTAACTGTCTGAGCCACCCAGACATCCCCTCTGTTTTGTTTCTTAAATTCCACATATGAGTGAAATCATATGATAATTATCTTCCTCTGATTGACTTATTTTGCTTCACATAACACCCTCTAGTTCCATCCATGCATTGTAAATGGTAAGTATTCATCCTTTCTGATGACTAATATTCCAGTGTATGTATATATACCACATCTTCTTTATCCATTCAACTGTCAATGGACATCTGGGCTCTTTCCATAGTTTGGCTATTGCGGACATTGCTGCTATAAACATTGGGGTGCAGGTGCCCCTTCAGATCACTACGTTTGTATTTGGGTGGTAAATATCTAGTAGTGCAATTGCTGGGTCATAGGGTAGCTCTAGTTTTAACTTTCTGAGGAACCTCCATACTGTTGTCCAGAGTGGCTTCACCAGCTTGCATTCCCACCAACAGTGTAGGAGGGTTCCTACATCTGTCCCATTCCTGAGGATGTCCCACATCCTTGCCAACATCTGTCATTTCCTGTCTTGTTCATTTTAGCCATTCTGACTGGTGTGAGGTGGTATCTTATGATTTGTATTTCCCTGATGGCAACTGATGTGGAAAAATTTTTCATGAGTCTGTAGACTATTTTTATGTCTTCTTTGGGGAAATGTCTATTCATGTCTTCTGCCCATTTCTTGACTGGATTATTTGTTCTTTGGGTGTTGATTTGGTAAGTTCTTTATAGATCTTGGATAGTAACCCTTTATCTGTTAAGAAATTTGTAAAAATCTCCCGTCCTATAGGTTGTCTGTCGGTTTTGTCGACTATGTCCTTCGCTGTACAAAAGCTTTTTATCTTGATTAAGTCCCAATAATTCATTTTTGCTTTCGTTTCCTTTGCCTCTGGAGACATGTCTAGCTAGAAGTTGCTGCAGCTGAGGTCAAAAAAGTTGCTGCCTGTGTTCTCCTCTAGGATTTTGATGGATTCCTGTCTCCCATTTAGGTCTTTCATCCATTTTGAGTTTATCTTTGTGGACAGTGTAAGAAAGTGCTCCAGTGCCATTCTTCTGCATGTGGCTGTCCAATTTTCCCAGCACCATTTGTTGGAGAGACCATCTTTTTTTTCTGCTGGATATTCTTTCCGCTTTGTTGAAGATTCATTGACCATAGACTTGAGGGTCCATTTCTGGGTTCTCTATTCTGTTCCATTGATCAATATGTCGGTTTTTGTGACAGTACCATGCTGTCTTGATGATGACAGCTTTGTAATAGAGCTTGAAGTCCGGAATTGTGATGCCCCCAGCTTTCCTTTCTTTTTTCAACATTCCTTTGGCTGTTCGGGGTCTTTTCTGGTTCCATACAAATTTTAGGATTGTTCCAGTTCTGCGAAAAATACTGGTGTTATTTTGATAGGGATTGCATTGAATGTGTAGATTGTTTTGGGTAGCAAAGACATTTTAACATTTTTTTTCCCCTCCAGTCCATGAGCATGGACTGTTTTTCCATTTCTTTGTGTCTTCCTCAATTGCTTTCATAAGTGATCTATACTTTTCTCAGTATAGATCTTTTACCTCTTTGGTTACGTTTATTCCTGGGTATCCTATGGCTTTTGGTGCAGTTTTAAATGGGATTGATTCCTTGATTTCTCAAGCTACTCAACCTTTCAGTTGACCCAGTGGTAGTTGGGTTGTAGAGTAAGTGGAAGTTCCACATTATCCCTTGTTCCTTAGCCTACTGTTGTATTTGCTTTCCTGTGAAGCAGGTGCTGTGATCTGATTTGATAATGATTGGGATACCATAGCAATGAATCCAGATTTCTAATGCTTTGATAATAGTGTTTAAAGCATTTTTTTCTGGGAAGAGAACACTATTTTTGACCATGTGTCTACAATGGTACATGGGTATAGTTTATTCTTTGATACAGACAAGGGTTGGTTATATTCAATTTGTATATTTTGGAAGAGTCTGTCAGCTTTTTTTTTTTTAAGATTTTATTTATTTATTTGACAGAGATAGAGACAGCCAGCGAGAGAGGGAACACAAGCAGGGGGAGTGGGAGAGGAAGAAGCAGGCTCACAAAGGAGGAGCCTGATGTGGGACTCGATCCCAGAACGCCGGGATCACGCCCTGAGCCGAAGGCAGACGCTTAACCGCTGTGCCACCCAGGTGCCCCTGTCAGCTTTGACTTTATGTGGGTATTCATTAAAGATCTCTTGGCTTTAACTTTGGTAATTATGGCATTCTCTCTCTCTCAGTGAGTCGTTTGGTAACAGTATACATTTTGCTTCCTCTATGTTCTCTGTTATGCCAGCATGACCTCCTTGGTGATGTGCCCATGCAATGATCGTATTGATTGCCATATCTATGTGTTCCGGTTTCATATTCCATTATCCTTCTTATTCATGGATGGTTCCATTTTGAATTGTTTTCCTCTTCTGCCAAAAATCATTGGTTTTTTAAATGATCTTTTTAGGTATTCTGGCCTCACTCATTTTCCTGATGAGGTTCTCTGCCTGGTGTTTAATTTGGTTACTTTAGAGTTATTCTCTGATGTACAGAAACATGCATGATGAAGATGGAAATGTCAGCCAGTGCTAATTTTTTTTAAAGATTTTGTTTATTTGACGGAAAGAGAGAGAGCCACCGAGAGAGGGAACACAAGCAGGGGGAGTGGGAGAGGAAGAAGCAGGCTCCCAGCGGAGGAGGGAGCCCGATGCGGAGCTCAATCCCAGAACTCTGGGATCATGTCCTGAGTAGAAGGCAGACGCTTAACGACTGAGCCACCCAGGCGCCCCAGCCGGTGCTAATTTCTGCCATATGTTCTTAACTCCTATGTTCTTATTTTCTACTGGGCAGTCATTTTTCTGACCTATTTCCAACCACAGTTTTGTGTCATTAGTTACTGCCATGAGTCTGAGAACAGATACACCTCATTCTGGTTTTCTTGAACAGATTCATCAATCACCAGTTTTCTAGCTATTTGTTTTGCATGTTGTGCTGACCCTCATTGGATGTGTAGGACTGTCTGTCTGTCCTACTCAGAAAAGTATCATTTCTGTAATAGGACTTAAGGTCAGGAGTGGTTCTGCTTTGTTCATCTGGGATCTGCTTTTCCCACTCCAGAATAGCCTTTTGGAGTTTTTGTATCATTGATGTCTTTTCTTTCTTTTTCTTTTCTTTTCTTTCTTTTCTTTTCTTTTCTTTTCTTTTCTTTTCTTTTCCTTCCTTTTCCTTTCTTTCTTTCATTCATTCATTCATTCATTCATTCATTCATTCATTCATTCATTGATTTTCAGTGAATGGTCCAGCCTTTTGTAGGGCCTCTGAGAGAGCCTAGGTGAGCCTCCAATTAGTTGGTATCTGTTCTCAGAACATGGAAATCTCTTAGTCCAGCAGTCAATACGGTAAACTTTGAGGTCTTGAAGAGTTTCAGTCCTCAGAGACCATGTCGCAAACCCTTGTGAGTATACGCATTCTAGGGTATGCTCAGAGCCCTCATTAGCTGGTACCAGCATGTGACGATTTCAGACAGCATTTCCCAAAGAAGTACCTCTTGGGTCTGCGTCCACGTCAGTTCCCTACACTTCCTTACACTAGTTATGTGACCAGTGTGTTTCAGGATAATCCCCACATGTGATTTTTGCTCTTTCCTACCAGTCCTATCTGTTTATGATCTTCTTCCTTTATGGTAGGGGTTGGGAAACAAACTGTGTGGTGTAGGAAGGGGTGTGGTAGTTGTCTGCCTTTAGAGGACCGAATGATGCCCACAAATTGTACTGTAGTTTGAGGTCAATTGTCCATCCTCTGAGTGTCAGGAATTCCATCACTTGACTTGGATGCTCGTCTGTTCTCCAAGTTGTCCTCAGAAATAAGGATGTCATCCATCTAGGGAATACTGGTGTGTGTGTATGTTTTTGTTTTAGAAAGGTCCTGGATGTTCCTGAAAATAATACTGTTGAGCACCCTTTCCAGTCTTATTGGCCATCTTTTGAGAAACATCCATTTTAATTTAATTTAATTTAATTTAATTTAATTTAATTTAATTTAATTTTTAGCCGAGGTATAGTACATCATTGGCTTTTGATATAATGTTCAGTGATTTATTAGTTCAGTATAATAGCCACCATTAGTCATATCATGTGCCCTCTTTAATGCCCATCACCTAGTTACCCTCCCCCCACCTCCCTTTCCTCACTCTCAGTTCATTTCCCAGAGTCAAGAGTCTCTATGGTTTGTCTCCCTCTCTGATTTCTTCCCATTCAGTGCCCCCCATACCCCTATTGTCCTCTGTGCTATTCCTTATATTCCACATATGAGTGAAATAATATGATAATTGTCTTTCTCTGATTGACTTATTTCACTTAGAATAATCCCTTCCAGTTCCAACCATGTTGATGCAAATGGTAGGTATTCATCCTTTCTGATGGCTGAGTAATATTTCATTGTGTATATGAACCACATCTTCTTTGTCCATTAATCTGTTAAAAGACATCTCAGCTCCTTCCACAGTTTGGCTATTGTGGACATTGGGGTGCAGGTGCCCCTTTGGATCAGTACATTTGTATCTTAGAGATGAATACCTAGTAGTGCAATTGTTGGGTCAAGTGTCTTGAGGAGCATCCATACTGTTTTTAAGAGTGGGTGTACCAGCTTGCATTCCCACCGACAGTGTAAGAGGGTCCCCTTTCTCCACATCCTCTCCAACATTTGAAGTATTCATTTTTAAATAGACTGTCTTTTATGGTTGATGCATAGGAATTCTTTATTGACGAGTCTTTGTCAGTGTGTGTGTTGCAAATCTTTACTTCCCAGTCTATGGCTTGCCTTTTCATTTTCTTAGCGGTCATGAGATAAGGAGAACCGTCACATTTTTATGAAGTCCCACTGAATCTTTTCAAAAGGTTAGTGCAGTCCGTGTCCCACCCCGAGATCAACATTTTCTACACATCTTCCAGAAACGGTCTAACATTAAGCTATGGTCCATCTCAAATTTCTAAATTCCATTTTTAATTCTAATAGTGTATTTATGGACTATTTTGGATTTTCTGTGTACACCATCATATTATCTGTGTATAGTGACAATTATTCCCTCAATTCTTATACCTTTTGTTTCTCTTGCCTTATAACTCTGGGTAGATTCTCCAATGCAATGTTGAATAGAGCAGCATTGTTTGAGGATTTTGATATACCTTTCTCAGTATCTGCTAGAAAAAGCAGACAAAACATTGGTAACAAATGTCACCTAATAGACATATATGGAACATTACCTAATAAGTGCAGAATACATTCTTTTCTAGTGGTCACAGAATATTACCCAAATAGATGGTATGCTGGGTCACAAATCAAGTCTACAATTTTAAAAGCCTGAAATTAACTAGATTCTATTCTTAGACCACAGGGGAATCAAGCCTGTAGTCATAATGAAAAGAAAACCAGGAAGTCCCTCAATGTTTAAAAAATTAAATGTAACTTTGCTGCACATCCTAAGGGTCAGAGAGGGAATCGCAATGGAAATTCTCCACCTTTCCATGTCAGGGCTCACAGACAATGGCCCTCTATCTGTGAAGAGCCCTCACTATCCTAATCTAGACGGGAGTTCAGATTCAGAGCTCTGCCTGCCCCAGCCACACTTAGCAGCCTTGGCCTGTGCCTCTGCCCCCAGCTGCCCTTTCTGGTGGCCCTGAGCTAAGGGGGACAACATGGCCATATGGTAATGGGAAACTCCCCACTCCTAGTGATGATGGTGCTATTGTATTGTTCTCACCACTGCAAAAACATGATTTCTCAGAGAAACATGACACAGAGTAGCTTCTTGACCTTCCTTAAGGTTTGAAAATCATCTGGTGAGTCATCTATTAGAAATATGGATTCAACATGTGTTCTTTCTTCTGGAAAAGAAATAGACCCAATAGCAATTATGGCTTCCTGAACACCTGTTCTTGAGAGACATCATACTGGCTCCCTCCCAGCGTTCTCCCTCTTAAACTTCTCAACTAGGATGTAGATATTATTAGGCCCCTTTTCAGATGGTTAGACGGGGACTCAGACAATACGAACCACAGAAGATTTTAGTGTCAGAAACCTAAGTGGGATCCCCAAATTGACTCCAAATCCCTTGTTATTCCATACAGGGTACTATTTCCGTCTTATCTCTGGTCTTCTCAATCTGGAAACCTATCAAGTATCAGGATTTTCTTGTTGTGTGGCCAACTGGAACAGATTCAGCTGGCCTTTTAACCTCTGCTCATCATTAACATGAAGATAATTATCTCAGTGGAGGACCTCCGGGTGAGATACTCAAAGATCCCTAGGAATAGAGACAGTATAATATTTTTCTGGTATTAAAGTTACTGAAAGGAACTATCTTTTTTAGTTGATTCAGGCTCTGGTATGTTCAGAGTGTGCTGTAAGACAGGTCTGAAATAGTATTTAAAAACAGTCATCTCAGCCTCTTCTACAAAGTGAGCCAATGCTTATAAACATGGCTAAAATATTCCCTTAGCTGTGATTATTTACTTCCCAGCCATCGCAGTGTTTATATGGTATGACTGTGACTTACGTTAGTCAACATTTGCAGAGAAAGAACTTAGTGCATCCAGGGGGCACTTCATGTTTAAGTTAGTTTGTGACAATGAGCTACTCTGTTTTACTCTGAGTCCAAGGGAATGGTGCCAGACCTCTCTAAGGTGTCCAGCAGTTCTAAAATTCTGATTTTATTTTATTTTTTATTATTTTTAAAAGATTTTATTTATTTATTTGACAGAGAGAGAGACAGCCAGTGAGAGAGGGAACATAGGCAGGGGGAGTGGGAGAAGAAGAAGCAGGCTCCCAGCGGAGGAGCCTGATGTGGGGCTTGATCCCAAGGTGCCGGGATCACGCCTTGAGCCAAAGGCAGACGCTTAACGACTGAGCCACCCAGGCGCCCCCTAAAATTCTGATTTTAAATGATCTGTGTGCTTCCAAGATTTGGGCAGGACAAGGGGAGGAGTCCAGAGACTGTGAACACTTCTGTTACCGGTGCTGACCATGGAGCAGGTAACCTTCTGTAGGCATCATTTTGATTTCTTGGTACTCTTGTGAAAGGTGCTTTTGTCTCAAATTCCTCCGTTTAGGAGTAATTATAATGATAAAAGTAATTTTTATCTTATATCATCTGTGGGCCCTGATCCTGGGCTCTCAGGGAAGCTGTCCTTTAACATTTTACCCGGCTCAAAATGACTGGGTAAAACCTCAAAGCATGGGCCCCATTTCTGCCCCCAGCACATGTTGTACATCTGCTTCGAGAAGAAAACAATAACCAAAAATGCCAACATAAAGATGAGAAAAAATAAAGAACCTCTGTGGCTCCCATAAGATTAAAGTCATACTGACTTGCACATTCTGAAAACATAAGTAAAAGTCTGTCACTTTCTGGAATCTTCTTCCTCATCATGATGTGTAACTCTGTACGTAAAACAAAGCAGAACAAATATGTAACCCTGCCCCAAATGTTCCTTCCCCAGAGCACTCCCTTCTTTGTGAAGATTGTGTCTCTCAGGCAGCTGTCCTGACTTGGGTTTGAATAAAGCTCTCTTCCTTTCTCTCTAAAATGTTTATTTAGTTCATTTAGTGTCGACAATAACAATACGCTTTCTTTTTAAGTGAAAAATAAATGTTCCTGGTTCACAACAGCAACAGCACAGAAGGGCGGCTGTTCTCCATCCTGGACGCTTCCCTGAAGAACCAAGCATGTGTATGTAGATTCCAGCACAAATGGGCTCATCCTAGAAGGATGTGTTGAAGGTCTGAGAAGCACTATCCACTCCATGGGTGAGACCAGAGGCGAAGCTCTTCCCAATTAGAGCATTACTTTTTAGGTCTTCAAGTTGCCTTGGAAATGCATGAAATCATTGCATTTCCTAAAGCCCAAGCCTTGGAGGGTCTGAGAGCAGCTGACCTTGCCCAGAACCAGGCACACCCCAGCAGGGAGGGCTGGTGCAGAAAGGGAAGGGGCAGGACTCTGAGGGTGGTCTACAGCTAGAAGGGTCCCTGGAAGGGGCCAGGTGTGTGTGTGTGGGGCCCGGCCCACGACCCTACCCACGCCTGCGCCAGGTGTTGGGGCGAGGAGGTGCCTCCTGGACCCCCTGCACTGGCAGAGTTGCCAAGCCTGAGGGCGGATTGCCCGGCATCCAAGGGGCTCGGGGCACCACCCTCCTGGACCAATCACCGCGTGGGGGTGGAGCTACATCTCCGATGGCGGTCCCGGAGCTTGGGGGGGCCGACCTGGGGCAGAGGAAGGGGCGCTGGGAGAGAGAGAGTTGCCCTACGGAGTTCCTGGCTGGGTGAGTGCGGGCTGTGCACCAGGGTGGGGGTCCGGGGGTAGGGTGTGCCCCTGGTGGGAGGCGGGGTTCTGGAAGGGCGCGTGGAGAGGGTTCATCGTGGGGACTCAGGTGAGTTTTCTTTTTCCCTTTAAAGTCTCTTCTGCCCGATGTCCGTCAACTGGCCGTATTCCCCATACCCGTGAACTCCAGGGCGCCCGCTCACCTGAGCTTTTGTGGGATGGGTTGCAGAATTTCAGGGTTTCCCACGTCCCCCGGGAAGAGTGCAGGTAAGGACCGCACACAGTCCCCATCTTCAGTGGAGTGTCCCCTGGTTCCCTGACACAGTGCAGGTGATGGACCTTGAGCAGTACCCCGAGTTCAGCAGGGTGTTCCCTGTTCCCCCAGGCACAGGTGTGGTAGTAACAAGCCCCAGAGCAGTCCCCCAACTTCAGCATTGTGCCCCATGTCCCCTGGGGTTGGTGCTAATGGGGTGTCAGGATCCTGCAGGAGGGTCCTCCAGGTTCCTGCTGCCCCAGGCACAGGTGTGGTGATAATAAGCCCCAGAACAGTCCCCCAGCTTCAGCATTGTCCCCAGGGGTTGGTGGTAATGAGCTGTCAGGATTGTGCAGGAGGGTCCTCCAGGTTCCTGCTGCCCCAGGCACAGGTGTGGCAGTAACAAGCCCCAGCTCCATCCCCCAGCCTCAGCATTGTACCCCGTGCCCCCCCCCCCCCCCCGTGCCCCGGAGTTGGTGGTATTTGGCTGTTAGAATCATGCTGGAAGGTCCTCCAGGTGGGGGCCTGGAGGCGGACGTAAAGCAGACCCCACTCTGGTTGTATTTGGAACAGATGAGTTGAGGGTTTGGAAGAGTAATTCCGCTTTCCAGAAAAGGCAAGGTCATTGGTCTATTTAGAATGAAGATAATTACTAGTAAAAAACAAGTATGTGTTGCCCCTTCGCCCAGAAACCGAAGCAGGTGTGCAGGCTATAGGTTAGAGGTGTCTTCTTCTCCCCAGCTGACAGCCCTTCTCTGCTCTGGCTCCACGAGACCCGAGGTTTTGAACGTCAGCATCGGAGACAGCGAGGCAGCTTGTCACAGGACGCCAGTGTTCAGAGAAAACACAGGTATGTTTGGCAAAATGTCCTATCTATGTCAGGGCTGGAGGTAAAACCTCTCATTATCCCAAAACCTCCTGGGCTTTTCTCTTTTCTCTAGCTGAGCCAGGAAGTAAAACGTAAGTAGCTGTCAGCATTCTCGATTTGGTGCAAGAGTTACTTAGTTTCCCTGCAGGTAGAACTTTGCAGGGGATCACAATTTCTCTGTCCATTTATTGCTTACAAATGTATTTTGACCATCTGTTTGCTAGGAAATCCTCTTTTATTAGAAAGGGAAGGTGAGATTCACTCTGTGTTTGTAACATTTAATTTGTTCCTTAATCTAACAGTGTTATTCAGTTGGGCCTAAGATATGGTTTAGTGGCCAGCATCTAGAGTTAGGTGGCTTTTTGTCATCAGATACAGACTTGGATGATGTCATTTGTCAAAGGTGATGTTTCATCATTGGTTAGTCTTTTCATCAAAAGAGTTACAATTAGGGTTGAGGGAAAATTCAAAATTATTCAAGGCAGCTTTTTACTGTTTAAAAGTTGAGCTTGACTTTCTAGTTTTACTAAATGTATTATCTCGATATTTTGAGGCGCCATATTCTCTCTGTAGTTTCTTTGGTGGTGGAGTCAGAAGGAGAGTCTGGGAATTCGTTTGGATAGAGGCATGCTGGTGGCTTCAAGGGGCTTGGCGTCAGGAGCCCTCGGGTGAATTCTGCAACTGCTTGCCTGACCCTGGGTGTATCTCACAGAATTTTTGTTTCCTCTTATGAAATTGCTGGCAGATAATGTTCTGCTTAAAGGGGAACCCTCCCATCCTGTTGGTGGGAATGCAAAGTGGTGCAGCCAGTCTGGGAACCAGTGTGGGGGTTCCTCAAAAAGTTAAACATTGAACAACCCCATGATCCAGCAATTGCTCTCCTAGGTATTTACCCAAAGGATACAAAAATGCAGATTCGAAGGGGGTCCATGCACCATGATGTTTATAGCAGCAATGTCCACAGTAGCCAAACTATGGAGAGAATCCCAAAGTCCATGCACTGATGAATGGATAAAGCAGATGTGGGATACATATATATAATGCAATATGACCCAGCTTCAAAAAGAATGAAATCTTACCATTTGCAAGGATGTGGATGGATCTAGAGTGTATTAAGCTAAGCAAAATCAGTGAGGAAAGACAAATATCCTATGCTCTCACGCTTGTGGAATTTCAGAACGAAAACAGATGAACAGAGTTGAGGGGTGTTGAGAGACGCAAACAAGGAAACAGACTCAACCTTAGAGAACAAACTGAGTGTTGCTGCAGGGCAGGGGCGTGGGGGGAAGGGTTAAATGGGTGAGGGGTATTAAGGAGGGCACTTGTGATGAGCACCAGGTACTGTATGCAGGTGAGGAGTCACTAAATCCTACCCCTGAAGCGAATATTCCATGGCATGTGAACTAACTGGAATTTAAGTAAAAGAAGAAAGGAAAAAGTGTTCTGCTTCATGAAGAGTGAGGTAAAAATGTAGTGATTTGGGCTGTACTATTCTGTAGATGATAGTTGTAAAACACCCTGTTGTAGGATACGCTAGTTTCTTATTGCAGGAGTCCTCGGAAAGCTGCAATGAAAGATTCAGATCTCAGAGCACGTTCATGCTCCACTGATATGTTACAGTTTGCACAGGTAGGAAGGAAGGTGGAGAGAAATGCAACAGAAGGGGAAAGTAAGTGTGAACCTTTCATTGGGTAGCTTTATAGCTTTCTCATGAAAGCCTTGAGCCAGTATGATTTTAGAAGAAGAGGGGGAATCCGGGAGCTTTGCAGGAGATGGGGGAGTTCCAGGTCTGGGTAAAGCTGACAGGGGTCCCGGAGGAGAGCTGAGTGCATTCTGCAGCAGGGTGTGGGCAGGGTGGGCTCCAGGGGTGGCTGTGGGTCTCCTGTGTGAGAGTTGTGACAGGTGAGGGCTGTATGCAAGTTCCTGGCTGAGGACAAGTGAGGCATAGGTGGAGAGCTGGCAGAGCACCTTCTTCTGGGCCACCAGTCTCAGCCAACACACACAGCCTCATCGTCTGTCCCTGTCACTCCAATTCAGACTTCTCAGAAGGTGAGTGAGAGCACATCAAGAGCATTCTAAACAGAAGGGAAAGCATGTGCAAAGGCCCTGGGGCAGGAGAATTCCAGGTATGTCCAGGAGCAGCAAGAAGGCCCTGTGGCCACAGGAGACAGCTTAGGACATGACCTCAGAGAGGTGACAGAGGGTGACAGAAAGCCATTCCAGGGCTATAACCCCATGAGACCCTGTTTCACTGGGCCATCTTGGCTACAGTGTTGAGAACAGATGACAGGGTTGAGGATGGCAAGGCAGGTCAATGATGAAGCTTTTCCAGGAACTCAGGCAAGAGATGGGCTCCAGTGTGGACCAGACAGGTGGCCTTGGAAGGAGTGGTTAGACCTATTCTGGGTACATTTTGAAGATGGAGCTCACAGGATTTGCCAGTGGGTTAGATATTGGGAACGGGAGAAAGGAGGAATTGGGGTAACTCCCAGCTGTTGTGGGTTGTCCTGAGCAAAAGAGGGAGAAGGTTTCTGGGGGTAGGAGGTAGTCCGTGTTCCGCATGCTGAGGAAGGTGCCTTTTCCAGTAGATCTGCTGAGGTTTGTGTCTGGGAGAACTTTTCACATCTCCTCCCTCAGCAATGCTCAAGTACAAGTATCCCCCAGCTTTTAAACGTTCACAGTAAGACACTTGGCTTTCTTGAGAGATCTACGTTATTACCCGGCTTCAGTAAGAGGAAGAGACCTGAAGAGGATTTCCCTCTTATGAAAAAAGTCGAACAGTGAGAATCGCATTCAGCATCTGTTTTGGGGAGAAGCACGACAGAGGCGGCGTGCACCCCAACCAGCTCCTTCCGCTGGGAACCGCTCTCCGCATCCAGCCACCAGCACTTTGAATTGTGTCTGTGAGCCTCTGCTGTGCTTTATCTTCATTTATGCTGGGCCTCCGTTAGAAACTTGTGTCCTGAGGCCTAAGAAAAGCCAAAGAGAAGGGATTTTGGAGTCTGAGCACGCTCTCTAATTTTTCCGTATAAATTAATGGTAGTTCCTTCTTGACACCATTTCTGCTGTGCAAGGTTTCCCAGGAGCCCTGTACTTTCAAAGAGCAGGGAAACCTATACCCCATCCTGCGGGGTTAGCTTTAGTCTCCATGCTGCACAGAACATTCCATGACTGTCGGATTTTCTCAGTCAAACAGAGTCTTTGACCACCTTCACCCGTTTCTACCACCCCATCCCCGAATCTGGCACCTACCAATCTGCTCTCAGTATCTATGCGTTCAGTATTTGTTTATTCCACGTGGAATGTACATGAGAGCAGCTGGTATTGGTCTTTCTGTGTCAGAGTTACTTGGCATAATGCCCCCAAGGTCTGTGTTCTATGTGTGGTTATTGTGAATAATGCTGCAGTGAACGTGGGAGTCTGTCTTTTTGAGGCAGTATTTTTGTGTTCTCCAAATCAATACTCAGTAGAGCCATTACTGGGTCATGTGGTAGTTGTATATATTTTTTCAGGAACCTCCATACCGTTTGTCACAGTGGCTGCACCCATTTCCATTCCCACCAACAGTGCACAGTGTCTCCTCGTCTGCACACCCTTGACCCCACCTGGTGTCTGTCTCTGGGACAATTGCCGTTCCAACAGTTGTGAGGGGATAGCCGATTGTGGGTTTGACTTATGTTTCCCTGACGATGATTAGTGATGTCGAACAACTTTTCTGTCTGTTGGCACCTGTGTGCCATCTTTGGAAAGTATCTATTCACATATTCCCCCCATTTTTTTATATAGTTTTTTTTTGTTTTGATTTGTATGAGTGTTGTGTGCATTTTGGATACTAACCTCTTCTCACACATATGATTCGCAGATATTTTTTCTTATTGGGTCAGTGGCCTTTTAAGTTTTTGCTGGTTTCTTTTGCCGTGTGGAAGATTTCTGTTTGATGTTGTTCCACTTGTTTATTTTTGCTTTTGTTGCCTTTGCATTTGGTGTCCGATCTGAAGACTCTTTGCCAAAACTAATGTCGAGAGACTTAGTACCTGTGTCTTCTTGGAGGTTTATGGATTCAGGTCTTATGTTCAAATCATTCATCCATTAAAAATTTTGTGTGTGGTGTAAGAAAGTGGCCCAGTTATATTCTTCTGCATTTAGTGCCCAGTTTTCCTGTTACCGCTCACTGAAGAGACAGTCCTTCCCTCATGGCATATCTTCTGCTGCTGTGTCGTAAGTTAGGATCATCTACGTGTGGGTAAGTTTCTGAGCTTTCCGTTCTGTTCCACTGACCTGGTGTCTGTGTTTCTGCCAGTACCATCCTGTTTTGATGACAACAGCTTTGTAATCTAGCTTGAAATCCAGGAGTGTGTTGACTGCACCTTTCTTTCTCCAGGTTGCTTTGGGTATTTGGGGTCTTTTGTGATTCCATACAAGTTTGAGGACTGTTTTGTATTTGCTTGAATAATGCCACTGGAATTCAGATAGGGATTTCATCACATCTGTCGATTGCTTTGGGTACGAAGGACATGTTCACATAATTAACTCTTCCAGTTAAGGAGCATGGCGTATGCTTCCATTTGTTTGTGTTGCCTTCCAAATCTTTGACCCATACATTCTGCCCCCCCATGTTTTTCCTCTCTTTTCTGCCATGTGTTGAGTGTACCATGTCTTTCTCATTCTTAGTTACTTTTATTCCTCTATTTTTTTTCTTGATGCAATTATAAATGGCATTGCTTTCTTAATTTCTTTTTGTGAAAGTGTGTCATCAGTATATAGAGATCCAAGAAGTTGGGTCATCTGGGTGGCTCCATCGGTGAAGCGTCTACCTTCAGCTCAGGTCATGAACCCAGAGTCCTGGGATCGAGCCCTGCATTGGGCTCCCCGCTTAGCGATGGTCTGCTTCTCCCTTTGCCTGCCACTCCCCCTGCTCGTGCTTTTTCTCTCCCTGTCAAATACATAAATAAAATCTGAAAAAAATAAATGCAACAGGTCTCTGTATATTGAGTTTATATCCTGCAGCTTTACTGAATTTGTTTATTCTAACAGTTTTTTTGTGTGTGGAATCTTTAGGGATTCCATGTCATTTGCAATTAGTGACAGTTTTCCTGTATGGATTTCATATCTTTCTCTTTTTTTGGTCTTTTTAGTCTCCATCGGATTTATTTACACATTCCTTTTTGTTATTTCCTTACGTCTACTAATTTGGGGCTTTGGTGGTTGTTCTTTTTTTTTTCTCTACTTCTTTACTATGTAAAATTAGGTTGTTTATTGGAGAGCATTCTTATGGATTGACGAAGACTCGAATTTCTATGAATGTCCCCCTTAGAGCTACCTTTGCTGCATCCCATAAATTTTTGTAAGTTCTCTTTTTCATTTGTGTCAAGGTACTTCTAAAATTTCATTTGATTTCTTCTTTGACTGTTGGTTGTTCAGTAGCATGTTGTTAAATGTCCACATATTTTTGAAAGATTTTTTATTTATGTATTTGACAGAGAATGAGACAGCGAGAGAGGGAATGCAAGCAGAGGGGTGGGAGAGGGAGAAGCAGGCTTCCCGCTGAGTAAGGAGCCTGATTCGGGGATAGATCCCAGGATCCTGGGATCACGACCTGAGCTGAAGGCAGATCCTTAACGACTGAGCCACCCAGGCCCCCCAATCTCCACCTATTTTTGACTGTCCCATTTTCTTCTTGAGACTGATTTCTAGTTTCATATCCTTGTGGTTGGACAAGATTTGAACCAGAAGGTGAAGGGGGCATTCAGATTAAAGGTTTATTTCCTGGGGGGTTTTCTGAGGGCAGACCATGAGTTTCGTGGGGACAGAGGAAGGTTTTGTGAGATGGGGGTGGGGGTCAGCCCTTGTTAGAATTACTGACTACTACCATGCAGGTTGTGTGCTACCATTCACACCGTAGTGCTGATGGACTTGTACTTCATTAGAAATATTTTCTAGGAGGTGCAGGGGTAGCCTTCTGTAAAAAAAAGGTGCCATGGGGGTTAATGGCATGACCACGCATCAGCAACCAGGATGGATGGTATTGTGGGGGATCAGAACCAGGCTTTCTGTGGGAAGAGACAGGAATAGGGCATGGTGAGCTTCATGACCATAGGTGAGGTCCCGAGCGACCCACTGGGTGTTGGGTTCTGTGGATCTGTCTCATCAGGTGCTGTGGAATTCAGGGACACCCTCCTGCCTGTGGATTTGTGTGGAGACAGGTAGACATCAGTCTCTGGCCAGGCACGAGGGTCGCACTGGACCGCCACCAGAGGGGCAGTGTGAAGGGGAGCCACTGCTTGGTTTCCATGAAAACTGACCAGGGTCTGTGACCGTGATTCCTAGCAGCTGCAAGGGAGAGAAAGGCGGGGGGTGGTGCACACTTCCTAAGGTTGTGGTCAGGACTGGTCTGGAGTGTACTGAAGTCAGCCACACCTGGCACAGAAGGCACCCAGTCAGTGTAGCTGTGGGCACTGTTCCCATGGCACTTTCGGGCCGGCTGCATGCTGCCACCTCCTGCTTTTCTTCATCATCTCCAAGGTCATGTGCCTCTATTCTTGCCCCATGGCCTCCAGGGTATTGCCCGTCCTCCATCGGGCCCTCGTCCCTGGTGCCCTGTGCAGTCCGATGCCAGGGTAGCCTTCTCGAGACCCACCTCTGGCCCTGTCAGTCCCCTGATGGAACACTTCCATGGATCCCCCATGAGGTGAGGACGATGCCCTGCCCTGGAAGGGGGCTGCAGGTCCCCAATCAGGAAAGCCACGTCTCCCTTTTCAGCATGGCCTGCCCTCCCCTCAGTCTTCCTCAGGGAAGCTCTCCCCACTTCCTGAGATGACAGGTTTGAACTTAAAAATTAATGTTATTTTACATATCTCTATGCCTTAGTTCATCCATGGTATGTCTTTCAAACCCGTTAGTGGGTTTTTTGGCAGTTTTGAAGGGCTGTCTGCTCAAGGAGGGGATGACCTGGGTGGGGCAGCTTTCCCTCTCATCTTCCTCAGCATGTCTCTGAGCCCTGGGGCCAGCTGTCCCACTGAGGATTGAGGGACCCGAGCCAGCCGACCCTGAGCCCAGGCTGTGTCAGCTGTGTAGACTGATGTGTGCTGGAGCAGTGGGCAGCTGGCATGGTCCAGGGGCAGGCAGTGTCTCCTCCTCATTCCTTCCCTCCCTCCCTCCCAGAGGTAGCTCAGAGCAGCCTCCAACCCCTGCATCTCCAGATCCCTTGACCTGTGCCTCCTGTGTTCACCTGGTGACCTTGGAGTTTTACATGGATTCTACCTCCCATACCTGCTCCCGTAGCAGTTCCTGGATCAGGGGAGGTGTCGTACCCTTGTCTGTATTTGGTCCTCTTCCTGTCCCTCACCAAGCCCACCCACCTTTGCATCTTCCATGTATGTGCTTGGAAGCAAGCCCATCCACAGGGAACCTATTAGCCAAATGGATCCAGGTAATGACCATTGAAGTAGAGATCCAGGATCCATAAAAAACCTGCTCTGAAACTTGTCCCACAGTCTGTGACTATCTCACACTAAAACAGAAAGAATAACAGTTTTCTGGATTGTGACGTGGCATCTGTTTCTACTTCCAATCTTGAATGCATAGGTGCTGAGCCTGGACAGAAAAGGACCATAGCTCCCGTGGGCTGGGATCCACAGGTAAAGTGTAAGAACTCAGTGAAATTTGAATTCGAGGCACAGAGTGAATGATTATTGTAGAGTGAATCCTCCCAAGTAGGGCTTATGCACATTGCACAGCAGAAGCTTTTTCAAAGAGGTTCCTGAAAGAAAAATCTTTTTTAAAAATTTATTTTAATTCCAGTAGAGCTAACATACAGTGTTACATTCGTTTCAGGTGTACAATACAGTGATTCAGTAATTCTATATATTACTCAGTGGTCATCAAGAAAAGTGTCGTCTTAATCCGCTTCATCTGTTTCACTCATCCCTCTATCCACCTCCTCTCTGGTAACCATCCGTTTGTTCTCTATTGTTAAGAGTTTGTATTTTGGTGTGTCTCTTTTTTCTATTTATTTTTGTTTGTTTCTTAAATTCCACATAAGAGTGACATCCTATGGTATTTGTCTTTCTCAGACTGACTGATTTCAGTTAGGATAATACTCTCTAGCTCCATCCATGTGGCTGCAAATGGCAAGGTTTCATTCTTTTTCAAGCCGAGTAATACTCCACTGTGTGTGTGTGTGTGTGTGTGTGTGTGTGAATACACACATCTATCATCTCATTTATCAAATTTTCTACAGACACTTGGGTTGCTTCCATATTGTGATATTGTAAATAATGGTGCAAGAAACATAGGGGTGCACGTATCCTTTTAAGTTACTGTTTTCCTAGTCTTTGGGTAAATACCAGTAGTGTGATTGCTGGATCGTAGGGTACTTCTGCATTTAATTTTTTGAGGAACCTTCCTCCTGTTTTCCACGGTGGCCACCACAGTTTGCATTCCCACCCACAGTTCGCGAGGATTCCCCTTTATCCACATCCTCCCAACACCTGCTCTTTCTTGTGCTTTTGATGTTAGCCATTCTGACAGGTGTGAGGTAATACCTCATTGTCCTTTGGATTTACATTTTCCTGATGATGGGTGATGGTGAACATCTTTTCACGGGAATGTTGGCCATTTGTATTTCTTCTTTGGAAGAAATGTCTGTCCATGTCTGTCCATGTCTTCTGCCTATTTTTTAACTGGATTATTTGTTTTTTGGGGGTCGAGTAGTATCAGTTCTATATGTTTTGGACACTATCCCTTTATTGAGTATGATATTTGCAAATATCTTCTCCCTTTGAGTAGGTTGTCTTATTATTATTACGTTTTCATTGTTCTTCTGCTGTGTGGAAACTTTCTATTTGGCTGTATTCCCAATAGTTTGTTTTTGCTTTCATTTCCTTTGCCTCAGGAGACAGTCTAGAAAAATGTTGGTATGCTCCATGTCAAGAAGTTACTGTCCACCCTCTTGTAGGATTTTTATGGTTTCTGGTCTCACATTGAGGTCTCGAAACTGTTTTGTGTGTGTCTCTATGGTGTATGAAAGTGGTCTAATTTCATTCTTTTGTGTGTAGCTGTCCAGTTTTCCCAACACCATTTGTTGTAGAGACTGTCCTTTTCCCTTTTGATATCGTTGCTTGCTTTGTGGAAGATTCATGGACCACATAATTGTGGGTTTCTGTCTGAACTTGTATCCTGTTCCTTTGGTCGCTGTGTCTATTTTTGTGCCGTACTCTCTTGTTAGGATGACTGCAGCTTTGTAGTATAACCTGAAATCTAAAATTGTGAGTCCTCCAGCTTTGTTTTTCTTTTCCACATTGCATTGGCTGTTCAGTATCTTTAGTGGTTCCATATAAATGTTTAGGATTGTTTATTCGAGGTCTTTTATTTTTTAATTTAAATTTAATCAGCCAACTTACAGTACATCATTAGTTTCAGATGTAGTCATCAATAAATTATCAGTCGTGTGTAACACCCAGTGCTCATTGCATCAGGTGACCTCCTTAATG